>NC_086382.1:30795338-31132716 GCF_036588685.1 Mytilus trossulus
AATTAATGGTATGCTAAAAATATTACATTAATTTACACAAAAAAATTGTTATAAACATGTGTGAATCAATTGAATGCTAACTTTTGAATGTGACTCATATATATATGTCGTTAGAAAACAATTTTTCACAGATAAATGTAGACTTTTAAACATGTTTAATATATTCAAACAAAAATTATATAATGTCTCCCCAAATTTAAATTTAATAGAAGCAAAATTTATTTTTCATTTGCACACTTCAATCTTACAATCAGTAATTTTATTGGATTTTCTGTCAAAGACGAATTTAATGACAGAAATTCAAAAGACCCTTGATGTTTGTCAACAAGGCTTATATTTATGTTATTTGCATACTGTCATTCATTTTAATGAAATTGACCATAAAAGATTGAAAGGTTGTGATGCATACATTTCACAAATGTATACAAAACGTATTTGAATAGCCACCTTTATGTACATATCTATATTTGTTCTGCTGAGATAGGCTATTTAGATTTAAACCTTGATGAAATCAAACAAAAGAACTGCTGATTAGCAGAATTATAAAATTAAATTTATTATAATGTTTAATGAATAACCCATATGTTAACCAGATCTAATCTATGAAAAATTACAATTATGGCTTTTGACAAATGTTAGATAGACATCAGTACAAATGTATTAATCATCTAGACTGAATTAAATTGTTATCATTTATATAATAATTAATATATTAAACATGATAAAATTTACATAGTAAAAATTCTGAAAAGATTTAAGCATACAATACATGTCTGTGTTTTAATGCTTATCTAGATATACATTGTAGATGTGACATAAGGGTATGATGCACTATTTATTTTTATACAATATGCCATAAAGCTTTTTTACCTCTTCTTAATCTTATTGATAAGAACATGAAGAAAGCCCTATTCTTAAGTTTATATCTTTTCTTTATTATAATGTCTGTCCCACTTCATGTTAAAGTTTTTGGTCGACTCAAACTAGTTTAAGAGGAAGTTGGAGTCCAATCAGCTTGAAACTTAGTATATGTAGTACACATGTTCCCTATGATATATATGATCTTTCTTATTTAAATGACAAATTAGAGGTTTTTATCCTCAATTTATTTAGATGTATATTATCATGATTATAAGTAGTAATGTTCAATTTCCAAATTGTTATGCTCATTTGTAAAGTACATAATATACATACTAAAAAGGTATTTTTTTTATATTTTTATGTAAGAAATAGACCCGTCAACAAACATGACCAAGATGGTTACAAAAAAAATCACAATTTCATGACAATTTGCATTAGTGGCAAGGTTTCGGTGCAAAATATAGTTGACATGCATTTTGTGTCCGGACACATGGACACAACGATAAATTACAAATACTGAATACAGTAATTCAGTTTAACATAGATGCTTGATTTAATATAAATGACCACATGACAAATGACACAATTGAACATTCAATCAGATTCAATTTTCTTAAATAAATAAATTATACTGCAAATCTCTTTTTGCATTGTTTAGGCACCGGACACATCCATATAGAACACCAATGGCTATACTAATTATTTAAATTTTAAATCATTCCTGGATATAATCAAGATATTGAGTGAATTAATCGTCAATATAATACAATATTATACCCTTATATGAAGTATGAAAAGGGACAAACTTGCGTTGGCCAAATTCTTGCAACTTTTATTGTAATGAACTTAAAATACGAAATGCGCATGCGCACGTTCAATCTATTAATCCAGGGTACAGGGAACCCACTTGAAGGTGTAGAGCCGACTTTTAAATTGGTCCTCATGACTATTGATAATAAAATCAAATGGCAATGCAACTATTTCAAAGTAAGAATATGTATTATATACCTAGATAAATATCAGATATCTATGCGTATTAGACGTTTCACACTCGCCTGGCGTTAATGTTCATAATTATAGCGAAAAAATGGGGGAAATAAAATATTTATAGCAGTATGTGTAGTATAACACTAAATGATATAAAATATTTTAGTATAACACTATTTCAAACTACTTATATTATTTCCTCCTTTTTTTCACAAACTTGCGTTGCCCAAATTCTTGCAACTTTTATTGTAATGAACTTAAAATACGAAATGCGCACGTTCAATCTATTAATCCAGGGTACAGGGAATCCACTTGAAGGTGTAGAGCCGACTTTTAAATTGGTCCTCATGACTATTGATAATAAAATCAAATGGCAATGCAACTATTTCAAAGTAAGAATATGTATTATATACCTAGATAATTATCAGATATCTATGCGTATTAGACGTTTCACACTCGCCTGGCGTTAATGTTCATAATTATAGCGAAAAAATGGGGGAAATAAAATATTTATAGCAGTATGTGTAGTATAACACTAAATGATATAAAATATTTTAGTATAACACTATTTCAAACTACTAAAAATATTTTATTTCCTCCTTTTTTTCCGCTATATTAAAGAAATTGTCAGGCGGCTGCATTTCTGTCAACTGACCTGTATCCTGTGGGTGTTTCACAATTCTCAGGGTTACCTGTGATACTCGCTAGTCCGTTAAATAACCCAGGAATTCCGAAAATGGTCCGCTTTCGTTATGATTCCTAAGCCATCAGACTGATTTCTTAAGTAATTTTCCTTTGAAATACGGCAGCAAATTCGTAATTCTAGCTACAATGACCAGGAAGGGCCGTTTAACTAGCTGTGTGCGCTGTCAAATTAACTGACCCATTAATTGTATGGCTTCTCTTGACAGCTTTGGTGTCAAACACACTAATTACCTTAGCTTTTATAGGTTGTAAATAATTTGTGTATTTCAAATATAAAAAAAATATGTGGTATGCGGATTGCCATATTCGACCGTGCGAGGGCAATAACCCAGCCAAGGTCGTTAAACACCTCCATTTGTTGGATTGCCAATGAGACAATTCTCCACAAGAGACCAAATGACACATAAATTAGGTTACCGTACGGTCTGTAACAATGAGTAAAGCCCATACCGCATAGTCAGCTATAAAAGGCCCCGAAATGACAATTTAAAACAATACAAACGAGAAAAATAATATAACGGCCTTGTGTATGTACGAAAGTTGTTTACAACAATTTGAGTTACTTCCTCTTTTTGTCACCTTTCAAAACAAACTCCTTGGATTTACGTTTATATAATTTGTAAAATAGACTAAACGAATCTTAAACAAATTGAATTTCAAATACATATTACTTTTCATTATTTTTCTACCTTAGTACAATTACAGCGTCTAGAACACCCACATGCTGGATGTCGGCTATGCTTCACATTGGGTGGCGGTTTCGAGCGGAGAAAAACGATCCCGGCAAGTTCAAGTACCAAAAATTTCTTTTTTGAGAGTTGTTAGTACCAAATGATATATTGCACGGAAGGAACCGAACCATAATCTGTTTCCTGCAAGCAATAGTAGACGTTTCCAGTGGCCTGTTTTCTCAAACACCTCTCCCTAGTTCTTCAAATGCAAGTTTCAGGATAAAATACTACTTTTGACGATTTTTTTCATGTATAATTTACTTAGAAATGAAGTTCAATCATGGAATTTAACCAAATGCCAGCTTAAGGATGTATTCTTCTGACATTTCGTTCTCGTTCAGTCTCATTGAAATCTCGTTCTAGAATTATTTCCAAAACATGGGATATAAGAAGAAAATAGCAATGAATTTGAAAATTATCATAATCAAACTTAACTCTGTGAAAGAATTGTCTATCTTATAAATAGTTTTTGAGTAATGAAATTTACAAATTTTATTACTAATCAAGTCAATCTTATTTAGTGAAATTTTGAGAAAAATGGGTGAGCGGTACAGAAAAAAATAATTTACCAGAAACCTACCCATTCCATATACCTTTAATTGTCTTTTCAAATTTCATAGATATGTATTTTTTTCAATCATTTATAACAAGAGAGTTGAAAAATATGCATTTTGTTCTTTAAAGAGAGAAAAATAAAAAAAAATACAAAATTGTCAATATGGTAAATTTGACACGAAAAAGCATCAAAATCTGATAAAACTGTCTTGTATTAACACCTACCTATAGTTTTTGTGAGTTGAATTTATTCAGATTGGTCCCCTTCATCTTTATTGAGAGTTTGAAAAAAAAGTTTAATTCTGGAACTGTGATTTTTTTTCACGATAATTGCCCAAAAATGGGTAAAAACTGATTAAAAATGGAAAAATCTTTAAAATTGGGTACTTTCAGAGGCCGTAGCAAAAAAAGAAGCGCACCACCATATAATTTTTTCTTCACCAATATTTTTTACAGTCATATTAACCCAAAAATCAGGTTTAGAAAAAAAGAGTTTAATTCTAGAAATTTTGGGCTCCTCAGAGGGGTACATCCTGAAATAATAGTGACATCGATTATAACCAACGTGACGTTTCGACGATGAATGAACTCACCACACGGTGAGATCACTATGGTGCAGTCGAATGCGCGAACTTTGACTACGAAAAGCTTCAGGATTTGATGAGATGCCTGCAGTAGTTAATAAAAAACACAGCAGCCATTGAATTTTTGTATATAATCTGTAACGATTGTTTCGAACTGGGAAAGGTACCAGATAAATGGACTAAAAGCATAATCAATCCAGTTTTTAAACCTGGATCTGAAGATAGAACGATTCCTTTAAATTACCGGGTAGTTACATTAATATCTGTCCCTAGTAAAATATATTCGGCCATGTTCTCAATACTCGTTTTAATTCATGGCTCGCAAAGTACTGTGTGATTAACAGAACGGATTCAGAGAGAAACGAAGTTGCAAGGAACGGGCATAAATGGAAAGTTCCTGTCTGCGATTCAGTCTTTGTATGATAACGTGAAATGTGCTGTAAAAGAATGGCAAGCCGTTCTCGTCAAAACTATGTTTAAACCATTTTTTTTTAAATTTACATACTGAGAATTAAAAAAAAAACACAATGAGATTAAAAAACCTAAAAACACACACTGAGAATAAAATAGTACACAATGAGATTTCATAAAGACGAACTGTCTTTCTGAGATTACAAAAAACCTAAAAACACACACTGAGAATTGAAAATTACACACTGAGAATTGAAAATTACACACTAAGATTTCAAAAAGACACACTGAGATGAAATAAACTGAAAAACAAACATTGAGAATTGAAAATTACACACTAAGATTTCAAAAAGACACACTGAGATGAAATAAACTGAAAAACAAACATTGAGAATTGAAAATTACACACTAAGATTTCAAAAAGACACACTGAGATGAAATAAACTGAAAAACACACATTGAGAATTGAAAATTACACAATGAGATTTGTGCGCACATTTTATGCGTCCATATCGAATTAGTATATTTAATCTGAATCTATTACAAGCTTAAATAACTAGGGGGTAGAACTCGCTTTTCATCTGTAGCCTAGGTTCCTGTCTCCAATTGTCATTGCAATGCGAACTCAGAATAGGCCGGGATCCCAGACTATTCTTATTTGGCGCCATGGAATCCTTACAATTTTCTCAAGTAACTGTGAGCAAGCACAACAAAATTATGGCAAGCCGTTCTCGTCAAAACTATGTTTTCGTTGTCGTTTGTTTATGTAATATATACGTGTTTCTCGTTTCTCGTTTTGTTTACATAGATTAGACCGTTGGTTTTCCCGTTTGAATGGTTTTACACTAGTAATTTTGGGGCCCTTTATAGCTTGTTGTTCGGTGTGAGCCAAGGCTCCGTGTTGAAGGCCGTACTTTAACCTATAATGGTTTAATTTTTAAATTGTTATTTGGATGGAGAGTTGTCTCATTGGCACTCACACCACATCTTCCTATATCTATTAAACCATTTTTCGAAAAATTTACACACTGAGAATTACAACAAAGCACACTGAGATTTAAAAACTTCAAAGCACAAACTGAGAATTAAAAAAATACACACTGAGATTTCATAAAGACGCACTGAGATTACAAAAATGAAAAACTAACAATGAGAATTAAAAATTACACACTGAGAATTGAAAATTACACACTGAGAATTGAAAATTACACACTGACATTTCAAAAAGACACACTGAGAATAGATAAACTGAAAACACACATTGAGAATTTAAAATTACACACTGAGATTTGTGTGCACTTTTTATGCGCACATATCTTATTAGCATACTTAATCTGAATCTATTACAAACTTAAAACAAATAGGGGACAGAACTCGTTAGTCAGGCCTTCGATTTGGTTCCAAATTATTTATAAAAAAACTTTAGAAATACAAGAACAAGAAAAATAGCCAGTTAGTTCTTGTGGATGGTCAAAAGCACATGTCACAGAAAAAGAGCACATCTCTATACCTGAAACTGAGGTAAATGTACACTGGCCGAGATAATTTTTTTCTGAAACAAGTTCGTGTCTGGATGATGAATAAATGACAGGAAATTCAACCGCACCGTAATAACTTTTATATTGTAGTGATACAAATCAGTATACTTAGGACTAATAGTATTATACTTATATAGTATACACAGAAAATTGGTTTTTGCATTTGCATTCCCGAAGTTACTCATCTCTTCCTTCCTTTATACTGTTTTTATACTAAAGGTTACAATTGAATTCAAAGTTATTTGTGCAAACATGCACATACAGAGTAAACAAAAGAAAATAGTAGCATGAATTCCATGCGTATAGAATTATAGCACTTTTCAGTATACAATGACTTTAGGCTTATGAGAGTATGAAAATTAAAATGTATTTGAATACCCGCTTGAAGGTTTTTTAGGACTATGACAGCCATCTTGCACGCAAAACCCCCATGGGCATTTTGAAAAGTTGGCACCGGTATGCGTTATTTGTATAATAAAGTGCATAACCGCCCTTGCATGCCTATGTTTATTTATTAAACCCTGTGCGGGACAAATTTGCCATTCCAGGATTGGCAAATCTGACTTTGTCGGTTTACAAGATATCAAAAATATTTTTTGCCCAAGTGATAGATAATCAAAAATGTTAAATTTCCCCATATGTCCCAACATGTCACCATTGTCACTATTGTCACCACAGCTGATTAAAAGTACATTTCACATGGGAAAAGTTAAAGTTCCCATGGGAAAGGAAAAGTTTCAATGGGAAAAGTAAAAGTTCTCATGGGAATTTTAAAGTTCCCATCGGAACTTTAATATCCCATGGGAACATTGGTAGATAGTTTCTTCCCATGGGACATTTTTTCTTCCCATGGGAACTAAATTTCTTCCCATGGGAAGATATATTTTTCCCATGGGAACATTTTTTTTTTTAATTTTTTTTTTTCTTCTTCAGAATTTGTAAAAAAGCTGTGTAATATCGCAATGGACTGACAGTCACTATAGTAACAATGACTGGAACAGTTTAACAAGCATTCCATTTGATAAATTATTTCAACACATTAAAAGTATTTATATCATACTTTTACACTCAAAAGTCTTTTAATATCGTTGAATGATTGATAGAAATTCTACCGTCCAGCGGCTGATTTTACAATTTGAATCTCACACATTTGTGTTCGGTCAATCGGTTAATTTAAGAATAAAAATCATAATTCTGTTTTAATCTATATATACATGGGGAATCACGAATCATGTTTAAGATTATTTTCTAATTAAAATCCTATAATTTCATGAAATTGACATCATAATTATTATTAATGTACTTATTCTCTTTCGTCGACGTAACTCGATATGTGTGGTTTTCGCCACTAGAAAGATGTGCACTTATTTTTTTTAAATTTAGTTTCATTGATTTGGTCAAATTTCCTAATCATGCTAATGCAATGTTGTTACTCGTCTACACAAAAATCTTTTATTTCTATTCATTTTTCACAAACTTTTGAAAGTCTTGTTAGATTTTTCTTTTACTGATCTCTCAGGTAAATATCAAAGACTTTAGAGAATCCAGAGTTTTCCATTTCCAAGGACGAATCAGGATTAAATATAATCTTTATGATATATTCACTTGTACTTTACTCGTAGGCTTTCTTCGTGTAATTTATAGTTTAAAGGAATTATTTGATGAGTTTAACTGTTGATCAACTTTAAAAATATTAGGGTTTGACTAACAGTAGTTCCGTAAAAAAAAATCTTTCTATAGTTAAAATGTTCTACAATTCATATTTGTAATGGTACTCGTCACCAATGTTGTTTGTGTCACAGCGACGGCAGATTATGTTTTCTCTCTTTAAATCCTGCCACCTTCCAGATTCAATCGGCAAGTGGCGACTGACTACCACATCTATATTCATTTTGCATATTATATAAATGAATTTAGTAAGGTAAATATGTCATTATGAAAAGAAGTTTTCAAATTATTAATTCTTTTTGAAAATACAACAACATTAAGTTTTATGCAATTATGCTGAGACTACTATAACACAGTTATAGTAGTCTCAGAATTATGTAATAACAGATAAGCATTCTTGTTGAAACTGGTCTTTGGGTTTCCGTTTGATTAATATTGACACCTATTTATCTCTAACTGTGCATTATAATGACTCTATAATATTGAACATACTCATACCGCAGATCACACCGTAATTATCAAAAACATTTTTTCATATATGATATCCACTTAGTTTCTATTCTGTTATTAGCATCAGAGACATATAATACATTATGTCTCTGGCATAATCAAGGATTTCGAAATATTTGTAATTTGCATTTTTTTTTAATTTGTATTTTTTATTAGGTACGTGAAATAATATTTTAAATTTATTGAAAAATTGCATAACGGGCATATTCTATAGTATACTTCTTAGTTTGAATTAAGAGTCTAAACTTTTTCAAATATTGAATACGCAACAAAATCTCTGTAAAGGCATTTGATTGGGTATTAGTTTAAAGGTAGGCGTGGTTTTCGGTAACTTTCCTACAATCATGCAACTGGCCTATTCGACAAAACTGTGTGCGCTGATGCGCGTAAACTGGCTATTGTAACGGCACGTGTTTTACATCGGAATCTGTCGTGCGTGACCAATGTTTATTGTATAATTTCTTGCCATGTGGTCAAATTATGTGACATATACGTTTTAAAGGTTGAAACTTAAATTTGCTTTTTGAAAGATTATCGGCAGTGCATTTAGTATTTAGTATTTAGTGTTTAAAAAAAAACCCAAGACTTTTAATAATAAAAGAAGGATGCACATCAACAGAGAATATAATCAGGGACTATTATACTAAAGTATTAATTTATAGTCCCGGGCGTATTGCATTTCCGCTAATTTTTCAAAGTCCCAATACTACGTTTCCGCAAATTCAAAGTATACGTTTCCGCAATTTGCATTTATAACTTTTCCGGAAAATTACCTGGTTGAATATATATTAGATAAATTAGGCATCACCTCTTGACCCCCCGAGGAAAAGAGAACAATGAATGGTGCCGAGTCTTTCATACCCACCAAAAGGAGCAGTTTTACGCTAGCCATCCTAATATTTTTGTCTCTGTCGATGTATTGAAACTTCAAACAACATCTTACAGATGAGAAATCTAACCGTAAAAGCAACGCTTCGGAAATATGAAAAAAGAAGATGGACTAAGTCTTCCTTCTTGAACAAAATACAAAACTTGTAAACGGTGAATGTACTACTGTAGATATATCTGATTAGTGCTGTCTTTTGGACATACGTTTTCTTACGTTATGACGAGTTTTTCTTGCATGCACTGATGAACTTTTACTTAATAAATATTTATTTTTTTGATTATGACTTTGCTTTCGATCAACAGGTATTCCATAATTATTTGCGGATAAGTTATAATTTATTTTTTCTGGAATAGTAACTTTTTTCCGGAAAAGTAAGATATTTATTTGCGGAAACGTCATATTTTTTTTCCGGAAAAGTAATGCCAATTTGCGGAAACGTAAAACGCCGATAGTCCCATATAGTATAATACATGTATTATATGGCTCAGATATTAACTATAACGTGTTCTGGAAAAAAATTAAGTGTATGAGAATTTGAATTACCTAATAAGACAGTGGCGGATCCAGCCATTTGAAAAAAGGGGTGTGGGGGGGGGGGGGGGGGGCAACCTAGGACAAAGTGGGTTTCCAACTATATGTCCCCACTCAAATGCATTGATCTTTCAAAAAAAGGGGTTCCAACCCCCAGAACCCTCCCCTGGATCCGCCACTGTAAGGACATCTCGATCACCTTCGACAAAATATTATTGCATGAATGGTAAATCGCTGATCTATAATCGTAGAAGTGATTTGTGACTGTTATACGTAGAGACATCTATACGCATTCTGGTTTACGTTTACAATGAACACACTATACATGTTTCTTTGACTGAATATCAATCATTTTTGGGCAGACTTGCTTTTTCTTTGTATTCGTAAAAAATATCGTACGTTTCATTATATTTGAATGCTTCAAAAAAGCTTCAAAATACTATAAGCTTGTATTTTTACTTTTTTAGGGTCGATTTCTGTTTGTATATTAAACATACAACAAAAGTTTATATTGGTATATGCAAGGATTTGTATTTGTTAACTATACAAATCCTTGGTATATGGTAAGTTATTGTTTCATTTTACATGTTTACCATTGGTGACATCACGGTGCCTCTGGCAATAATTTCTTAAACCATCTTTAAATCTTTCACATAAACTAATCGGTTTAAATAAAATAGACACTTAAGTGTTTAAAAAGTGGTCGAAATCTTTCGTCAGATGAACCTGAAATTTGAGTCCAAATCGGTCCTCACCGGACCTACATGTACTCCTTTTGAAAAATGAATTTATCTGCGTTTTCCATTCAGTTTCTGTCATTCATCGTATGTGGGTACTGATTTATCTAATTATCAAAATTAAAGTTTTTGTAATCATTTTCGTAACACACTCCGTGCGTGCAGTACGATACGAAAAATGTCTACATCACGGTGGGTAAGGTTGCCCTGCAAGAAATCTTTCTGTTCTGGTGATTTGTTCCTGACTGGTTCTGGTGAATATGTAAAAAAAAGAAGACGATAATGATGATTTTTTTTTTAGTTTGTTTCTTATGGGTTTATGGGCCACCAATTTAAAAATGTGACCTTGTAAACTGTTTCAGTAAAAGTAACGCAAAAGTGCTTACTTTTTGAAAATGTTGAACACAAAAAATAAAATAAAAATGCCCCTGGAGACCGCTTTCTTTACCCAAAACCACACGACAAAAATGTTTGGTGAAAAACCTGCACAATCTATATTAAAATTGTGCATTTTCTCAATTTAGAAATGTCCTGATTCTGTACTGGTTGGTCCTGCCATTGTGCTGGTGTGTCCTGATGGTAAACGGAAAAAAGTCACGAGGAAAATTCAACTGCAGTTTTTGTATGCATAGAAAAAAATCTTGATATACCTGAATATATTCAATTATCTTAAGTGGTAATAATAAAAAGAAGATGTGGTATGATTGCAAATGAGACAACTATCCACAAAAGACCAAAATGACACAAACATTAACAACTATATATCACCGTACGGCCTTCAACAATGAGCAAAGCCCATACCGCATAGTCAGCTATAAAATGCCCCGATAAGATAATGTAAATCAATTCAAACGAGAAAACTAACGGCCTTATTTAAGTAAAAAAATGAACAAAAAACAAATATGTAGCACATAAACAAATGACAACCACTGAATTACAGGCTCCTGACTTGGGACAGGCACATACATAAATAATGTGGCGGGGTTAAACATGTGAGCGGGATTCCAACCCTCCCCTAACCTGGGACAGTGGTATAACAGTACAACATAAGAACGAACTATAAAAATCAGTTGAAAAAAGCTTAACTAATCAGATGGAAAAAAAATACAAGTGGAAATTCATTTGCCGTTTTAACAAACAGGGAAAGCTTATTGTTTCTTTTTATTTATTAATGAGACCAAGTTGTATTTCATTGTCATGCCTTTCCTAACAAAGGAGGAAGTGAAAGGTCTACACATAGTGAAATGTGCCACAAGAAACCACTATTTAATATATCACCAGTCCCCACCAATAACGGTTGTAAATACTAAACTAATATTGATGACAATGAGTTGTTTGTTTAACACTAAATGGAAGGATTTTCATCTTCAAAATTCAAAATAGCATGTGGTCAAGCCATATACTGAATTTCTAACTTTGACTGAACTTAAAGAGAATTGTTGCTGTTAGATACAACTCGCATCTCCTTCTTAAGCGATAAAATACAAAAATAATTACAACAAAACATGTATCTGAAATACACCAGCATATACGGTACCGGTTTCATATAAATGCTTAATGATTTATAATTTCATACTATTATATAAAACTTATAAAATTTGCTGGCTACAGGTGGACACAGCTGGACACAGTACTTTTTCAATATAAAACTTCTAGAAACTGTGTCCCCTCATTTCTAGAAGTTTTATATTGAAAAAGTACTGTGTCCAGCTGTGTCCACCTGTAGCCAGCAAATTTTATAAGTTTTATATAGAAATTGCGTTGTGTCCACTTGTGTCCGCCTGTGTCCCCTCATTTCTAGAAGTTTTATATACGAATAGTACTGTGTCCAGCTGTGTCCATCTGTAGCCAGCATATTTTATAAGTTTTATATAGAAATTGCGTTGTGTCCACTTGTGTCCGCCTGTATCCCCTCATTTCTAGAAGTTTTATATTGAAAAAGTACTGTGTCCAGCTGTAGCCAGCATATTTTATAAGTTTTATATAGAAATTGCGTTGTGTCCACTTGTGTCCGCCTGTATCCCCTCATTTCTAGAAGTTTTATATTGAAAAAGTACTGTGTCCAGCTGTGTCCACCTGTAGCCAGCAAATTTTATAAGTTTTATATAGAAATTGCGTTGTGTCCACTTGTGTCCGCCTGTGTCCCCTCATTTCTAGAAGTTTTATATAGGAATAGTACTGTGTCCAGCTGTGTCCATCTGTAGCCAGCATATTTTATAAGTTTTATATAGAAATTGCGTTGTGTCCACTTGTGTCCGCCTGTGTCCCCTCATTTCTAGAAGTTTTATATAGGAATAGTACTGTGTCCAGCTGTGTCCATCTGTAGCCAGCATATTTTATAAGTTTTATATAGAAATTGCGTTGTGTCCACTTGTGTCCGCCTGTAACCCCCCATATCAAGAAGTTTTATATAGGAATAGTACTGTGTCCAGCTGTGTCCACCTGTAGCCAGCAAATTTTATAAGTTTTATATAGAAATTGCGTTGTGTCCACTTGTGTCCGCCTGTGTCCCCTCATTTCTAGAAGTTTTATATAGGAATAGTACTGTGTCCAGCTGTGTCCATCTGTAGCCAGCATATTTTTTAAGTTTTATATAGAAATTGCGTTGTGTCCACTTGTGTCCGCCTGTGTCCCCTCATTTCTAGAAGTTTTATATAGGAATAGTACTGTGTCCAGCTGTGTCCATCTGTAGCCAGCATATTTTATAAGTTTTATATAGAAATAACGTTGTGTCCACTTGTGTCCGCCTGTATCCCCTCATTTCTAGAAGTTTTATATTGAAAAAGTACTGTGTCCACCTGTAGCCAGCATATTTTATAAGTTTTATATAGAAATTGCGTTGTGTCCACTTGTGTCCGCCTGTATCCCCTCATTTCTAGAAGTTTTATATTGAAAAACTTTTAAAGTACTGTGTCCAGCTGTGTCCACCTGTAGCCAGCAAATTTTTTAAGTTTTATATAGAAATTGCGTTGTGTCCACTTGTGTCCGCCTGTGTCCCCTCATTTCTAGAAGTTTTATATAGAAATTGCGTTGTGTCCACGTGTGTCCGCCTGTAACCCCCCATATCAAGAAGTTCTATATAGGAATAGTACTGTGTCCAGCTGTGTCCACCTGTAGCCAGCATATTTTATAAGTTTTATATAGAAAAAACGTTGTGTCCACTTGTGTCCGCCTGTAACCCCCCATATCAAGAAGTTTTATATAGGAATAGTACTGTGTCCAGCTGTGTCCACCTGTAGCCAGCATATTTTATAAGTTTTATATAGAAATTGCGTTGTGTCAACTTGTGTCCGCCTGTATCCCCTCATTTCTAGAAGTTTTATATTGAAAAAGTACTGTGTCCAGCTGTGTCCACCTGTAGCCAGCAAATTTTATAAGTTTTATATAGAAATTGCGTTGTGTCCACTTGTGTCCGCCTGTGTCCCCTCATTTCTAGAAGTTTTATATTGAAATATCACTGTGTCCAGTTGTGTCCACCTGTAGCCAGCAGATTTTATAAGTTTTATATAGAAATTACGTTGTGTCCACTTGTGTCCGCCTGTAACCCCCCATATCAAGAAGTTTTATATAGGAATAGTACTGTGTCCAGCTGTGTCCACCTGTAGCCAGCATATTTTATAAGTTTTATATAGAAATTGCGTTGTGTCCACTTGTGTCCGCCTGTATCCCCTCATTTCTAGAAGTTTTATATTGAAAAAGTACTGTGTCCAGCTGTGTCCACCTGTAGCCAGCAAATTTTATAAGTTTTATATAGAAATTGCGTTGTGTCAACTTGTGTCCGCCTGTGTCCCCTCATTTCTAGAAGTTTTATATAGGAATAGTACTGTGTCCAGCTGTGTCCATCTGTAGCCAGCATATTTTATAAGTTTTATATAGAAATTGCGTTGTGTCCACTTGTGTCCGCCTGTGTCCCCTCATTTCTAGAAGTTTTATATAGGAATAGTACTGTGTCCAGCTGTGTCCATCTGTAGCCAGCATATTTTATAAGTTTTATATAGAAATTGCGTTGTGTCCACTTGTGTCCGCCTGTATCCCCTCATTTCTAGAAGTTTTATATTGAAAAAGTACTGTGTCCACCTGTAGCCAGCATATTTTATAAGTTTTATATAGAAATTGCGTTGTGTCAACTTGTGTCCGCCTGTATCCCCTCATTTCTAGAAGTTTTATATTGAAAAAGTACTGTGTCCAGCTGTGTCCACCTGTAGCCAGCAAATTTTATAAGTTTTATATAGAAATTGCGTTGTGTCCACTTGTGTCCGCCTGTGTCCCCTCATTTCTAGAAGTTTTATATTGAAATATCACTGTGTCCAGTTGTGTCCACCTGTAGCCAGCAGATTTTATAAGTTTTATATAGAAATTACGTTGTGTCCACTTGTGTCCGCCTGTAACCCCCCATATCAAGAAGTTTTATATAGGAATAGTACTGTGTCCAGCTGTGTCCACCTGTAGCCAGCATATTTTATAAGTTTTATATAGAAATTGCGTTGTGTCCACTTGTGTCCGCCTGTATCCCCTCATTTCTAGAAGTTTTATATTGAAAAAGTACTGTGTCCAGCTGTGTCCACCTGTTGCCAGCAAATTTTATAAGTTTTATATAGAAATTGCGTTGTGTCAACTTGTGTCCGCCTGTGTCCCCTCATTTCTAGAAGTTTTATATAGGAATAGTACTGTGTCCAGCTGTGTCCATCTGTAGCCAGCATATTTTATAAGTTTTATATAGAAATTGCGTTGTGTCCACTTGTGTCCGCCTGTGTCCCCTCATTTCTAGAAGTTTTATATAGGAATAGTACTGTGTCCAGCTGTGTCCATCTGTAGCCAGCATATTTTATAAGTTTTATATAGAAATTGCGTTGTGTCCACTTGTGTCCGCCTGTATCCTCTCATTTCTAGAAGTTTTATATTGAAAAAGTACTGTGTCCACCTGTAGCCAGCATATTTTATAAGTTTTATATAGAAATTGCGTTGTGTCCACTTGTGTCCGCCTGTATCCCCTCATTTCTAGAAGTTTTATATTGAAAAAGTACTGTGTCCAGCTGTGTCCACCTGTAGCCAGCAAATTTTATAAGTTTTATATAGAAATTGCGTTGTGTCCACTTGTGTCCGCCTGTGTCCCCTCATTTCTAGAAGTTTTATATAGAAATTGCGTTGTGTCCACTTGTGTCCGCCTGTGTCCCCTCATTTATAGAAGTTTTATATTGAAATATCACTGTGTCCAGTTGTGTCCACCTGTAGCCAGCAGATTTTATAAGTTTTATATAGAAATAACGTTGTGTCCACTTGTGTCCGCCTGTAACCCCCCATATCAAGAAGTTTTATATAGGAATAGTACTGTGTCCAGCTGTGTCCACCTGTAGCCAGCATATTTTATAAGTTCTATATAGAAATTGCGTTGTGTCCACTTGTGTCCGCCTGTATCCTCTCATTTCTAGAAGTTTTATATTGAAAAAGTACTGTGTCCAGCTGTGTCCACCTGTAGCCAGCAAATTTTATAAGTTTTTTTTATAGAAATTGCTTTGTGTCCACTTGTGTCCGCCTGTGTCCCCTCATTTCTAGAAGTTTTATATAGAAATTGCGTTGTGTCCACGTGTGTCCGCCTGTGTCCCCTCATTTCTAGAAGTTTTATATTGAAATAGCACTGTGTCCAGTTGTGTCCACCTGTAGCCAGCAGATTTTATAAGTTTTATATAGAAATAACGTTGTGTCCACTTGTGTCCGCCTGTAACCCCCCATATCAAGAAGTTTTATATAGGAATAGTACTGTGTCCAGCTGTGTCCACCTGTAGCCAGCATATTTTATAAGTTTTATATAGAAATTGCGTTGTGTCCACTTGTGTCCGCCTGTATCCCCTCATTTCTAGAAGTTTTATATTGAAAAAGTACTGTGTCCAGCTGTGTCCACCTGTAGCCAGCAAATTTTATAAGTTTTTTATAGAAATTGCGTTGTGTCCACTTGTGTCCGCCTGTATCCCCTCATTTCTAGAAGTTTTATATTGAAATACCACTGTGTCCACCTGTAGCCAGCAGATTTTATAAGTCTTATATAGAAATAGTACTGTGTCCAGCTGTGTCCGCTTGTAACCCCTTATTTCATAAAGTTTTATAGAGAAATACGTTGTGTCCACTTGTGTCCGACTGTATACCCTCATTTCTAGAAGTTTTATATTGAAATAGCACGGTGTCCAGCTGTGTCCACCTGTAGCCAGCAGATTTTGAAAGTTTTATATAGAAATTGCGTTGTGTCCGCCTGCAGTCAGTAGTTTTTTTTTATGTTTTATATAGAAGTAACCGTGTGTCCAGCTGTGTCCGCCTTAATCACAAGTTTTATATAACACTTGGGCTTCTGTAGTAACCTTTTGTCCAGCTGTGTCCGTCTAAATCACACGTTTTATATAACACTGGGCTTCTGTTACCACTATAATAGACATTGATTGTTTATCTGTTTATATAGTTTTATACATACGTGTCCATGTATCCCCGGACACAAAATGCATGCTAACTATATTTTGCACCGAAAATAGGACATATCTAACAATTTGAATGTAAATATGTAAATAAAAATTTGTTTTCTATATTTATATGCTACGCAAGTTTACAGTTGACTTAATTTAATTTCAGTGCTCGTATGATGTGGATTGGACCCCATTGTAAACACAATAGACCAGAGGCCCGAAACTACTCATTCTGGATTAAGAATTCCACAGACAACAACTTTTTAAGGGAACAGGGTATACGATGTCTAGCAGACCATGAAATAGGAACACATTTTGTATCCTTCAAACAATTTGTAATATCTTTCTATATATACACTGTCACTATGGTTGCAAGATGTGTTTTCACCTTGAATTTTTATATTAAACATACATGCATATTATGGTTGCAGGATGTGTTTTCTCCATTGATTTTTGTAAAGCACTTACTGTGGATTCTTTTATTTTCATGGGTACCAATTTTTGCGGGTTTGAACAAATCTTACACCTTCTTAGACATTTAATTTCGTGGTTCTGCCAAAGTCTACATACAAGCCTATGGCAAATTTTGTGGTTCATGTGTACCCACAAAATCAACAAAAAGAATCCATAGTTACATAGTTATAGTCATACATGCACACCAATGATTATTTCATCATATTTATTTCATTTTATTTATGTATTTTTTGTTTATTTTAAAATTTAGCCATGCTTTGCTTCAAGTTGCTGATCTTCACTCACAGTACTTGGGATTTTCGTATAGTTGCTGATTTTCTCTGTACTTTGAACTGGAGCTTTTTGTGTTTTACAGAACAGTCTCATTTCAGGTATCAAACATAATTGCTGAAAGGGGCAAGAGGGAGGGGGGTGATGTGCAAAAAGAAAATTGATAGTAAAGATGGACCAAACTTTGTACGGGTTGGAATGTAGTAGAGATCTGTTTATTTTTTTATGACATGAACCACACAGAGTCAACTTAAGGAGGTAGACCTAGGTTAAGGGAAATAACTCTTAAAATCATCAGTATGTTTGTGTCAACCATTTTCATAAATATATTCAAAGCTTCTATGTTACATTGATTATTTTCAATCTGTTTCAGTTAAATGCTTAAAATAAGTTGATGAAACTTGACTTTTACAAACACATAACAGAGTCAACTTAATGTGATCATGAAACCAAACTAGTCTAATACTCTTTCACGTCATCTACTTCTTAGTAGTAACCTTATTTGAAAAAGAAAGTAATATTTCAGCTTTTTTTCCAAATTTTATTCGATTTATAACAAAACTAACGTTCAATACTTTAAATTCAGAAATTATTGCATGCATTTATCATTGAGATTTTGTCCTTTAAGCCTAAAATGTGATTTGATTTAATGCGATATTTAGATTATTCATATAAAAATTTCAAAATCCCAGTTTGAATTATTTCGATTATCACCCTGTTGCATTTTTCACAATGATACAAACATCGCAATAATTTCTGAATTGACAGTTTGTTGCAATTCTAAAATAAATAGTACACTTTTATAACAAGGCTTTCAACTGACAGAAAGAGTTAGTAAACAAATTATCTGCTTTTTATGTAAAATATTTACATACACAGCTTGTAGTGTTTTATCAGCACACGCTTTTCCCATCTTCTCACAACACTTGCACTGGCATAATTTTCATTCAAGTTTTTTTTTACAAAATCATTCACACCTCATTCATTTAGTAATAACTAATAAGGAAAGATTAATCCTTGACCCTCTAACACAGGTACGTGCTTATAATGATGGATTTCAACCTTGGTTTAGCAATAGAAAAAGGTTTAGTCTACGTGCTTCACAAATGACAACACTTCCAGCTATTCGGTCTGAAGAAGGTTTGGCAGCCATTAACACTATAATGAACTCTAGGGTTAGATATCTTTGGCTTCCTGCTCTACAATATTGTAAGTTTAAAAGTATCTTTTTTTTCTCAGAAAAAGTACTCCAGTTTTCACAAATTGATTTTTCCCCCTTTGTGACTTATTTTTAAACTTTCATATAAACACTAACAGTAAGATTTTATTTTTTTCAAATTTTCAGATGCCAACAATCAGGATATTTTTAAAGCAAAAAATGAAATTTAAATTGTTGGATGTTGCCATCTAAAGATCTAGAGCAGTCACTCTAATTAATAAAATTACAACAAAAATCATTTCAAGTTTTTTTTAAAGATTTTTGTCTGCTTAAACTTGGTTTTCTTGTCTAAGGCATGTTTTTGAAACTTTAATATGTTGTTTATAAAAAAAAAAAAAAAAAAAAATAGCAAACAAAGTATTTTAAAGAGTGTCTTTATATATATTTGTTGTGATTTAAGATATATCTAAATCTTGTAAAATCTATATGAAGATGGAGTACTTTCGTAGAGGGCATTATCAATTTAGCTAATGAGCTTTTTTTGTGTGGAATAAAGTTGGTTAAAATGGAAAGCAATATACTACACAGATTTTAGCAGTATTGTAAGCATGCATCTTTCGAAGTTATCTTAATTGTAAGATATTTTGCATCTCATATTTAAAGCACATTTCAACACTAGGTGTTAGTGTTTTCTTTTTGATCCAGGGTTTTGAAGTCCATCACTTAAGTATGAATATAGTTTTCTATCTTTACTAACAAGATTTTCTTCACTTAAATAAAATGTTCTGCAAATTAGTGCACTATGCACCAATTTCATGACCTGATCAATTTACTGATCATTGGTCTAACAATTTAAACTTGTAAACCTTTTTTTTTCACCATCAAATTTGGTGTTTCAGAATCTAATGCGTTCTTGGTGATTTTTTCATAAGCATTTGCATAATTTTTTTCAATTGGTTAATAATGGATGTGATAGTATTGTAATTCACAAACACTGATTTTACCCACAATCCTATAGATTTTGAAACAGCCATTTTTTTTATAGCTTTAAACTATTTTTAGAAAATCTGCTTACTTTTTAATCCTTGACTAACCAATAGTTACGGTCTAGCAATGAAGGTGTTCAACCATGGTATTCTGATAGGAAAAGATTCCACCTCAGGGACCAAAACACCTTAGAAGGATTGGCATCTGAAGAAGGCCTTGCTGCCATTCATTCAGTATTTAATGCTAATGTTAAGTACTTATGGTTACCAGCTCTCCAATATTGTAAGTGTAGTACACATGTACCATTTTGCAAACTAAAATACTGCACAGTTGTTTGATATTAATTCATTAGATTACTAATTAAAAGTCACTTTAATTACATATTTTGATCTCTCAGATTTCAATACTAAGATATATGCATATGCATCTTAAATGAAATGAATAATTGAAAGTCATAATCAACAAAGACGTGGCAAAGTTTATGTCAATATTAGGTTAGTATAGCTGTGCAAAAAAGGTTGTGTGGCAGAAAAAAAATTTGCAACACCAATATATATAGAATGCATTGATTATATCAACTCCCTGGCATTTTTGACAAGCAAGCTATTAATTTGCATTAATATCCATTTATGTTGCAGGTTCATATCAGATTGGATTTATGACAAATAATATCATGGAATATTCCATTTATGTTGCAGGTTCACATCAGATTGGATTTATTATGCATAATATCATGGAATATTCCATTCATATTGCAGGTTCATATTGGATTGGATTTATGATACATAATATCATGGAATATTCCATTTATGTTGCAGGTTCACATCAGATTGGAGTAATGATACATAATATCATGGAATATTCCATTTATGTTGCAGGTTCACATCAGATTGGACTTATGATAAATAATATCATGGAATATTCCATCCATGTTCATTTCAATTCATTAATCAATTTATACTTTTCATATTGTAGACTTAAGAGATAATACGAACAGCTATATGACAGCTTGTCATTAATTCATAGGAAGTTCTTTATTATTTTTTTCAGCGCTTATCAGTGATTTTTTTTTTATAAGATATCATATGACAAACAATGTATGTATGTATATTAATATATACACTAGCATTTTTCATTTGAATTACCATTAGATTTTTGTTTTTGCACTTGTTTCCTTGACCATTGCACAGTTTCGATCATTTAATGATGGCCTACAACCTTGGTATAGTGACCGGAAAAGATTTGATCTCCGAGGAAGAAATTGTTTAGAAGAATTACGAGCAGAAGAAGGCCTTGCTGCAATAAACACTATATTAAATGCAAAAACCAGGTTCCTTTGGGGTCCGTCTCTTTTATACTGTAAGTTTTCTTTCTTTGTATCCCTTATATCTTTCTTGCTTTGTATGACCATCTAACATTGTGCATGTTGTGCATGTTTCTTTGATTTTTGCATTTCTTTATATGCATGAATATATTCATTGTCCCTTCAAAATGCATTATTAATCTTTAATGTATTGAAAAACACTAATATTCTACTGTGTAGAAGTTGCATTAATTTCTTTATTTTTCTACTACAGTTAACTGTGCCACTTCTTCGATAACCCCTGCTTAAACTACCCCATTTCTATGTATATATGCTTTATTATTATAAACCAAGTATCTGCTCAATATCATTCTCATAATATTTCATTGTTTAGTGTATGAATTTATTATAAAATACTAATTTTATACTGCTTATAATCACCAGTACCTAGTTCATATTGTTTTTATGCCCAAGCTACGATAGTAGAGGGGAATTATGTTTTCTGGTCTGTGCGTCCTTCCATCTGTTTGTTTGTCCGTGCATGCGTTTGTTCCTCCCGCTTCAGGTTAAAGTTTTCGGTCAAGGTAGCTTTTGATGAAGCTGAAGTCCAATCAACTTGAAACTTAGTACACTTGTTGTTTATGGTATGATCTTTTGTAATTTTAATGCCAAATTAGATTTTTTACCCAATTTCACGGTCCATTGAACAAACAAAATGATAGTGAGAGTGAGGCATCCGTGTACTTTGGACACATCCTTGTTTAATCTATGTTTGAATATTGCATCAAGTGTAACAGATTCATCAGGGACTTTTTTTAAAACTTTACCTGTAATCTGTAATTTTGATTCAACAAAAAAGTTTTTTTTTATTGTGATGGCTATATATCAAGCCTTTTCATAGAACCAGTTCTGAGTCAATGGAGTTCACCAGTCCATTAATATTTTAACAAGATGTTCTGTCCTTTGAATTGACACAAAAGCTTTTGTTCTATGTGAAATTCATTTAATGAAAACTTTGAATTTCTCCTTGAAAAGCAATCATTCATTGATTAATTTGCTGTACAAAATGTTTTGAAAAAAAATAATCTCCTTGTGATGAAAATACATGTAGCAAAGTAACAGAATAATAAATATTCTAAGTAAGAGATAATAATTACAAAAAAAAAATATCAAAAAGGAACAGTACACTTTGCAAAAAATGATATAGACACAGGTAAACTCCAGTGATTCTTTTGGAAAGGGTTTAATTGCACTGCAATAATTTCATGCTCACAAGTTTAAAAATTCAACAGACATTATGGTCTTAAATTTAAATGTTTTTACAATAACAGATTTGCATTTACTCACATGTGTTTTCTATGTAACTTTTAATATTACTGTTGTATGTTTCAGTGACTAACCGTAGCTCTCTTCAATGTCTTTGTATTTAAGACTGGTTGTTGTACTTTTTTTTGTCTTGCATAGAATTTGTATTTTAACATGTACAAACTAATGCATGGTTGTTATTTTGTGGATGGATTATTCATCAATCTCAAGTTTATTACATATATACATTAGCATGTTGGGTGTACTTTAACTCAAATGTATTGACTTTCATATTATCATTATATCTATCCTTTAACATTTAAGAAGGATTTAATTGTCATTATATTAAGCTGATATGAACATCCTATTTTAGTAACTTCTGAAAGTTTACTGAGAAATTCAGACATTATGTCATAGATGTTAAAATCTACTCAGAAGGAAATGTTGATTTGTATTAAAACAGGATGTATAATATAATACAGTTTAAATATGTTATGGCATGTAGTAAATATCTGAAATTTGCACATGATTTTTTTTTATAAATTTGTTATTACTATTTTTTCAGTTCCCATTTAGAGTTTTTTGTTTTAACATATTAATTTATCATAATTAAGGTCTTGAAAGCAGTATCAAATTTACAGCAATAGCAGTTTTAAGATGAAATTAGTATAAAAAAATTATCATATTTTTCTTATCTATTTCTCCTATTTTTTATGTATTTTTAATAACAAAATGTTGTGTTAGGATTTTTTTTATCAATTTCATTGCAGTCTATACTAAAAAATCAAGAATTTTAGAGTCAATTCTTTTGTAAAATTTAAAAATAAAATTATGCTAAATTTAATTCAGGAATTCAAAGAGGTAAATTAAGTTTTTTATTTCCATGTTTTACAGACACAGCTTGTAAAGCAGCAGAGATGACATTTAAACAATTGTATGATCACCTGACCATTTATGTCAAAAGTCCTGAACATCGCTGGAGACTTTGTATGAGAGTCAAACGGGGACTCCTAGATCCTAATGACTTAGGAGGCTATGGAAAAGATCAGTGCTATTTTGAAGGTAATACTGATGAATGTAATGTGAAAATTTTGATACTGAATGCAATTGCAACAGAATAGAACAATGAAATTGACAATAAAAATGGGCAATGCGTCTAAAGAGACATCAACCCTGAAAAAAAGAGCAGAAAACTTCCAAAGGCCACCAATGGGTCTTCCAACACAGAGGGAAAATCCTGCACCCACAGACGGCTTCAGCTGGCCCAAAAACAAATTTATACTGTTGATAATAATGATTCATAGGGTATCAATTTATGTTCGTTAGGTAGATAAAGGTAAAGCCTATTAAAACAAATTTAATGTCATTATGTCAACAAAACAGAAATTAGCAAAACCACTGTTGGCACTAAACAAATATAATATGAACAACATAACTCAGTTCACAATCCATAATTGGTACATTTACCCACAAAAATAAATGAATCCATAGAAAGAAAACAGAATAAAAGACTATGCCAGTATAACATTATAATATCTAAAAATTCTATACATGTATTTGGGGAAATTTCTACACAAAGCTTTATATGTTTCAGGAGCTATCAAAGTACCCCGGTACTATTGAGTTATGAAATTTTAGATTTTAATGTTATAAACTTTTATATCTTTAAGGAGCTGTTGAAATTCTGAGAAGTTTGGACATGATAGATTTTAACGTAATGATGAGTGGAAAAATTTGTGTTGATGAAGTTCAAAGATGCAAACGCATAGCTCGCTTAGACTGTCTAAAATTACCAGCATTCATGAAAAACGAAAATCGTTACAAAAAACATTTGAAAGCCATTGCCCATTTAAATGGGCTTGATTTACACCATCAGAAAAAAAATGCGCCAGCAGCCTACATTAGGCGCCTTAAACAAGGAAGAAGAATAGGTACTGATAAGGTGAGACACATTCGTAGAAGACGTTTTAAAGGGGTCAAAACAGGTAGTCCCACAGGTAGTCTGTCCACGGATTCTGCCGGTAGTGAATATGAGGACTATTGTTATGGCAGTAGTGATTCAAGGGAAGGGGGAAGTCAAGTTGATTACACGCCCGTAGAAAAAATAAGCCAGCAACCCAACACAAAAGACCCAAGGGTTGATAGTGGTTTTGTATCTCATTGTAGTAACCCTAATGATAAAGCTGATACCATTTCTTTAAAATCTTTTGATTCTTCGTCGGTCAAATCATTTAAATCTTTAAAATCAGAAATATCTGTAAATTCAGAAATTTCAGGGAAATCAAAAAGGTCATCAGACTTGTCAAACATCTCTTTGAGATCTCAAAAGTCTGAAACTAAGTCTAGTACCTCAGTGGCCTCTCAGAAGACATTTACCTCAAATTCGTCAGTTAAATTAAAGTCACCTGTGAACAAGGTCATAAAGAATGATCTAGAAAATATTTCACAAAAATCTACTGCACAGGTGTCTAGTAATTTGTCAAATAATAATAATGCATGGACTACACCACGAAGAAAAGACATGCTGCCACCTCTCTTGGACCTCACAGAAGAACAAAAATCTTGGATGTCCACAACAAACGGAACATTACATCTCAGCAAACAACCATTACCTTCAGCTTTCAATCATAACGTGTGTACAACTATTATATCTGGTGAAGATTCAGGAGAACATTCATCCAATGAGAAAGGAGATAAAAGGTCAAGGTCAGCTAGAACAATGGATGATGGTGATTTGAGTGATATCATCAAACATAAGAGTGAAAAGTCTGAGGTAATGCTTCAAAAAGTGCTAAATGACAGTCATGGTGTGGACTTTTCTTCATTAACAAACTCTGGTGTGATTAGGACTAAATCTTTGTCAGCCAATCAGAACTCTGTATTTCATTCTCCTCCTGAAGATTCTTCTCAAAATGGACAAAATGTTATGGAATATGGACCAGAAAAATTTATATATCCAGATCTGACTACTTATTTTGATTCAGATTTTAAAACTTTTGAAAGTCCATTTTTTCAATTAACCCAGAATAAGTCAAAAGAAAATACAAACTTGCTTGCTAAAAGAAGAACGAAATCTGCATGTAGCAGACGCACAAACAATTTACCATAGTGTAAGATGTAACAAATGTGTATGAATGCCATAGTTATAAAGTATAGATTGAAGTATTATACTCAAATACTGATTTGAATTATTATGCTATTATTCCTTTTGAGTTGATAATTTTGATCGGTCAATATATTTTTCTAAACATTTCAGCATTATTATCTTCTTTAAAAAAAACAATTTCATCATATCAGCGTTGCCTCTGTATTATTACTAAATTTCAGAAACTTGAAATGTTGTTATTGTGAGTATTTCTTCTTTTTTTAAATTTGGCGATAGAGTTCATTATTATAATTCATAAAAAGAATTCTTAGATTTCAGTAGAACTGAAAACTTAATCATGGAAAAATATTTGAAGGGTTTATTTTTTTCTTGACTAATAGATACTTCCTGAAATGTTTTTTAAGTAAGTAAACTTTTTTAACTGAAAATAAAGATAGATACTTACTTCTGAGAACCTGTTTTTGATATTGTTAGCATATATATATTGCATTTAAAATATTATTTTTAACTTGTTTATATTTGCCATATTATTTGTACCAAAGAGCTTTATTTTAAAGTGCCATTATTTTATACCAGATGTATATTTTTGTAGTGCTATTTAAGAAAAACTACATTTTTAGCTCACCTGGCCCGAAGGGCCAAGTGAGCTTTTCTCATCACTTGGCGTCCGTCGTCTGTCGTCGTCCGTCGTCGTCGTCGTCGTCCGTCGTCGTCCTGCGTCGGGCGTTAACTTTTACAAAAATCTTCTCCTCTGAAACTACTGGGCCAAATTTAACCAAACTTGGCCACAATCATCATTGAGGTATCTAGTTTGAAAATTGTGTCCGGTGACCCTGCCAACCAACCAAGATGGCCGCCATGGCTAAAAATAGAACATAGGGGTAAAATGCAGTTTTTGGCTTATAACTCAAAAACCAAAGCATTTAGAGCAAATCTGACAAAGGGTGAAATTGTTTATCAGGTTGAGATCTATCTGCTCTAAAATTTTCAGATGAATCTGACATTCCGTTGTTAGGTTGCTGCCCCTGAATTGGTAATTTTAAGGAAATTTTGCTGTTTTTGGTTATTATCTTGAATATTATTATAGATAGAGAAAAACTGTAAACAGCAATAATGTTCAGCAAAGTAAGATCTATAAATAAGTCAACATGACCAAAATGGTCAGTTGACCACTGTAGGAGTTATTGCCCTTTATAGTCAATTTTGAACCATTTTTCGTAAATCTTAGTTATCTTTTAGAAAAATCTTCTCCTCTGAAACTACTGGGCCAAATTAATTGAAACTTGGCCACAATCATCTTTGGGGTATTTAGTATAAAAACTCGGCAAACCAACCAAATTGGCGGCCATGGCTAAAAATAGAACATGGGGGGAAATGCAGTTTTTGCCTTATAACCAAAAAAACAAAGCATTAAGAGCAAATATGACAGAGGTAAAATTGTTGATCAGGTCAAGATCTATCTGCCCTAGAATTTTCAGATGAATTGGATCATCGGTTGTTAGGTTTCTGCCACTAAATTGGTAATTTTGAGGAAATTTTGCTGTTTTTTTGTTATTATCTTGAATATTATTATAGATAGAGATTAACTGTAAACAGCAATAATGTACAGTAAAGTAAGAACTAAAAATAAGTCAACATGACCAAAATAGTCAAATGACCCCCTGAGGAGTTATTGCCCTTCATAGTCATTTTTTAACAATTTTCACAAAATTTGTAGATTTTTACTAACATTTTCCACAGAAACTACTGTTATAGATAGAGATAATTGTAAGCAGCAAAAATGTTTATTAAAGTAAGATCTTCAAAAACATCACCATCACCAAAACACAATTTTGTCATGAATTCATTTGTGTACAATGTTTAATATTAACATAGACCAAGGTGAGCGACACAGGCTCTTTAGAGCCTCTAGTTATATAGATCAATAGTTAATTTAGGGTTTATTATACCTTTATGCATTATTTGAAATAGTCACTTCTTGCATTTGAGAAT
Organism: Mytilus trossulus; assembly: GCF_036588685.1. NCBI lineage: Eukaryota > Metazoa > Mollusca > Bivalvia > Mytilida > Mytilidae > Mytilus > Mytilus trossulus. Next base: position 30,823,091 of record NC_086382.1, read on the forward strand.
GGTTCATATGAAATACAGGGTAGAATTAATTACTCTAACCTTCTGAATATTGAATGATTGAAGCTGAACATTTTAGTTACTAATGAATTTAAAGAAATTTTTGGAGGCTTTTGTTTTTACGTAGTCCTTCAATATTTTTTATAGAATTCCTGGAAATGTTTGATAGATTATATTTAATATTCATCTCTGAAATGTCCACTTATATTTTGATAATTCACTAATACCATAGTTTTTTCTTTGAAATCTTGTTAACTTATTCTAATGATAAGGGTTTGAAATAGAATATCAACCATTTTACTGGAGAACTTGACTTGGAAAACAAATAGATTAGATACTTAAACACAGTCACTGATTACTTTAGATAAAAAAACCATCTCATTTGGACAGTTTAATGGTTAATATGGTTACTATTTTCCTTTTTGCAATGACTTTAAATTATTGGTCCAACATATTATACCCTTATATTTCAAAACTTTTAAAATTACAGTCTGTAAGGGTAAAAGAATTTGACATAAATTTCTTCCTGTTGGTTTGTCTGTTCATTAATAGTAAAACATTTCTGAATGTTCTAATTTTATTAATTGTTTTTGTTTGATCTCACTATGAATATGAATGAACTAAAATATTTGTATTCCTCAACAATATTTAGATTTTTTGGAATTAGAAGAATTCTCAAGCTTAAATTCAAAGAGTCAATATTGACTCTTGGAATTTGAGTCAAATTTCTTCATAAGATTCATGATACTTTTGCATTTAGAGGTTTTTGTAATTCCATAAAAGTCATAACTATTCTTGATTTCATATCATTTAAAACAAAACTTGAATTTTTAAGATTTTAACACCTTTTGCATGGATTTTTAATATTTTTTGGTGGAACTAAGACTTATATTTTCTGATAAAGATTTTCGATGTTTAAAAATTAGACCTTTTGTACGTATTTTTTTTAAAATTGTTAAAAACTGCTTACTCAGCATTATCAATGGTCTCTCATAAGAAGAGAGCAAATTTTTTTCAATTTGAATTATTTTGTCAATGTTCTTTATATTGAAGTGATATATAATTACATTTTTCATTCAGGAAATACTATTGTGATGCAGTCAGTAACTATATACTATTATCTCCCCTTTTTGCCTGGAAAACTTTAATAAGAATACATTATTATCTGCCCTTTGTGCCTAGAAAACTTAATAAGAATACATTATTATCTGCCCTTTGTGCCTGGAAAACTTTTACAAGAATGTACATTACTATCTCCTTTTTGTGCGTGGAAAACTTTTATAAGAATGCACATTACTATCTCTATTTTGTGCCTGGAAAACTTTTATAAGAATGCACACTGCTGTAACATTTTGTAAAAGTATTTGTTTTCTAATGTATTGTTCTTTTTTATTGGAGTACGATAAGATGCATATGACATTGGAAATTTGATATATGTATTTTTGTATTAACATAAATTATTAATAATGTTTTTTTACTTGTTAGAAGAATAGTTACGTGTCTAGTCATTTTTATACTCATAGTGCATTTACACTAAAATTATTTTTTGTTTATTTATTATTAAGATGTGCTTATTTTGTGATTTATGCTATATATATGACCAGATTTAGTGCTGGTATGAAGGTGGAGAAAATGAATTGAAACAGGCAATTTCTTTAAAGAGTTTTTAACTTGTATTAAAAATGGGGGAAAATAGATAAAGGGAAGTAACTCTTGTTTTCCCTATTTGAAATTCTTGTTTATGGTTTTAAGATTGATGGAAACTGAAAAATGGAAACAGAGTGTGATTAATCATCAGAGCAGTTAATCAATGGGACAATATTTTCAATTGACACGAATCTGAATTAATTGAACAAATCCTGTTTTACTACACTACACTACATGTACACATGCACACAAACTACATATATACACCATCACATCTGTAAAAAAAAAATCAGTTATTTGCACTTGCTCCTCATTTTCTGTCAATTGATTGTTTTTAGGATACACAACTAAAAATGAGGAGCTAGTGTGGGAAACTCATTTTAATTTGATTGTTAACAATGTTTTATCCTATCACAAATAACTTGTCAAAATTATCACCGTATCTTTACAGCGGTCACTCATCGGTTTCAATCTCATTGATCCGAACGATGAATTCGATTATACATCAGTAGGTATTCATTTCCTCTGGCTTTTCATGTGTTGGAACTTTGGCCATTTTGTTTCTGTATTCAGTTTGAACTAATTTTAATCAAATGTATTTTCATGTGTTGGAACTTCGGCCATGTTGTTTCTTTAGTCAGTTTGAACTCATTTTAATCAGGTGTTTTAATATCTGTTTGAAAAACTTATTTTTCACTTGACTTTTGAAAGAAATACATGTATGAGAGTCTGGATGGGGGTAATCATGTAATAGTAGTTCAAAAGTACATAATAAAAAGCAATTTTTTTTTTTAAAATAGAGAATTATGGGTAAAATAAAAAATAGAGAGTTATGGGTAAAATAAAAAATAGAGAGTTATGGGTAAAATAAAAAATATAGAACTATGGGTAAAATTAAAAAAAATGGTACAAAAATGACCACCCATTCAGACCTTCATGAATATTTGTGGTGGCTTAAATTAAAGGGTTTTGTATAAGAAAGATTTCCCTCCATGACTTGGCATTGACAATCTGATCCTTTGAATATGGTTGTATTGTATTTAAGGTCAGAAAACATTTGTCAGTGATTCTATGAAAAAAGAACTTGCTACTAATAAAATTAAATGGTTTCTTGCTAACTATAATAACCTGCTGTTTCTAAGGATGTATTAAGTTATTTTGTATGGTTGAATTTTATCTAATATTTTCTAACAGATGTATTATACTTGGAATACAGAATAACCAGTTTTCAAAAGATGAAAAAGTTTTTTATTCATTTATAGTATATATTTAAAATACATATAGTGTTGTTAAATATTTATTCTATTTTGACACCTACATCATTTTAATTTAAAAAATCAATGATATACTGAAAAATATTACAAATGACTTTGACCTACCAGTATGTATCTTGTATATCACAGAAACTCCAGATGAATATTTCAGTTTTGTGTGTAATGTCAGGTGACTCATTGTTTAATTTTAAACATTTATTTGTGTTATTCATTTATGAGAAGTTATTTGAAATTTTTTGAATTTCTTTAATACCATGAAAAATTATTAATAAGATTACGTTATATCAAAAACTTTTTAAAAAAAATTGAAATTTCATTGTTTTGAAAATAAGAGCTTACAGTTGTTTTGCTTTCTTTTTCAGAAAGGCTGTTGGCCTCTAAGGTTAATATGCAAATAGGTAATAGTTTCTTTGTAACGTTCCACATTGTTAATGTCCTAGTATATAGCTAGTCAAGACTTTTGTGTGTGCTTTTTTTTACAAGAAAAACCCAGTGTTATATTGGTGGTAGAAAAAATCTCAGTGTGCTGAGGAATCATTGTCATGAGTACAAAGGATTTTTTTTTTAACAATTTCTCCATTAAATATTTATTTGAAGATTATATTATAAAGAGGAAACTTTTTTAATGGAACTGCCTACATGCAAGAAAATAGTTTAGTTATAGAGTGAGAAATTAAAAAAAAAAAAAAAAAAGGAAACCAGTTGATTAATCAGTTGATACTATACAAATCCTTAGATAAATCATGTAAATTACTGAATTTAGTTGCAAAAAAATATTCAAGTTATGATGGCCGAAATTTTAATCATACTTGAGTTTTCTTTAAAAGGAGAAATTGAGAAAAATTATGTTTTGTGCTCATGCGATATGCACATCAGTCATAATATTTACCTTTGTTATTTGTTATTTATAAACATTTAGTGCCAATAATGATGTTAGTTTTATTTTTATATCTTTTTTTAACCTTATCTCATTAATAATAACATTACAAATATCTATAATAGATTAAAATTAACTTTTTTGTATACTATATACATGCATAGAATCTCAGATGCTTTACTCGTCTTAATTAATTTCAAAACTTTTAAACATCTCATTTTATGAAGTTCAGTTAAAAACTTTATTTAAGTGCATTTTGGTTTTATTGCTTTTTGGTTTTTAGTGATGTTTTAAGGATTTTTGCCATCATTTAAGAAGTATGAGCCTGAGCATGAGCCTGAAAGGACAACATAAACAATTAAACAATTAAAACTTTAAAGAAAAGGGTTATATTCATGACTTTATTTGCAATCTACAAAGATAATAAAAATAATCCTTTATTTTACTTTTTACAGCAACACCTCCCCCATTTCTCCCCTTTTAACAAATTAAAAGTCCCAATCTTGTATTGGAGATGTACTGACTTGTGAAATAATAACAAATTGACTAGCTTGTAACCTGTTCTGATCTAATGTTGCTTATTTCCCAAAAACAAATATTATATTAATTTTGTGAAGATTGATTAATAGTTAATTAATTTTTTTAAGTTTCAAAGTCGTAAAGATTTTGGTAGAAAATTACAAACATAACATCTTAAATTTTCTTTCCTTGTAACACATATTCTTAGGCTTTAACATGATTGCTTCATTTGGGTTTTAGTTGCACAATTTCTGTTTTTATTGTTATAAAAATAACTTAAACTTCTTTCAATTTCTAAAAGTACTGTAAAGCGGTTTAATTTTTGCTGGGAGTAAATTTTCGCTTCTTTTGGCAGATAGAACAAAATCGCCAAAATAAGTAACTGTTCTACCAATTTAAAAGTGTATATTCAAAGGTATTGATAAAGGGTTTGAATCTCCCAAAATGATAACTTCCAAAATATTTTGTATACCTTTTTTCAATAAAAATTGCGAAATTTTACACCTGCGAAAATAATCTGCTATACAGTATATTATAATGTGGAGAGTGAAGTGTTAGCTTTAATGCTAGTTGAATTTATTGAGATTACGAAAAGAAATGTTTTCGATACATAAAGTTTAGTTCATTAGCTATGATTTGCAGCAGCAGTAAATATTAGAGTTACATCCCTTTGGTATTTAAATTGATTATTCATTTATTCATATACAACAAATTATACTTATCAATTTATAAAAAGATGACAGTTTGAGAAAAAAAATCTTAAAAATTACATTGTATTAAAAAAATAAGCGTTAAATTTAGGTTACTGTAATATCATTGCACCTATACTAAAAAGATATATATTTGGTACCAAGGTAATAAGTGAGTGCATGGCATGTATATTTTTTGTGGAGATTTTTCAATGTGTTGTACATTGCCTCTTTGAAGTAACTCCTTTTTTTCATATTGAAATTTATATTGATATAGAAATGTGCTGCACATTGACATTTTAATTAAAAAGTGCTGTAGTAACCATGGAAACGAAGAATTACCATATTCAATTTCATGCATTCATGTTTCTGTGATATATTTGTGTTGTCAGATGCCATAAGTAAATATTCATAATTACAGTGAAATCTGTCTGAACAGAACCTTGTTGGGACTTAAGGTTTTGTTGGTTTTTGACAGATGTTTGGTTAAATCAGGTTCACAAAACATAAAATTTCATATGGCTGGACGAACAAGATCTGGTAAAAAAGGTATTTTTTTTAGGTTTATGCAAAATTCAGTTTAGACAGGTTTCACTGTATATACATTATAGCTGAACACCAAAGAATTATTTAATATCATGATTTTAACGTTTGTGCTGAAGTTGTTAAGTTTAAAAAATTTAATCATATATAAATTTTCTAAGTACATTTGCACTTTGTTGTCAAGCATAATTTGGACCACAAAATACAAAATAATACCTCAAATTTTTCTTGGTTATTTAATTGTTTGCTTGGTGATTAGTAAATTTTGTGAAATTGAAATTCTTTTTGCTCTAAAAAAGAGGATTTAAGCATTAAGGCCTGTCTGTGTACCAAGAAACTGAAATTATCAAAACCAAATAAATTGCCATGGTAAATTGTTAAATGTGAATATTTTTTTTAATGTAATATATTTTACCTAAGGGTTGGTCAGACAAATTAAAGATCACATAAGGTTACATTTTAAATTTGCAGAAATACATGATGGGCCTTATTGATTCTACTCCTTTCAGAGGATGTCTTTTAAAAATTTATTGCAATGTATCATAGCATCATATTATCATGTGACCCTGAAAGCAACAGAATCCATTTCAATGTTTATAACATATGTGCACTACACTTCAGACATGCTGACATTTATAATTTATAGATAACACTGTATTGCAGGGGATGGAATTTGACGTATAATTTATTATTTATACAATTGTTTGTTGATTAGCTGTGATAAGTTATGGTTTTTTATACATTATTTATTGAGTATTAAAAGGATTAAAAAATAAGAAGAGTTGCTTTTTAACATTGTGTAATGGAAACATTATTCAGATTTTTGCAGGCAGACATGCAGCAAACAAAAGGAAAAAAGAAAGATAGTAACAATAAACTTAACAAAACATTGCCCAAATGAGAATTTGCATTTTAGCGCACACTAGCCCAAAAGGGCCAAGTGAACCTTCTCATCGTGTGACGTCTGTCAGGGCTTAATTTTACAAAAATATTCTCCTCTGTAACTACAGTGCTAAATTTAACCAAACTTGGCCACATTCATCATTAGGATACAGGGGCGGATCCAGCCATTTAAAAGGGGGGGGGGGGAGTCCAACTATATGTCCCCTTTCAAATGCATTGATCAGCCAAAAAAAGGGGGGTTCAACCCCGGAACCCCTACCCTTGATCCACCAATGAGGATATCTAGTTAAAGATGTCTCTGATGATCCGCCTGCTAACCAACATGGCTTGAAATAGAACATCGTAAGTGCATTTTTTGGCTTATATCTCTGAAACTAAAGCATCTAGAGAAAATCTTTAAAGGGATATATTCAGACAAATCAGACATCATGTTGTTGGGTTGCTGTCCCTGAATTTGAAATTTTAAGGAAATTTTATGTTTTTTGGTTATTATCTTGAATATTATTATAGATAGAATAAACAACAATAATCTTCAGCAAAGTAACATCTACAAATTTGTGGCTGGAAAATGTTTATTAGGTCTAGATCTATCTGCCCTGACAATTTCAGACGAATCAGAAAACCCGTTGTTGGGTTGCTCCCCTTGAGTAAATTTTGCAGTTTTATTATCTTAAATATTATTATAGATAGAGATAAACTGTAAACAGAAATAATGTTCAGCCAAGTATGATTTACAAATAAGTAAAATATTATTAAAATTGTCAATTGACCCCTTCAGAAGTTATTGTTCTTGATAGTAAATTTTTCGTCATTTTTTGTAATCTTTTACAAAATTGTCTCTACTTGCGGGCCAAATAGAATTTATCTTGGCCACAATTTTCAATAGGGTGTTTTGATTGCATAATGTATCCGATGAACTAGTCATCCAACCTACATGGCCATCATGGCTAAAACTAGAACATTGGGGTTTAATTAAAGTCAAAGGAAAAATTATAAAAAAATATAATTTCAAATGGTCACAACTGGAAAACAAATTTGAATAATGATTAGGAGCCTTCAGTTACTGTTGTAAGACTACAATGGGATGACCTGCTTTCAATTTAACTACTGGGCCAATTAAACCAAGCTTGGATTAAATCATTATTAGGGTACATTAGACTATATAATATCCAGATGTACATAAATGTATATAATATTATTAAAAAAATATTTTGACCTTATTTTACATGATTTCGAATACAACAGTAGAAAGAGGCAAGTGACACACAAAACAACTAAAGATTGAGCAATGCAACTGTGACTGCCTTAAAATCTATGTAGTCTAAGAAAGATCCCAACAAAGCCTTGAACACAGTCGTGTGTAATTTAGAAAGGTTTCATAGTCACCTTATTGGTCACTTTATCCGCCTGTGGTTCTACAATGCAACCCAGTTACAAATTGTGTTTTACAAGCAACAACTTCACCAAACACACATCCAGGTGGACTATCATTAGCTTAGTTGTCAGAATTTCGGTAATGACCTGACTTTAAATTTTATGCTTTTGTCGCAGGAAGATAAGGAAAACAGTAAAGATTTATTGTAATGTTAATTTCTCTCTTATGAGTAATAGGATAACTACATTTGGTATGTCCGTTATATAGTTTTCACTTGACCTCGATCCTATTTCATGAATTAGGGGATTAAGTTTTGATGGTCAAGTCCATATCTCAGATACTAATATAAGCAATGGGTGTAGTACATTTGGTGTATGGAAGGATTGTAAAGTTTACATGTCCAACAGGCAGGTGTCATCTGATCTTCACCTCATTTTCATGGTTCAGTGGTTATAGTTAAGTTTTTGTGTTTTGGTCTGTTATGCAGTCTACTATAATAGTTGGTGTATGGAATGATTGTAAGGTGTACTCAACAGGTTGGTGTCATGTTACCTTGACCTCATCTTCATGTCAGTGGTCAAAATAAGTTAAGGAGTTTTGGTCTTTTTGTCTAATACTATATTCCAAAGGTCAACCGTATTTGGTGTATGGGAATATTTTATGATGTACATGTCTGTTTCGAAAGTTTTGTTTGAGTTGGACCTCATTTTCACAGTTCATTGCTCAGTTTTGAGTTTTCGTGTTTTGGTCTGGGTTTTTTTCTAGTGTTATAAACAAAAGGTCAAATGTATTTGTTGTATGGAAGTATCATAAACTGTATATGTCTGCCTGGCAGGTTTCATCTGACCTTGACCTCATTTTGGTGGTTCCTTGGTCCTGGAACATACATATTAACAGTTAGATATACTGTTTCTAGATTGGTCATGGTGAAGATTGCTTCTTAGATACTACAAGCAATAGGTCAATGGTCATGGTGAAGATTGCTTCTTAGATACTACAAGCAATAGGTCAACTATAGTTAATGCATATATTGATTGTAAGGTGTACATGTCTGTCTGGCATGGTTCACATTACCTTGACATCGTTTTCATGGTTCATTGGTCAATTTTTAGTCTGTTTTGCCTATAAGCAATATGTCAACTATAGTGTTATGTCTGACTGTAGGTGTACATGTATTTCTCGTTTGGTTTATCCAAGGATTTGTATAGTTAGACTAACTTATACAAATCCTTGGTTTATCTGACCTTGACCTCATTTTCCTGTTAAGTTTATTTGATCGTTGTAGAAAACCTTCATAATTAGGACTACCAACAGAATACCAATGGTAAGTAAAGAATGCGAGTCATTTCAGTGAGTGTACTCTTGTTAAATTTAGAAATAACTTTTTAAAAAAAAGTTATAGCTCCCTAAGGACAACTTGACCTGAGGTGGATTTTGCTGCTATTGCACTGTTATTAATTTCTGTCATTTGGTCTCTTGTGAAGGGTCGTCTCATTGACAACCAGACCATATCTTTTTATTTTTTTATATTGGTGTATCAAAACCGTTTGGTCTGAATATATTGTATAAATACAACCAGAAAGACGTTGATAATTATATTGTTGTTTTTGTAAGATTCATTACACGTCGACATTTCTTATGTTTGGTTAGAAATATAAGTTAAATTTAAAGAACAAATTAGTTTTTATTAACAAAATAGTAATAAAATGATTAGTGGTAAATCCAAACACTGTCCCTAGTTTGATGGATTTGCTACCCAACAGATCCAGCAGCGCTTAAATCCCTGCAAAAATAAAAACAGTGTTGCATCAATGATGAATGCATTTTTAATGATTTTTTACAAATGACGACTATAATGACCTGTTTGGTTTATATTTATATATAGAGAGAGAGGGAATAACTATATCTACTGAATGTTAAAACAATTTAAAATTTCGTAACAAAAATTAAGAATTATATAAGAAACGAAAATTAAAAAAAAATGTTTTCTTCACCAAATGAAGATAGCTAAAAAATGATGTCATTATGCTGCATGGGTAAAAAAAGGGAATTACACCTTTCTTTAATGATAATTAAACCTACTTTTCACAAATGGAAAACAATGTCGTATAACAATCCATATCTGCCCATTGTCCATTGTAAGCAGCGCTAATTACTAAACAGTCCTCGTTACCATTTTGATCATCTGGTTGTCCAGGGTAAAAATTCTTATAAGCCATTTCCTGCTTTGTCGATGACCACTTCCAAGTTCCCTCGGAATGAAAATCCCATCCGTCCAACCAGTAGCTCTCTGTCGAAAATAAAACATCGCGGTTAATATTTATAAAACTCTTCAGAACGTGAACAAAGCAAATATTATAAATTAAAAATCGACATTTCCCGAAATTAACACAGAAAGAAATGAATAAAAACAAATAACATATATAAACGATTTACAAAAAGTAAAATAAGCACAAATCAATATATGACTTCTATACATATCGGTACCGAAGTATCATTCGTCCTCTGCAAGAACTATATAAAGATTGAAACTATCCAGATGATAGTGCTGCGGGTATAGAAACAGAAGAGGGCTTCAAAGACACACTCTAACATTCATGCTACGTCCCGTGGCACTCCTTTCAGTGAAAAAATGAGAATAATTCCAGCACTGTGTAACATTACAAATATATATAACTTAAATTATTCTTCAATAGGGTTTTGGTAAAAACAATTACATGATACCAAAGGGAAATGCAAACTCATTAGTCGAAAATTAACTGACAACGCAATGGCTAGAAAGGAAAAAGACCAACAAACAAACAAGAGTACACAAAACACAACATAGAAACTAAAGACTCAGCAACATGAACCCCATCAGAATACTTGGGGTGAACTCAGGTGCTCCGGAAGGATTAGCAGATCCTGTCCCACATCTGAAACTTGTTTTAAGTCAGTAAAGTATAGTTATATTACGTAGTTAGGTTGCCTCTTGTTTGTGTTACTGAAGATGTGTTTGCATTACAGGAATTTGATATTAATGACAAATCTTTGATCAAATAGTCACTGCTAAATTCTATTACGTATTTTTAAAAGGCAGTAATTAAAATATCTTAATTCAAGCCGGCAAAATAGCCTTTTTGTATAGAACTGACTATTTGAACGGCACCATCAATATAATGAATTTCTTACCTGCGCTGGAAAATAGAAAATATGTTATTTTGCTGACATAAGGTAAGCGTAAGCTAAGTTAAATTATTTTGTTTACACACATATGCAAATAACTGACTATTATTTCAAAAGTAAGTTTAATTTTTGAAGATATGTGATTGAATTTGTATAATTATTTTTTTCAAATTTATGATGCAATGAGATTTTTAACTTTTTTTTTTTTTTTTTTATAACATACAGGTCTATAGAGATTTGATTCTTATACATACATCACGGTAGCATTAGACTGGCTAATTTTAGAAATAATTACAACTACATTTTTAGATATGATTGCACAAGGAATTGCAACAAATGGATGCTCAATATTTGTTGGTGTTGTTTTTTTTTTCAGTCTTGTTTTTAATAAATTCTTATTAATGGGAAGAATGGCTATAGGACACCTGTTATATAGTCATTCTTCCCCCGTGCCAGTTTTTCCCCCGGGGGAAAGACTGGTATGAGCCAATCTTTCCCCCGGGGAAATTTTGGATCATTGTGACTCTTCCCCTGCGGAAAGTTGACAATACGTATACATATAGTAACTTTTCCCCCATGCCAATCGTTCCCCCGTTATAGATTACACTATGTTTATATAGAGTCTGGAAATTAAACCGAACAGTGTTAGAATTAGATTTATTTATAAATATACAAATTTGTTGTTCATTTACATTCACACAAATCTGTCTACAGGTTTATCAGTCTGTCTATGAGTCAACAAGTCTGTCTTTCTGTTCAACAGTCTTTCTATGTGTCCCCTAGTCTTTTTACATTTTTTAATGACTGTCTTTATGTCCGTATGCATGGAAAAAAACTACTGACTGACCAGAAGTGGTTAAAGTAATTGTATGTATTTGGTCAATAATACCAAGGCTCCACGAAAGAGAATGGATATGACCAGAATGTGCTTTGTGTGAATAAATATATAACATGTATATATACTTATAGAAGATGTGATATGAGTGACAATGAGACAACTCTCCATCCAAATAACAATTTATAAAAGTAAACCATTATCGGTCAATGTACAGCCTTCAACACGGAGCCTTGGCTCACACCGAACAACAAGCTATAAAGGGCCCCAAAATTACTAGTGTAAAACCATTCAAACGGGAAAACCAACTGTCTAAGTTATATAAAAAAAAAACGAGAAACGAGAAACACGTATAAATGACATAAACAAACGACAACTACTGTACATAAGATTCCTGACTTAGGACAGGTGCAAATATTTGAAGCGGGTTTAAACGTTTTAATGGTACAAAACCTTCTCCCTTTTTCTGAAACAATAGTATAACATCACAACAGAGAAAAACACATATAAATACATATCAAATGTATATTCACACGATGAAGCTTTGGTAACTATAAACTAAGAAAAAAGTTACAATCATTTAAAAAATCTTATCGTGACGTCGCCGACGTTATATTACAAGGCGGAAAATTTAGCTTATCATGCTACTCATGGGGGAAAAATTGGCCTGTTCCTAGTTTTCCCCTTATAACGCTGAGGGGGGAAAATGGGATCATGCCAATTTTTCCGGGGGGAATATTGGATCGATCCAGTATTTCCCCCCGGAAATTTTGGCATGGGGGAAGAATGGCTATAGGACACCGGTCAAATAACCATTTCTATAGAAATATGCTATTTGTCGGTTGAATTTATATATTTTATTCAGAGCTGGAAAAAAAAATATGCTGGTGCAAGTCAAATAGCCAGTTCAATACAAATAGGCTATTTTGCCAGCTTGAATTAGATATTTTAATTAGTGCCGGAAAAATAGCCACTGATTTTTTAAAATGGGGTAGGAGTATAATATTGTAAAACTCTTTGCCTATTTTAAAAGCCAGTTAGTTCAAACTTATCGATATTTAACTTTGTGTTCGTTGCGTATACACAAATTCCCTCTTTAAAACTTTGAAATGTTACCATTGGTTGATCCTCCTGTCATTTGTAAGAAAGTATGATTGAGGAATTTGTTTTCTTCTGCCGAATTTACCACTGCTAACGTCCCACCATACACTCGGCAAACGTTCTGAAAATGTACAAGCAAAATATGTTTTCCCGTGTGGTACATAAATGTGTAATGGCATATGACATAGGCATGCTTAACTCAACTCTTTTTAAAATTATGCGCTTATCGCTTTTACTTTATGAATAGAAAGTAAAAGTATAAAGAAAATGTATAGTATTTTGTATCGAAACACGTAAAATTGGTAAATCGCCCTCAAAATAAAATGGACGGCAAACATCTGGAGCAATCGCTCTAACATATATTTATGTGGAGGTCTCTTGCATGAGTAGGCGAGGCAACCAAAAAGTATTAATAGTCAAATTAAAAGAAACTTTGCAATGCGTTTCTAAGGATTATTTTCATTGAACTTTTTCAACAGTAAAATCTATATTTTGCATAAGCCATATTTAAAATACAATACAATTTCTTCTTTATATCGACATATTACCAGTGAAGATACACTTTAATTAAACATACCACTGCAGATTGCCATGCACTTTTCTGTGTGCTCAGGAGATAGCAAGAGTTGCCATGATGTATCCAATTTTTTTGACAATTAGACGTCAATATAAGAGCTTGTCCTGAAAAAATATTTATAATTGATAGGGACTACAAAATAATGTACAGTGAGAATACAAACACCCTGAAAAAGATATGAAGTTTTAAATGACGTATGTCAATTTCCGTATTTCTTTGCTTGCAACTAAGGTCTCTGTTCCTGTTAACTTAATATTAGTTGCAACAATGGAGGAGTTGTTAGATCATGCGCTTCTAATAAAAACTTGAAATTAATACGCAAAGTATAATCGTAAATTATGCACATGCGATTGGAATTTGTTTGTGGTAAATGCGATTTGATTTACTCGAGATTTGAGGTCATGCGCTAGACAAGCAGATTATTAGCTCGAGAATACACTTGAAAGTCTTCATGGTGGACTTTTGGATGGAGAGTTTTCTCATTGGCACTCACACCACATCTTCCTATATCTACTTGATCTAAACAAATAAATCCGCACAACGAAACCGTTTCCTAACTGCGTTATTTGTATTAAAACTGAAAGAGGTAAATAAGGTCAACTTTCGGACACCGGTACAGGATAAAAACATTAATATACAAGTGTTTTAGCATTTGATTTTGCCATTTGCTTAGGGACTTTCCATTTAAAATGTTCGTCGTGTGATCGCTTTTTTGTAAAAAAAATCTCTTCAAAAGAAATCATCAGTTTATAATTTGAGGATTACGAAGATGTAATGTATATATGTAAACGAGACAGTGTCACTGAAATGCATCGACTTTTCTTACTCACATTGTAAAATTCTCAAAAGAGTAATTGAAAGTGTACTTACCACCACATAAAAGAAAGAAGAAAATAATATACAGCTCAGGCATAATAATAATGTGGCCTTCGGTAAACAACAGCTTTTACAGACATAAGATAGTAGGGTCAAAGAAGTTATCGTAATCCGAAAGTTCTTGCGTAGTCTTGTGAAATAAACTCCCCCAACTTTCCCAAAATCTGTTTTTATAGTTATATTGGAAAGGGTGCGTTTTGTTTTGTTCTGATAGGAATGGTCTACTGGAATGTTTACATTCCTATGTCCTGTATACCCCTATGACCAGCTCTATTAGTACTAAGATGACATTTATCATTAATTTGTAACTAGCCCTTTACAGTTTTCAAAACATTCCATAGTATACAATACCAAATCAGGGGTTATTAATGGCGTACGTAATTTTATTTACATATTTTTCTTTATAGAATCTTATATTTTCTTATCCATAGTGCGCTTCCCAAAAGTTTGAATATAAACTTTTAATGACATTTTGGTCTTGAAAAGTTCTTCACGTTTTTCTCTGACTGACTATGACGTATTTACACTAAATCCATTGGATGTGTATTGATTGATTATTTAGTCTTAGATTCATATTTTTTTTATTATTTGTTATAGGCTGTGAACTCGCTGTCAGTAACTGCATGTACTCTCAGATCCGTACTTGATGTCTTTTTATTGTTTGGATGTGCAATAACCCGGCCACGTCCACTCTTATGTTTTTGTTATATGTATTTCTATTTGTATCCATCTGACGAGTTAAGCCCTTTTAAACTGATTTTTATTGTTCGTTCTTATGTTGTACTGTTGTATTGTCGCAGGTTAGCAAAGGGTTGCCACTTGGGATCACTCTTACATATTTTTTTACCCCGCCTCTTTCTGTATGTATGTGCCTGTCCCAAGTCAGGAGCTTGTAGTTTAGATGTTGTCGTTTGTTGCTGTGTTACATATTTGTTTTCCGTTCTTTTTTTGTACTTTAATTATGCCGTTAATTTTCTCGTTTGAATTGTTTTCGTGTCTTTTTAAAATCTGACTATGCGATATGGGCTTTGCTCACTGTTGAACGATGTACGTTGACATATAGCCGTTAATTTCTATGTCATTTGTTCTCTTGTGGAGAGTTGTCTCATTGGCAATCATACTAACTCTTCTTTTTTATATTCAAGCTTTAATTGATGCATTATATACATCAATATTCGGCTAGTAATTGAAATTTCAAATAGTGGTTACATTGTAAGCGAGAACATTTGGCAATCGATTATCTTTGAATACTAGAAGCAAAGCTATCAAATTTTGAAAGCGATTCATTACCCTTTCAATGATAAACTATTTGTGTTATGAAAAGTGAAAATAGCCATTCTTTGATTATTATGTATGCATGTGTGTTACTACGTTTTTTGATTGAGTTAACCTTCCAATTGATATTTTATAGTGTGTCTTTCTATGTTGTGATGTTTCAGAAAAGGGAGAAGGTTTGGAACCATTAAAACTCTCAATCCCGCTGCAATTGTTTGCACTTGTCCCTAGTAAGTCAGGAATCTGATGTTTAGTGTTGTCGTCGGTTTATCTGGTTAATAAGTTTTTCTCGTTTCTCGTTTTTATATTGAGTAGACAGTTGGTTTTCCCGTTAGAATGGTTTTACACTAGAGTTAGTAATCTGTATTGCCTTTTACAGCTTGCTGTTCGGTGCGAGCCAAAGCTCAGTGTTGAAGACCGTACCTTGACCTATAATAGTTTACTTTTATAAATTGTGACTTGGATGGAGAGATGCTTCATTGATACTCATCATTGCTCATCACACCACATCTTCCTATATCTATGTAGCTTGAGAGTGTTTTGTGTATTAGTATATCTAGAAACATGTATTATATGTCTATGGTATATTATTTCAATTTATTTGATTTTCAAATCTCCTTATCCTTTAGATGTCACTCAGTAATATTGATGGACCTTGACCTTTCATACATTTGTGAAGAGGGAGAAGAGGTTAAGACCAGTGCAGTTTCATAATCTCACTGTTCTTTTTCTTAGAGTTTTAGGTCATTGGTTTGATTAATTACCGAGTCAAACCGAACCAATACGGATCAACCAGGGGAGGGGAGGGGTATAGAAGATCATTTTCATCCGTTTCTGCTGTGAAAATTGTACACAGTAATATTCAATTGTCATTTCATTTCAACCTTGTCCTGCAGGGCAGAATAATTTATTTTCAGTTCTTATCAGTCCAGCATAATTATTTCCAAAATCACCTACTCCCTGTAATCATATGGTCTTTCCCTCAATTTAAACAAGGATGTTTACAGTTGCTTTCCGATAAGCACGCGGCACTTACAAGTTAAACAAAGGTCAGGTCGGTTCGCAGATTAAGTAATGTTTCTAGGTATGCCATTGGACTGTCATATGACTTCAGTAAACAAGCAAGTTAAAAAGAGGAAGTTAACGAATCTAGATAAACATATCGGTCAAGTAAATAGTTGGTTCCTATTCTTATCAAGGTTACATGTTCCATCACATCAGCATTGGTTTGAATGTAAATCCTTTATATAATGGTCTGGATATTATGTAATCCGCATCATATACTAGTAGTTTGAAAGAAAAAGATGAACATATCACCTTTACCCTGTAAATCAATATTTCCCATTCTAGTTAAGGTAGTACAAAACACTTTCACTAAAATTAATTTGGCTCGTTCAATTTTCATAAAATTTTGACAAAGTATTCACTTTAACAAAAATATAAAAATTTAAAACTTTTTGAACCAACCGTTTTGTCAGAAAAATTACACTGGCTATATAGTAATTTGATAAAGACCAATTTTCATAATTGATATTCCTTTTACAACACAACGTAATTAAAACGTTAAGCTGATTTTACAGAGCTTATCTCCCTGTAGTGTTAGGTACCACCTTAATAACTGGAAGGTTTGTTTTTCTTAACATACGGACAGATATGGAACATATTTGTTTCATAAAAAAGAAAACAACGTAGATACTCGTTTTTAGGTAGGGATTAATAAAGGCAACAGTACTGTAGTATACTGGTAATCAAAGTCATAAATCGATTGAGAGAAAGCAAATCAGGTTACAAACTAAAACCGAGGGAACAGATCAACTATATTAAAGAGGAAAACAAAGGCACGATAGGAACACTGAAGTACATAAAAACAAAGCCAACATGCATAGAAGCGAACTATTTGATAACAACTGCTATATTCCTAACTTGGTTCTTGACATTTTGAACAAAATGGTGGGATGAACCTGGTTTGCTAAATAGTCAGACCTCCTGCTTAATGACAATGTCAAGAAGATCGATAACATGACAACAGTACGTATACAAATACAGCACTAAAACACGCAAGAACAGTCATCACAGAAAAACAAACGAACAAATAATATTATTAATAGTTGACACAACATGCAAACCGCAGAACAACAACGTTCGAACATATTCCATCAACGACAGACAGAACAGGATGTCATAAACAGTGACGTGCTTACGTAACTGAACTGCCATCTCGAACTATGTTCAATTATTTTCACAATACTCGTCCAAACAATTTTCCTGACAATGATGATATTGAAAGGCAAGTTTATATTTTTTTGGACTACAAACGATCCGTCATATGTATGTATGTATGTATGTATGTATGTATGTATGTATGTATGTATGTATGTATGTATGTATGTATGTATGTATGTATGTATGTATGTATGTATGTATGTATGTATGTATGTATGTATGTATGTATGTATGTATGTATGTATGTATGTATGTATGTACGTATGTACGTACGTACGTACGTACGTACGTGTATGTATGTATGTATGTATGTATGTATGTATGTATGTATGTATGTATGTATGTATGTATGTATGTATGTATGTATGTATGTATGTATGTATGTATGTATGTATGTATGTATGTATGTATGTATGTATGTATGTATGTATGTATGTATGTATGTATGTATGTATGTATGTATGTATGTATGTATGAAGTTCGCTGTAAACTACATCATCGATTTCAGATACTGTGGATTCATTATTATTCGTTAGACACTAATTTTCTTGGATTTCGTAGGCACAGATAAACCGCGAAATTAAACAAATTTTCTGTAAGCTTGTATGCAGACTTCGGCGAAACCACGAAATTATAAACATCCACTAACATGTAAATTTTCTTTTGATCTACGAAAATTGGTACACCCGAATCAAATGAATCCGTAGGTATATTGATAAAATCCTGTCACTCAATAACCCAAACAATTGAGTGCTTTCATCACGTTTATCTATGTGAACTTGAAATTACCCGGGATACTACTGAGATTGGAAAGTGTGTTTCTTATCTTTATCTTTTACTCGATCTTGAAACAGATGGACGACCGGTTCGAATTTACAAACGTGTCTACTTCCCATTTTTCTTTGATAAATCTTATTCCTTTCAGTCGCCGCGATATAACTCAAGTAACAACTCGTCTTCAAACCAATACCAAAAAACCAATTTTTCTCACACTCCTGTAAAAATTAACTCAGTGATTTCTATAAGATACACATATTTCAGATTGTAATTTTTAAAAAGTGCATATTTTTTTCAATGGAATTTAGAATTATATGAACGATAGTAATTTCATTTTGAAACAAAATGAAGGGTACTAGCGGCTTGAACTCTTTTTATCAATTGTATACCTGTTATCTTCATGAGGTCATGAACCTCCAACAGTATGATGGCACTTAAACACGCAATTTTCTTCTTATCATTTGTTTGTAAGTATTGTTCTTATGTTTTGGAAAAACTTATCATCTTGTTTTAAATACTTCCATTGAATATTGTAACCTAAGTTTACTTTAATACTTTCATTTGTCTCATTAAAGGGCTTTACACAAGTACAGTAATTCAATTATGTCTTGAAATAGGTTTGACATTAAAGGCAGTATTAGTTTGCCCTGATTGAATTAATGAATTGTGGACTATAAGGAAATATAGATGATCCCTAAAATGAGACAGCAACCAACTCTAAAAATTACCAAATATATAAATAAGAACACGTGGTATGCTTGCCAATCGGACTTTCCACCAGAGACCAAATGGCATAGAATTCTCAACGTAATGTCAACGTACAGATTTTAACAATGAGCGAATCCCATACCAAATAGTCAGCTTGAAAAGACCCCCAAAAATGATAACTGTAAACAACTCAAGCGAGAAAACGACAAAACATCAAGAATAAAATTGAGAATGGATCAAGAAGTATGTTATAGATAGGATACAGAGTAAACATTCTGCGCTTTCTTTTTTTAAGTACCAGTTTCTTCCACCAAACACTTATGAGGGACGTAAAAGGGGGTATCTGCACAGAAGAACTCGAAATAAAATTGCCATTTAACGATGAACGAACAATAAAAAAAAATCGTGCACGTTGACCTTTCATCGATTTCACGAAACACAGTGAATAACTAAAATTGAGAAAGGAAATGGTGAATATGTCAAAGCGACAACCACCCGACCATAGAGCAGACAACTAACATATTTCACGGCTGCTCGTGAAATAAAAATGATAAAACACGTTGCACAAAAATAATCATTTAACTGTGAAAATAACCGCTCCCCTGTTTGCATGTTTCATTACGAAATATAAGGTTAAATTTTTGAAACCAAAACAGTTATACGCATCAACAAATTAATTTGAAATGTAATAGGATATGACTGGTGATATAAAAAAAAACTCGGGGAACCCTTAACAGTCATATGAATAAAACAAAATATGATTTGCCAATTATCATTCAGATACGACGGAAAAAGCTTTTTATATTTTTTTTGAAATAAATTTACTGGTTAAGGAGAAGTTGCAGATGTAAAGTTTTAAAGACCGAAAAATACACAAATGCAACTGAAGACATAAGTATACAACTCCGGTGAAATAAACGTGGATATACTAAAAAAGGGGGTTTCTCGCTTTTATAATACGGAAAATAGAAGATGATAAGAGCGGAAAGTGGGTAAGATTTAAAACAAAATAATTGACATTTTTAAACATGCATCCCCGTGTGCGCCCTCATATGATAGAATGACCTGCGATGTGACCGTGTACATTTATTTTACAGACGTACACGCCGATTGTCCGGATGGTTGGCACCATTACAGTGCATCCTGTTATTACATCAGCAAAAACGTCCATCTCAGCTGGCCTGAAGCTTCTGTTGGTATCATATTTAATTTAGTATTATAACATTACATGTCTGATTCATAATAAACTGTACTTTTATTTTGCTGAACCTACATATGTTTAATAAGAATCTTTTTTTTATTATTTTTGGCTGACGACAATTGCGAGGCTTTATAATTTGATTGGTCAATAAAAAAGCTTTTCTACCTCAGAAATAGATACTTCAGCTGTATTTGGCAAACCTTTAGGAATCATTGATGGTCTTCAACCTTGTACTTTATTTGTAAGTTTTAACTTTTTTTTATTCGAGCGTCACTGAAGAGTCTTTTGTAGTCGAAATGCGCTTCTTGCGCAAATATAAAAAAATAATCATGGTTTACATACGATGAGTTTATTTTCATATTTACTAAAATACATATATCCAAAAACTTCAAACTATGAAAATCGACCTTCCACCAGTTTTTGTCTCTTGACAAATTCAGTCATAAACATATCTTTTCATTACATATTCAAATACCGTAAGAAAAGTGATAGCAAAACACAAAGCGCGACTCGCAGTTGTTGACGATCAATCCATGCTAAACTTTGGTAAGATAGTGACTGCAAAGCAGTAAGTGCTATCATTACTGTTGTAGATACTGAAGACGTGTTAAGTTTTAAGAGTGATTTAAAAGCAGTAACTGATGACGGTATGTTAAACTTTCTGTTTACAGAGTGATTGTAAAGCGTTGAGTGCGAACCTTGCAGTTGTTGACGATCGAGACACGTTGAACTTTCTGTTTTCAAAGATTAATCCATCACATCAAAAACCACAAAATGGAGTTTGTCAAACAAACGGTAACTGTTATATGCCATTTTTCTCTATCTAATTAAGGGAAAAAGAAAAAGATAAATTGAGTGAATGATATTTTACGGGAATAATAGGGGGGAGGGGAATGAAACCTAAGTGAGCGTCAGTATCTAATAAACGAATAAGAAATATACAAACAAATACTCTTTTCTAAAAGAGAAATAGATTCCTTACACGATCATATTTATGTTTAGGCTCGTGTCATTATACCTACTGTCATTATGTTCTCTCTATACATTTGTTTTTGTATTTTTTGCCAGATATTTTGAATCCTCTTATTTTATCCATGTAGGGCTAGGAAAATGTTTTGCCCAGCTTATCCCTACTTTATTATTTGATTAAATACTTTTTAAAAAGCCATTTTTGAATCTTTATAATTATTTGTTTATAGTTCATAAAAAAAACAACAGTTGGCAATGTTAAATTGTATAAAAATCTAGAGAGAATCATTTCCCGCCAGATTTTTAATGGCTTATATCTCGAAAACGAGGGCACAAACCGTTCTAATTTTTTTCTTTTTCTTTTTTTTTAATTATTTATATACTATCAATTAATAAATAACAGTCTTTTCAAAAGCTTGTTATTTCGAAGAAGAGGAGCACACATTCTTAATAATAGTTGTTTGTAAAAGAATATATTTAATACTAAATACAAAAATTCACACGATTCTACAAATTCTCCTTAGCTGACTACTGGATTGATGGTACCGACCAAGTTGTGGAAGGACATTGGATTTGGGCGACATTTTCAAACCCAATAGAAGGTAATTTCTGGTGTCCAGGGAATCCTAGTAATAGCGGTGGACATGAAGATTGTTTGGAGTTCAAAGATGGCCACTGGAATGATGATGTATGTACCAACCGGCAGCCATTTATTTGTGAAATGGAGTAAGAACAAAATTATTTTATACGTTCAAATGAACTTTATCATTAAATCATTTTTTTTAAATGAGAAACAACTCGGTATGAACTTAATGGCATTTAAAGCCTTTCTACAGCAATCTCAATATTATAAATGCGATCAATTCTCGACATTTGATCTAAATGTCCTTCATATTTATTGGTTCTAAAGACGTATTCGTATGCTTTATTTTCCCACCATTTGCACCTCTCCTCCTGTGCAAATGAAGAACAAAAAGTTCACATTTCGGAATAGGTGAAACCATCGTTTGTCGTAAAGATTTGTTCTCAATCGATCATCATTGTGAATTAATTGATGTTACTAAACAAACGTAATATATATATATTTGGATATAGACAATATCCTTTATTTTAAGGTCGGTGCATTATTATTGCAATCTTAGCACTGTTTTTTTTTGCATCCTTAACATTGTATTTTTGCATTCTTAACATTGGCTTTTTTGCATTTTTAACATTGTCTTTGCATTCTTAACATTGTTTTTTTTTTTGCATTTTTAACAATTTTGTTTTGCATTCTAAACATTATTTTTTGTGTATTCTTAACTCTTTTTTCTTTGGCATTCTTAACATTGTTTTTTGCATTCCTAACATTGTTTTTTTTTGCATTTCTAACATTGTTTTTTTTTGCATTCCTAACATTGTTTTTTTTTTTGCAGTTCTAACATTGTTTTTTTTTTTTATTTTTAACATTGCTTTTTTGCAGATATCCCGTTGGTGGACAAGCTATCATTGGTTAGAAGCGAACAAAAGGAAGAGTGTCGAAGTTACTTTTTGACATTAAACATTATATTTTGAATATTTTAAAGTATTTTCTTCAGTTTACCTAGCTGTATATACTCTCGGAGACAAACAGTCCACCACATGCATGAACAGTTAAAGAAAAAATATGTGCTTTTAAGACGGGAATACATAAACATACACGTGCATATAAGAATATAAAAAAAAATGCACAGCTTTTATCACGCCTGTTTCTGTTAATAATTGCGATACATTTAAATTACTCTTGTCTACGATTCAACTGTGGTACAGCTTAAACACTTTTGTTTCTATTTGAACTGCGATACCACTTAAATCACGTGCGTCTCTCTCGTTCAACGAGGACCTAGCAAGGATTACTTCTGACTTTTGTTTTAATTACGGTACCGCTTCAATCATTTCTATCTCTGTTTTTTTACTTAGATACATTTTAAATTACGTCTGTTTCCGTTTTAACTGCAATGCAGATTTAATCACTACTGTCTATAGTTCATCTGCAGTACAGCTTAAATCATGTCTGTCTCTGTGTTTACTGGACTGCTGCGATACCGATCACTCCTGTTTCTATTTTTACTAATTGGCTTAAATTTGGCCTCTTTGATTTAATTGGAATACAATTAAAACCGCTGCGGTCTCCGTTTTAAAATATGGTCCACTTTTAATCATTCTAATTTCTGTTTCAAATATGATACAGCTGAAATTACTCTTGTCTCTGTTTTGTGTTTGGCACATATTCAGTTACTCATGTCTTTGTTGTAAGTGCGATTCAGAAAACATACTCCTGTCGATGTCTTTAATCTCTACAGTCTCTTTTAACTGTGACAAAGCTTAAACCATTCATGCCGCTGTTTTAACTGTAGAACATCTTGAATAACTCATTCATCTGTTTCTCTGGCACAGCTTTAATCGCTCCGTCGTCTGCTGCAACCAACCGTGACATAGATTAAATCACTTCTGTCTGTCTTTAAATGTGTCACAGCTATAAAAAAAACACGTTTTCAACTGCGGCACATGTTTCATATCTCTGTTCCTTTGTAACTTTGTGGTTCTTAAATAACATTGCTATTGCTGTGTTCATTGTGACACAACCAAAATAATTCATGCGTCTGTTAAACTGTGTCACAGGCTAACCACTTCGTCTCCTGGTTTGATGCACATCTCTTATAATTCCGTGTCTATATGCTTGAACTTTCTCAAGTAAGTAAGTAATTAAGAATTAGACAAGCGATATCTTACCTCCTACTCCTAGCCAATATATTGTGTTTCTTTCAAATATTACAGCACTTTCATAGCTGAAATCTCTTTCCAGGAGCTAGATTTATCTTAAACATCTCATATTTCGAAGATAAGCTTATTTTTGCATTGGTACTGCAGCCCTCTTGGATGCTTTAATCATATGATTAAAATTTAATACACCTCAAAGAGGTGGATTAAGTTTAACGACAGTTTTTAGCCTTTTTAAAGCAGCGTTAAAATTAACGACAAGTTGAACAACACACTAATCATATGATTAAAATCAATCAAATGATTAAGAAATTTTAACGACGCGTTAGCACTAACGACAAGTTGAACAACAGACCCTAGGTCTTTTCATACTGCTGTAGAGGTCAACTGCTGCTAAAACAAGCATTTGGTTTTGAATTTGAATCCTGGTGTCAATGATGAGTTTATTATTAACACTCATTTAAAAAAAATCATACAATTATTTCAATTTCAGCTTTTTCAAATTTAAATCGTTATCATTACGATTTCTATGTCTACATTGATATCCTTATCTTAATATGTGACCCCTTTACCATTGAAGTCTCTCATTGTTGTCTTATTGTTTTATCACATTTTAGGGCAAATTAATACTCTTATCTGTTCAAATATGCTTATATAAACAGCGTCAATACTAGTACCATGGTGTATTTAGCGTTTATCAGTTGTTTGCTTTGTTGTAAGTACTGACAATTAACTTGCATGTAACGGTATATTAACTGTTTACAAAATTTCAAATTGTTCGAAATATTCAATGCATCTCATCTTTCTTCTTAATTTGATCTTTTGATATTTTGTTTCTATCATCAGTGATGTTTTGTTTGTTTGCTAGTCTGTTTTCTTTGATAATTTTACATTCATCGTATCACTTATTTTGTAACGTTATAACACATGATATTTTCAAGAAACATGTTTTTGTCAAAATGCATTAGTTAACTGTGATCTATTCTGAGTCAAATGTCGGTGGTTAATGTGGTCTTTTGCACCATCCAGAATTGTTGGTGAGTCCTATTACCCTATTAATGATTTGTAGTAGTAATAGTAATAGTTTTTTATTTGTTTTTCGCCACTGTATGCTGAAATTTACAGGCTATCAAATTGAATGATGACGTTATATAAGCCAACAAAAATAAACTTAACTTGCAATTGAGTTTACTTTTTAACCACAAAATCATTGTTTAAAATGTCTAATAAGCAAAACGCCATCAGTAGGATTTTTTTTCAACTTTAAAATACATGTGTAATGATAAAAGTGAACTTATGGCCCAAGTTTAAGAGAAGATATTGCTTGTTTTAATCGCATTTGTTAAAAACTATAGCAGCTTCATGTTAAATAATGCAGTATTTCATTATGGAAAGATAGCCAATAATAACAACCGCCACAATTCATTCTTAATCCCAATATATTTGTTTTGGCTGTGTGGTTATAAACGAAGTAATATGTACGTCAACTGAAACTAATATTATATGTTATTCAGACTATTTAAAAAAGTGCTTATATAAATATACTAGTATACAAATTAGTTATTTTGCACTGGTTTTACAAGGATATCCGTTATGTTTTTTTTTCTATGCAAACAATCTGTTTTTTTGCCAAGATGAAAACAATTTTTTTCTTTCAATTTTAGCATTACATATAGTGGCAGCTAAGGGTGAAACAAACAAAATTTTTTTCTCAGGGTCAAAAACAAATTATTTTTTTCTCCAAAAACTGAAACAAACTTTTTTTCTCCAAAAAACACCATAGCCCCCCAGAAAATCAAATGGTTGCTGCCTAATACCTTTTTTAGCTCACCTGGCCCGAAGGGCCAAGTGAGCTTTTCTCATCACTTGGCGTCCGTCGTCCGTCGTCCGTCGTCCGTCGTCGTCGTCGTCCGTCGTCGTTATCTTTTACAAAAATCTTCTCCTCTGAAACTACTGGGCCAAATCAAATCAAACTTGGCCACAATCATCATTGGGGTATCTAGTTTAAAAAATGTGTGGCGTGACCCGGTCAACCAACCAAGATGGCCGCCACGGCTAAAAATAGAACATAGGGGGTAAAATGCAGTTTTTGGCTTATAACTCAAAAACCAAAGCATTTAGAGCAAATCTGACATGGGGTAAAAATGTTTATCAGGTCAAGATCTATCTGCCCTGAAATTTTCAGATGAATCGGTCAATCGGGTGTTGGGTTGCTGCCCCTGAATTGGTAATTTTGAAGAAATTTTGCTGTTTTTGGTTATCTTGAATATTATTATAGTTAGAGATAAACTGTAAACAGCAATAATGTTCAGCAAAGTAAGATCTACAAATAAGTCAACATGACCAAAATGGTCAATTGACCCGTTTAGGAGTTATTGCCCTTTATAGTCAATTTTTAACCATTTTTCGTAAATTAAAGTAATCTTTTACAAAAATCTTCTCCTCTGAAACTACTTGGCCAAATTAATCCAAACTTGGTCACAATCATCTTTGGGGTATCTAGTTTAAAAAATGTGTGGCGTGACCTGGTCAACCAACCAAGATGGCCGCCACCGCTAAAAATAGAACATAGGGGTAAAATGCAGTTTTTGGCTTATAACTCAAAAACCAAAGCATTTTGAGGAAATCTGACATGGGATAAAAATGTTTATCAGGTCAAGAACTATCTGCCCTGAAATTTTCAGATGAATCGGTCAATCGGTTGTTGGGTTGCTGCCCCTGAATTGGTAATTTTGAGGAAATTTTGCTGTTTTTGGTTATTATCTTGAATATTATTATAGATAGAGATAAATTGTAAACAGCAATAATGTTCAGCAAAGTAAGATCTACAAATAAGTCAACATGACCAAAATGGTCAGTTGACCCCTTTAGGAGTTAATGCCCTTTATAGTCAATCTTTAACCATTTTTCATAAATCTAAGTGATCTTTTACAAAATCTCCACTGAAACTACTAGGCCACAATCATCTTTGGGGTATCTAGTTTGAAAAATGTGTCCGATGACCTGGCCATTCAACCAAGATGGCCGCCACGGCTAAAAATAGAACATAGGGGTAAAATGCAGTTTTTTGCTTATAACTATGAAACCAAAGCATCTAGAGCAAATCTGACAAGAAGTTAAATTATTAATCAAGTCAATATATATCTGCCCTGAATTTTTCAGATGAATTGGACAACTGGTTGTTGGGTTGCTGCCCTCCAATTGGTAATTTTTAAAGAAATTTTGCCGTTTTTGGTTATCTTGAATACTATTATAGATAGCGATAAACTGTAAACAGCAATAATGTTCAGCAAAGTAAGATCTACAAATAAGTCAACATGACCTAAATGGTCAATTGACCCCTTAAGGAGTTATTGCCCTTTATAGTCAATTTTTAACAATTTTCATTAATTTGGTAAATTTATGTAAATTTTTACCAAATATAGTTCTCTGTTACTAATGGGCAAAGTTCATGATAGATATAATTGTAAGAAGCAAAATAGTTCAGTAAAGTAAGAACTTCAAACACATCACCATCACCAAAATACAATTTTGTCATGAATCCATTTGTGTCCTTTGTTTAATATGCACATAGACCAAGGTGAGCGACACAGGCTCTTTAGAGCCTCTAGTTTTGTTTTATTTTGATTAAGAAACATGTTGACTGCTGTGCTCACATTTTTTTTTATATTTTTACATATTTTGTGTGTTAGTTTTGATTACATATCGTTGTCAATATAACGGAATTCAAGTGAAAAGTTAAGCTAGCTATAAAACTAGGTATTATCTACCATTTTTTTTAATGATATGCATGTACAAAGTCAGGAACATGATAGTTGTTATCCATTTGTTTTGTTGATAAATGTAAAACAAGATTAAGAAACTAAGGTTCCAATTCAATCAGGCAAAGTTTCCCTAATGTAGATTTAGGCATTCTTTTACAGTGATTTTTTGTCTTTCGTCTGCTCCTCGGGTTTAATTTATATTTAGTATTAATAGCTTTACATATTTGTTTTTGAACGTTCATGATGAAGGTTTACCAAGAAGAGCTCATCGAATTGACACCATAAGTCAGGCATATGTTTCATATAGTATAGATTTGCCTCTTATTTTATTAGCTGTTACTCTAGTTTTCTCTGAATGTGAGCGAGGATGGTTCCATCATGGTAATTCGTGTTATTATATCAGTGACACAAAAAGAACATGGACTAGCGCAGCGGTAAGTATAATTGTGAATGGCAATGAGAAATATGTCAAAGATACAACAACACAACCGAAGGGCTGACAACAGTCCACGGTCACAAATTGGTCTTCATTACAGCCAGAAAATCCAGCAACCGGATGCGAGTTTCAGCTGTTTACTTAAGAAAAATGTGTTATAGTTAAAATGAAAATGGATGTAACTCCGAAACATATAAATGAACTAGTTTTAATACTCCATCAAGACTAACAAAGACTTAACGCTCCTGACTTGGGGCCGGCATAAAATGCGGCGGGTTCAACATGTTTTGTGATATCTTAACCCTCGCTCTATACCTCTAGCCAAATGTAGAATAAAGAAACACACAGCAAAACGCAGAGTTAAGTTCAGTTTTAAAGAAGTCCGGGTTCGATGTTAGAATAGTGATCAAATGAAAAAAAAAAAATGACAATGATACATACATCAATAAAGGACTACTAGTAGTTACAGACCTACCAGCTCCAGACCTCAATTAAACTGATCGAATCATTATGTCTTTGTCATATTAAAATTAAAGCACAATGCATTCCTTTAGGGGTTTATTATCATACCATCATAAAATATACAGGACTAAAATAACCTTTATCATGCCAACAACTAGTTTCAGTATAAATGTGTATATATTTCCGGTGCAAACACCTAATGTGAGTGAATCCATATTAAAACCAGAATGTGCTATCTTTAATGAGTCTATGTTTTAGAAATGAGATAGCTAAAATATTAGTAGAAAGAAATCAACGAGAAAAAAAAACTGAAACGAGACTGCATGAACAGTACATCACTTTGTTACATTTTAGATATTCGTTAAACACATAAATAACCATTTTTTTTATAAGGTATTGTTTTGTCCTGCAATGGCTTATTTGCATTACGCCATAATTCGACAAATAAACATGTTTGATATATAATAATACAACTTGAATGGACATTGATTTTTGTAAAGCTTTCGTCAAAAATATTTACTTATAGATTATATTTCTGGACACTATACTCAACAACAAAAGAAACACACTGTCTTTATTAAATTATTTGGAGTTAAAACTTCTTTTGCTTGCATTTTTAATAGGGTTTAAATTCGACAAAATTCTAGGTTTAAAAACATGAAATATTTTTGATGTATCAATTTCAATGTTATAACAAAAAATGCTATCGTTTTGCAATAGTTTGCCAAAAAAAACCCGTCATCAAAACAAATCGTGAAACTTTGTTATATGAGATAAAGAGGATTGTTATTTGCATGACTTGATATTTTAACTGAATGCATTGACACATGATGGTTTTCACTCGTAGCACTAGTCCATGAGTAAACTCATGGTTTATTTGGGTACTTTAAGAGAAAAAACAAGTCGTATTCATTTTGTTACTATGCGTTAGTCTTTTCGCCTTTCTTTCGTGTCACGAAATTGTCTATTACAGCTATTTGAAAAATAAACGTTTTAAGTCCTATTGCTATATCTTGTTTAAATTCAAAACTAGGCCAACTTGACACATTGCTATTTCTTTTACAGAGTTTTTGTAAAGCTTTCCACTCGCAACTTGCTGATGTACAAACTAGCGAAGAAAATACATTTCTTATTGATACAATTGAGAAGATCGAAAGATACTCTGGAACTGTTCGTATGTACTTTACAATCCATAGGTATAAGTAAGAGATTTGTTTAACTACCCTATCATATAGAGCAAAATAAATATGGTAAAGAGTTGTATACATACAAAAAACTAACACTCTCATTTGTCTTTTTGTTCGTTTTAAATCATGTTGAAATATATTTTAGTGTAAAAATTACAATACTTACGTCAATACAAAATTTAATTCTGGTATCTATGATGATAAAATTGAGAATGGAAATGGGGAACGTGTCAAAGAGACAACAACCCGACCATAGAAACTAAAATTAAAATAATACAAGACTAACAAAGACCAGAGGCTCATGGCTTGGGACAGGCGCAAAAATGCGGCGGGGTTTAACATGTTTGTGAGATCTCAACCCTCCCCCTATACCTCTAGCCAATGTAGAAAAGTTAACGCATAACAATACGCACATTAAAATTCAGTTCAAGACAAGTCCGAGTCTGATGTCAGAAGATGTAACCGAATAAAATAAACAAAATGACAATAATACATAAATGACAACAGACTACTAGCAGTTTACTGACATGCCAGCTCCAGGTTTCAATTAAACTGACTGAAATATTATGATTTCATCATATGAATATCAGCCACAATCCTTCCCGTTTGGGGTTCAGTATCATACCATCATAACATATATGAGAAGAACATAACCCGTGTCATGCCAACAACTGGTTTTTTAATGAATGTGTTTAGTTCCGATGCAAAGACCCTATAAGTGATTCAATATTAACGTCAAAATATGAAATCTTTAATGACCTGACAAAAGTATCGTAACTATATCCCTTCTCAATAAGTCTATTCAAAAGTTTTGTTAGTTTCTGAAGTGATTACTGACACCTGAGTTTATTTACAACCACTGGGTCGATGCCACTGCTGGTGGAGATTTAATTCCCCGAGGATATCACCAGACCAGTAGCCTGCAGTTCTGTGCTGACATGAATTATCATTGATATTGTCATATTTATAAATTAACTGTTTACAAAACTTTTGCAATTTTGAAATACTAAGATTTTACTATCTCAGGAATAGATTACCTTATCTGTTTTTGGCCAAAAATTTAGGAAGTTTGGTCCTCAATTCTCATCAACTTCGTACTTTATGTTTATTTAGCCTTTTTAACTTGTTTGGATTAGACCGTCACTGATGAGTCTTTTGTAGACGAAACGCGCGTCTGGCGTAAATGCAAAATTTTATTCTGGTATCTATGATGAGTTTATGTACAACCACTGGGTCGATGCCACTACTAGCTGAGTTTTAATTCCCCGAGGGTATCACCAGACCAGTAGCATGCACTTCTGTGCTGACATGAATTATCATTGATATGGTCATATTAATACTAAGGTATCTATGATGAGTTTATTTACGGAGCTAAGATTTGCAAGGTTCGCATTGAATTTTGTTTATTTGTTTTCAAAAAATGTATGGCAAGAAGTGGTAACATTTTTGGTATGATATATGATATTTCAAGGACTTCTCTCATCCCTTGCTAAAATTGAGAGTCCTATGTATGATGCATAAAACGCAGTATCGTGCAGTCGGCTCCGATGGTTCGTGTCACACGATTATCCGAGGGATCCGTGGTTAGTATGTTTTAGTATGAAAAGTTTGGGCCGTCAGATATACTCCTGTTTTCAAGTTACATTCATGTTAACATACCTCTGCTGGTGGACTATTAGTCCCCGAGGGTATCATCAGCTCAGTAGTCAGTATTTCGGTACTGACATGATTTAAAAAACTTTACTAAAGTTGTCCGTTTATAAATTTATAAATTATTAAAAAACTAAGGTTTCAACTCCCTCAGGCAAAGTTGGTCTTAGATGAATTTGGCTGTTTATTTTAGGTATTTTTTATATATAGCTCTTCAACGGTTTCGGTACTTGTACATCTTCGGATTTCAAATGTTTGGCTTTGAGCGTTCCTGATGAAGGTAAATCCAGAAAAGCGCTTCGGACGCAAGAAATTAATAACGTGTTGTTTTCAATATTTAACATCTATGCAATATCATAGATGTCTAGATTTCAGTTTAATCAATGCGTGATACGTAATCAAAGGGTAAACTATTATATGAATGAATGAACGAATATTTCAATATTAAAAGAGGGACGAAAGATACTAAAGGGACAGTCAAACTCGTAAATCTAAAACAAACTGACAACGCCATGGCTAAAATTGAAAAAGACAAACAGAAAAACAATAGTACACATGACACAACATAGAAAACTAAAGAATAAACAACACGAACCCCACCTAAAACTAGGGGTGATCTCAGGTGCTCCGGAAGGGTAAGCAGATCCTGCTCCACATGCGACACCCGTCGTGTTGCTTATGTGATTACAAATCCGGTAAATAGTCTAATTCGGTAGGTCAAATTCATGAAAGGGAAGGGGATTGTAGTTACGACGTAAGGAACATATCCGATATCTTTTGTGAAACGGTTATTCCATAACGGTCAACCAACTCGTGATGGCGTCCGTAAAATTTACGAAGGGATGATTTCAACTTCACCATTTGGAACTCTTGGTTTAATAGCTTCCTTGTAAGCAGTAACCCTCTATCAAGAAAATCATGATAGGAAATGCAAGCACGGGAATATCGTATCAATTGGGAGATATATACCCCGTATGCAGGTGCTGCTGGAATGTTGCTACTTAGAAATGGAAAGTTCACAATTGGAAAGCTGAAATCATCTCTTTTGTCGTAAAGTTTTGTCTTCAACCGACCCTTATTGTCAATTTCTAGATGTAAGTCAAGATATGAAGCCGACTTAATTGTATCTGTAGTATCCTTTATCTCCAATTCGATGGGATAGATGCGATCCACATAGTCACCAAATTTTGAATTGTTTAGTGAAAGAACGTCATCTATATAGCGGAAAGTAGAGTTAAAGGATATTGCTGACTTCTTATCTTTCTTCCTAAGAAGTTCCTGCATGAAGTCAGCCTCATAATAATAAAGAAACAAGTCAGCAAGTAGAGGGGCACAGTTTGTTCCCATTGGGATGCCGACAGTCTGTTGAAAAACACGTCCTCCGAACGTAACAAATATGTTGTCAATTAAGAAATCAAGCATCTTGATAATATCGGTTTTTAAAGTGCAACCTGATTTAAAACAAACAATTACATTCATATATATACAAGTAATTTTCAGCCAGCCAAATAGGCTGATGATGCACTGTACATTGTGTATCATTATTGAAAATAAAATAAAAAAATAAATATAGTTCAAATTTACACGCAAATTATAGCAAGGCACGTTATCAGTTGATAATTACGATAATATATATTAGGTAAAAGAAAAACAAATCATTATACATATCATAATATTGATAAATAAATCTTTAGATGACTATTGGATAGACGGAACAGATGAAATTATTGAGGGATACTGGGTATGGGCTTCCACAGGGAAACCAATATCCTTCACTAACTGGGTCCATAATGAACCAAACAATGTACACGGTAACGAGGACTGTCTTGAAATTGGAAACTGGAATAAAGTCGGTACATGGAACGATGCTCCATGTTCTGTTGAAGAAAACTTTATATGCGAAATGGAGTAAGCTAAATCATTTTCCTGTAGAATTGCAATATTGAACATTGATTACATTTACATGAATAAGTTCAAATCATATGTTAACGTTGAGTCTATAAGTCGAAGTAACTGAACGATTCACACATATCGCGCGTGAACTAAATAAGCATTTAATCAAAACTTATATTAAAATATCGAAATCGATTAACAAACCTAACAAAAAAGTCTTATAAACAACTTTTCATAAAACAATTTCTCATCTGACATTTTAAACACTGCAAATTAGCTAAATTTGTTAAAATTCTTTGAAAAATTCTATTATATATATTGTATTGCATCAATTATTAATAGGGATGTCAAAAGATCTGAAATTTAATACTCGAATACTCGGTCATGATACTCGAGTACTCGCGAGTACTCGGATGAATCTTTCAAATCATACCAATCACGTTTACATAGAATTCTTGATTAACAAACAAAGGTAAGTTTTTACGGCTTGTGATGAGTAAATCATTAATCAATGAACATGTTGATCCGTGTACAAACACCGTTAACAATGATTCTAATCAGTTGCGTAGGGTTCACCACAGGGCACTTTGATTTTGTTTTTGTTAATAAATATGATCTGGTCAACAATTTCGGACGCAAGACTATTTGACTTCTATTTTTTGTTACAAGTAGTGCACATGAAAACATAAAAACATAAGGAAAGGACGGTGCTGGTATACTACTATACAAATAGTATCCCGGATCAGAATAAACATATGTATAATAAAGGCAACAGTAGTATACCGCTGTTCAAAACTCATAAATCCATGGACAAAAAACAAAATCGGGGTAACAAACCAAACCCGAGCGAAACGAATTAAATATAAGAGGAGAACAACGACACAACACCGAAACGCAACACACACAGAAACAGACCAATCATCAGACAATACACCACGAGAATAACAAATGTAACATGAAAACCAAATACATGAATTTGGGATAGACAAGTACCGTGCCACGTCTTATCTCAAAAATAAGAGAAAACATGTATGTAGTTAATTGATTTTATTTAGTATTACGAAGGGGATATTTCAACGGAACTAAAGTGAGTGGAAATGTGAAGAAAAATACCTCAAGATGTATAATAGGCAAACGAGTATCCGAGTACTAAAACTGTACTCGAGTACTCGGCCTTACGAGCGAGTACCCGAGTACTCGAGTACTCGTTGACATCCCTAATTATTAATATGTTTTGAAGCAACTCATGCCTCAATATTTGTCCATTTTTTTATCATTCATTGTATCTAAATATATTTTATTTTGTAGATATCCAGCAAGTGGGAGTATCATAGGAAAATAAAGATTATATTTTTAACGACATTATATATTTATTCACCAAATATGTTTGTTACATTATTTCTTCAAAATACCAAGCTTTTCTGGGTGTATTCCACTGATTACCCAGTTATTAATCAGCTGCTGGTATATATGTACATATATTATGTATCTTGAAATACAGTTGTACAACATTTTAATGCATCATGTTTTAATCTATACTTCTATTTAGTGACTTCAGTAATTGATTAAATTTCAGTTTTCAGTTTTCGGGATATCTTTTAATGTAGTCTTGAACAAAAATTTTATAAACATTTACATTTGCATTTGTCAATTTCTGATTAGATTCTGATTAGATACATAATATAAATTGTACATAGAAAAAAAATTAAAATGGGAAGATTTTGATTTTAATAATAACAATTTTACATTGAGTCTACGGGAGCAACATTCTGATTTATAAGTGCTAAATAAAATAAGATTAAAAAAATGAGAGTATGCTTTTATTAAGACTAAAAAGTAGGATAGGTAGAGTAACTGGAACCACACATATATCTTTATTTAACTTAATAGTTTGTTTCTTTTGAATAATTTTCAAACATTTATTAGGTGGAAAAAAATCGTCATACCGAGCAGCTTTTAGTATATTATGATTGTAATGATTTAGCTCAGTGTTTTGTATGACAAACTGTTCACAATTAATTTTCTTAAAGAAAGATATGAAAATAAATTTTGCTTGGTTAGTGTAGCTACAATTATGTTTGTAATTTCAAATTTGTTTTATTAAAGGTTAAGATTTGACACATATATAAGAATTATGTACCACAAATTATTGAAAATGGATATAACCCCAAATACAGTACTTGCAAGCAAACATGCTTTGGCATATACTAGTTTTTTTGTACACATTGTTCCTTGGATGGAGAGTTGTCTCATTGACACTTTACCATATCCTGATTTCTATTAGAATTGGAGAATTTAAATAATTAAAATTTCAAATTTCGTTTTGCGAAATTTTAGAAGCATGATTTTAGATTGTATTTATAATTCAATGAATGCACTGATATCGTAATCTAAATACGAGAATGTATGTCCTCTTATAGTTGAGGTCTCATATAAGGTCGAACCACTTATCACAATGTCATTTGAGTGCACATTGTATGCTTATCGATTTAAAACTACATGTTTATCAAAAGAGAAAAGTACTGGCACCATGGCGTATTGTCTGTTTTTCATTATCAATTTTCTTCTTTGTAGTAAGTATTGTCACATAATTTTCTTAAATTATCCTAGTAATTACTATATTGGCAATTTGATTCTTCATATTTAAGAAAAATGTCGTTTGTCACAAATTGTAAGTTGACCCTGATGAATTCAGTGTTGAGTGATGGCGGTGGGTTTTGTTTGTAGCGACGTTCAAAATGTTAAATGATGCATCTTGTTCTTTTTATTAGTTTTAATTTACAACCAATGTTTTATGCCCCACCTTTAGCAAGTTTGTTGTCCCTGAGGTATCAACTATTGCTCGAGGTAAAGCCGAGAGCAAAAGTTGGTATGCAAAGGGACAACTAACTATATATTACCCGCACAACAAGTCATTCGGTGTTTTATTATACTGAACAACACCGTCATTAAGTGTTTTCATATACCAAATTAACTTATTTTTTTTTAAATTGTACATATATAATATGAAAGAAAAGAAAAATGTCACATAACTTGACATGCACAAAATGAACTTGACGTTGTTTTTTATAGTTCGTGTTGTAATTGTAAATATTCTATTAATTGTAATCAAGATTGAAAATACTTGTCTTAAACTTCCGAGGTACTTTTTTTCTAATTTATCTTATTGAATTTACTTGTTAATTGAATTTTGGAATTTAAATATTAATTGATTTTTTCATTTTGGTTTGAGCACCGACCCTCGAATATATTTATTATCGCATAAAATTAAATAATGATTGTTTCCCTCAATCAGACATAGTTGAGGTTTGGCTATTCTGAAACAATCTCATTTGAAAATTCACCAGCTTCTGAGATATTCGATCATGCATTTATATAGTTTCAATATCTATGTATGTTTAGGGTTGAACGTTCCATGTGACAGGCTACCATCACGAACAGCGCTCATCGGATGCTCATTATTAATTGAAAAAATAATTGTCAAGCAAATGTTTGAGAAAGGTTGCCTTTTTTATTTAGCTGTTACTCTAGTATTTTCTGAATGTGAAAGAGGATGGCTTCATTATGGTAATTCGTGTTATTATATCAGTGACACCAAAAAATCATGGACTAGTGCAGCAGTAAGTCTACGTTTTCAAAATTACGTCAAAACAAAGTTGCTAAATAAATAAAAAAAAAAACGAATTAACGATTACACGAGCAAAATGAAGCGTGTCTGAATAAACCTTACTGTATCACAAACAGCACATCTTATAAATCATTAGATTTTAACACACGAAAAAAAGTTTCCTTCCAATATGAGAATTGCTTTGTCCTTTATATACACAAAGTTAACACGGCTTATCTTTTTATTTTAAACATGTACTTTGGGGGTGCGAGTGCTGCCTTGTAGCGGCAATAGTCTGCTATATTTCGAAATTTACAAGGGTGTCATTTTCGCGCAAGAGATGTTACTCTCTCTTAACACGGGAAAGCCGTTTAATGTATCCTGCGGACGGATAAGCACCGTTTCTCAAGACCATACTCGCAATTTTTGTCGAAGGAGAGCCAAAAATTTAGTTCGTGACATTTTCTGCCTGGATCTTGGATCTAACCAGGTATCTTAGAGATTGTAGTCCAATGCGCTAACCTCTACACTTAGGCCTTCTTCTTATCTATTTGATATAATCATCGTTTTTGTTAGGGGAGAATACACACACACAAAATAAAACAAAACGCAAAGACTCCATTATTTAATTTTCAGATACATTTTTTATTGCATACACTTATTTTATAGACTAGTGTTGAAATAAGTCAAAGGTTTACCACAATATTTCTAGGATCGTAAGGATGACATATTTTAGATACTCATTTCAGCCGGAAAATGATAGTTTGCATGCTAATTTCAAGAGGTAATGATAAATAGATACTGGCGTTTTCAAAATGTTAGCATAAACAAACATCAACATTGTGAAACCTATCATTATATAAGAAACGGGACATTTTTTAAAAGTACAGGTCCGTGTAAGAATCAGGCAAATCAAATAAAAAGTGATAAGTCCATATACACGGAATATGGTGAAATTTTGGGAACTTTGTTATCCATTAATAAAAGTGACAAAACCATAGTATTACATCGATGTATGCCATATTTGTCTAGAAAAAATAGATTGAATGCGTTCGCTGTCCGCATATACAACAGTGTAATGCATTGAAAGTAGGTCAACTTCGATATTGATTTTCTGTTAACAGCAGATGCCTAGAACACATTTTTTTTATATTTGAAATCTTTTGATACATATCTTCTCTTTCAATGTTTAAAAAGTTTGGAAATTTTTATAAGAAAAATGTTATTCACTAAAGTAAAATCATCGCATTCAATCTATTTTTTGTACTCTAACTATTTATTCAAAAAAGAAGATGTGGTATGATTGCCAATGTCAGAGATAACTTGCCACAAGAGACCAAAATGACACAGAAATTAACAACTATAGATAACCTTCAGTTGCCTTAACCAAATGTTAGTAAACTTTAATACAATATGTATTACCACTTAACACAATCAAGTTTGAATTTTGGGGGCGTCACTTTAGCCTTTCTAAAGTTATGCCCCTTTACAAATGGTAAAATTGCTAAATTTTTAGTTTTCTTCCTCTTTCTGTAGTTTGCCTTAATCTAATGTAATTAAACTTATACACAATACTTTTTAGTTATTTTTTGTATTTTTAAATTGCAGAGTAATGAATATTTTATAGGGATCAATATTCAGGGGTATTGCTAGTCTGAAGCCCATGCAGTGATTTAAAGATGGCAAATATATGCGCAAAAAGATGAAAAGTTGGGTTGCAAGTTGGAAAAAACATTGGAACAGCAGCTGATATGAAAACTGCCCTGCACTCTAGAACAGGTAAATTAACAAAATGTACATTGTTCAAACAGAAAACATAAGTACAACACAAACCCACTGTGAACTGAATGTGCCCTGTTAAAATAAGCAAATCTGGTTCTATACACAATTTCAGAGACAGTCTGAATCTCAGAAGTAAATTTCATTTCACAAATAAATCTGACATGATAATTTCAAAATGTTCGACTTGAGTCACAGGCTGAGGCTCACATACACATCAGGGGCGGATCCAGCCATTTTAAAAAGGGGGTTCCAAACCCAGGACAATAAGGGGGGTGGGGTCCCAACTATATGTCCTCATTCAAATGCATTGATCGGCAAAAAAAAAAAGGAGGCTTCCAATCTCAGAACCTCCCCCCCCCCCTCAAGTATATATTGTGATACTATAATTATATAGTTAATTCATAGAACGTATATTGATAAATATTCAATATGATTTTATGATACTCGGTAGATGATAAGGACATACTATGTAGATGTGCATATCAACCATGTGTCAACAGGAAATTAAGATTCATTTTTTTTCTATGAGTTACGCCCCTTTGAAATTATTTGCTTTAATGTACTTCTGCAAAAGTGTCTTTGCAACTCCTCTGAAACTACACAACAGATCTGCATGAAACTTGTAGATAATAAGGACATATTATGCAGATGTGCATATCAACAGGAAATTATGATTCAATTTTTTTTTCTTGCACAATTTTTTACAAAAATCAAATTGTATGCCAGATTAGGACCATATCATAAAAAAACTAATCAATGTTAAAACAGTTATTTTTCAGGGTAAAGGTTTTGGTCATAGTAAAAAGTCAGAATAGTTTGAAA
This sequence comes from Mytilus trossulus, assembly GCF_036588685.1. Taxonomy (NCBI): domain Eukaryota; kingdom Metazoa; phylum Mollusca; class Bivalvia; order Mytilida; family Mytilidae; genus Mytilus; species Mytilus trossulus. The sequence goes on from NC_086382.1 coordinate 30,862,964, forward strand.
TTTAGTGCATAATTTCCTTATATTACTATCTGTCTCAATATCAAACTTTAAACTGAACCCTTGATATGATAGTGCAAACAGCACATCATGCACTGCAACTCTTTTTTTTTTACTTTTTTAGCTCACATGGCCCTAAAGCTTTTCTCATCACTTGTCTGTTTTCGTTGTCTTTTAACTTTTACAAATATCTTCTCCACTGAAACTAATTAGCCAAATTTAACCAAACTTGGCCACAATTATCATTTGGGTATTAATTTAAAAAGTGCGTCCAATGACCCGGCTAACCAACCAAGATGGCCACCTTAGAAAAATAGGGGTAAAATGTAAATTTAGGCTTATATCTCTGAAACTTAAGCATTAAGAGCAAATTTTACATAGGCAGAAATTTTCATTAAGCTAAGATATATGTATCCTTAAATCATTCTGACAAACTTATTAGGTTGCTTCCTCATAACTAGAAATTTTAAGGAAATTTTGTTGTTTTTGATTGTTTATTAGCTCACCTGGCCCAAAGGGCCAAGTGAGCTTTTCCAATCACTTTGTGTACGTTGTCGTTAACTTTTACAAAAATCTTCTCCTCTGAAACTACTGGGCCAAATTAAACCAAACTTCAGTGACCCAGCCAACCAACCAAGATGGCCACCATGGCTTAAAATAGATCATACAGGTAAAATGCAGTTTTTGGCTTATAACTCAAAAACCAGAGCATTTAGAGCAAATCTGACATGTGTCCAGTGACCCTGTCTGCCTAAAACATGGCAGACATGGCTAAGATAGAACATGGGAAAAAATGCAGTTTTTGACTGGTCCATACATGTATCTCTGAAACTAGAGCAAAAGTATAACAACTATTGCATTATTCCATGCATCAATTGTAAATAAAATTATCATTGGAGCAACACCGGCTCCTTGGAGCCTCTAGTTTACAATTATTTTCTTTTCTTCAAAATATCATGTTGACCTATGTAGTGATGTACACACATTTTGTTTAAGTTGAAAACATGACCTTTGAATCGGTTTATAATTGCCCTCATTATTATTTCTTTTCACAGGTTTTGCTGGATGTCAAGTCTCTGAATGTGCTAACTACACCTCATAACACAAACTGATAACACACAAGTTTAATGGAATAAACGATTTTAATGAGTTGTGAGTTGAAGAAGATGGTATACTACTGAGGAAAGCCTACAACATTGGCAAAGTAAAATTTATTCCTTATAAATCCATAGACCAAATGGATTTTGGTAACTGACAGGAAAATAAAACAGAAAAATGTGTGTTAATATCAGGATTTTATTTATCTATTAATGTAACTGGAAAAATCAAAACACCTAAAACAGATGGTGCAGTTAATCTCCATGAAGGACCAGAAATAAAAACAGAAAATGGTGAAGACTCAACCATATTATCCTCTCATCACTCAGAAAGTTCTGATTAAATGCAGTTCTTTTGCTCAAAAGTTGGCTGTGTCATTAGATTTGCTACCTTAAATAGACTTGAAAACCATCTGTTGATAGCTATATATATATATATAGGAAAGCATTTTTAACAGTTGTAACAGGAAACAATCTGACACCTGAGCGGGCAAGGTTGTGCAATGAAGTGGTATTTACAACCAAAAAAATAAACCAACATCAACAAAGGCGACTGAAGTTGAATTATGAGATAGGCTTTAAAGAAAGACAGGATAATATCAAGATTTCCTTATTATTTTTTTCATAAAAGTATTTGTCACATATTATTAAAGTACTAAGCATGTTAAGCAATCACTCTTTTGAATAGAAGGTTAAGATACATATTTGATCACTGAAAACTAAGTATTATTAGAACATATGTTAAAATAATTTTGCTTGTACCATCATGATCATATAATTATTTAGTTATTAGAAAATTAAACATTTGAACAACTTACTATCTATCTTTTTTTTTATTCTTTACTTCCATTATCTCCAATTGACTTTCTTCCTGGTAGTAAAAATTGAATTTAAGTTCAATATTATCGATTTGTGAATAAGGGTGGTTTCACTTAATACATGTTAGTTCACTAGATATGTTCTGTTCCAAAGGGAAAATTTCTGTATGCAAGACTCTTGCATATTTACATATTGAGGAAGAAACTGGAGACACTTAAGTGAACTGTTTATTTTTTTATTAACTGCTTGTACCACTGAACAAATATTTTGCAGGAGTACCTATTTATCACATCTGAAATAAAAAAATAAATGTGGGAGACACAAAACATAGTAATCCTTTGCTAAAATTACTACACTAAAGTGCCGTGTAATATTTGGATCAATATATTGAGAAAACTATTAGTTTCTTAAAAATCAAATCCTTCATTTATATCAATTCAGACCCTTGTTGATGCTTGCAAGGTAACAACACAATTATTGTGGACTTAGGGTCATTACTAATGTAAATCATAACATTTTTCCCCTTGGAAATAGTTCAGGCAACCCTCCTCCCCAAAAATACACAAACAAACTATATATTGTTCCACTCAAAATGCAAAATATTACCCCTTTACACCCTGGTTTATCATATGTATAGGAATTGGCATGATATAAGTGAATATTTCACCTAAATTTGATCAACATGGGGTGTAAAAATCATAAATTATTAAAGAAAAACTGAAAAATTGACGATTTTGATGGTGCTGCCACCTACAACAGCCAAATATTTCTGAACTTTTTTTTGTTTGGATTTATTCTACAGGGCTTCTACTAAAAGGGAATATATAATAAAAGTGTGTATACGGTTGCTGTTTCTTAAAAAAATAAAATGAAATTAGATGAAATTTGCATTTTTCTAAATTCATTTTGATCACATTTCCATGGTTACGGTTGCTAGGGAAGAAAATATTTGAAATCAATTTTCAATCTGTTTTCATATCACTATACATATTAACTCTATATAAAGTATATACTAGCAACAAAAAATATATTATTAAAGCAAGATAAATTACTTTAAAAACATGCATTTTTGTAGTTTTCCTTGCTCATTTTTAGGGGCCATCAGGGGGAAATTTGAAAATGAATATTTTTAACACAAAAATTATTTTTTTCAAAAAAAAATTTCATATTCAAGTTCTAATAAGGTAAATCCATATATTTGATCAATTTGCCAAAATGGACTTATCACTGTTTGCCTGATTCTTACATGGACCTGTACGTATACTTCATTGTGATACTGTGTATATAAACTGACGTGATTAGTTGATTGGTTGCTTGATTGCTAATTGTTTTATGTTCAGTGGCAAATATTGCATTCAACTTTTGGATTTAAATACGACGGTTGTCAATTATTAAACAATCTGGAACACTAATACATGAGTTTTCGTCATGTTTATTTGGGTACCTTTTGATTTTTTTAAATTGTTGCATTTGATTTTTAGATTTATTTTGTTTTTTCGCGTGACGCAATTATCTGATTACTGTTACCATTACATTAAATGAAATGTTAAAAGATATTTTTTTCTATCATCCGTTCAAATTAGTCGTAGGATAGACTTGACACATTCCTATTGCATTTTCAGAGTTTTTGTAGATCCTACCACTCACAACTGGCTGATGTTCAAACTCGCCAAGAAAACACTTTTCTTGTGGATACCATCGATAATATTGAAAGATATACTGGAACTGTGCGTATGTAATTTGTTATCCATATTAAATGAATATTAGAATGTGTTTAAACAAGTTTCCTCCCAACACCGAAAAGCAAATAAATATTGTAAAGAGGTATATGTATATAACGCTCAGATGTCTTTTTGTTCATACAGATATATTAAACAAAATGTTTTTGATGAAACAATTGCATTTTTTGCGAAGGAAACGCTTGCGAAATTCACAACTTATTTTGTTTATATGTTTCCAGTAAATGTATATGTATTTGATTAGGCAAGCAGTATTTACCGTTTTGACATCTAGCTTTATTGTGATTTAAGAATGTTTAATTTCCCCCCGTCTGTATGCTATTTCGTTTTTACTTGAGTCGGTTTTTTTTTAATTTGTTATATAAATGTATAACTATTGTTTCTTCTATATTGGCATTTGTCCACAAGGTTTGTAAGAGTAACGAAATAAAATGTTTTTCAAGGAAATCTCCGGTCCCTCAAAACAGCGAATAACAAAAAAATATCCGTGGGATTCTTAATTGGCCTGTTAAGATAAAACGTTGCAGGCCTATCAGCCATCATGCAACAGCCTTGTTTTCTAAATTTCAGTTTTAGTCAATGCGTTTCAGACGTCTTCAAATGATAAACTATTGCATACAAAAGGAACAGTTTATCATTATGTCTATTATATCGGTAAGATAATTTTCTTTAGGTCACTATTGGTTAGACGGAACAGATGAAGTTTTAGAAGGAGTCTGGGTGTGGGCATCCACAGGGAAACAATTATCCTACACTAACTGGTATCCTACTGAACCGAACAATCAAAATGGTAAAGAAAACTGTCTTGAAATTAAAAGTCACAGAGCCAACGGATGGAACGATATTGATTGTTCGCATGAATTAAATTTCATATGCGAAATGGAGTAAGTTTATGGAAAAAAGTGGTGTGGGGTTTGTTCATTGTCAAAGGCCTTTCTGTGACATGTACTTGTTAATTTCTGTGTCATGTTGGTCTCTTTTGAACATTTATCTCACAGCCAATTTTACCATATCTTTTTATTATTTTTATATTTGATTGTTAACAGTAAAAACAAAATGACAAGATTTGACATAATTCTTACATGAATCGATTGGTCAAAGTAACTAATCGAATGAAGTGACAAAATGAATTCTTTTAAATTGTTAAATTCTATTGTAAAAGTTTTTAATTTGATTTTAAAGACAGGTAATTATCCAGATTCTTGGAAATTATCTTTCATGATTCCTTTACATAAAAAAGGTGACAAGTTAGACCCTAATAATTATAGAGGCATTTCTCTTATAAGTAATCTACCAAAAATTTTAATGCCATATTAAGTAATAGGCTAATCAAGATTGTTGACAAACAATTAAGTGATTGTCAGTTTGGTTTCAGAGAAAATCACAGAACAGCTGATAGCATCTTTTTATTAAAGTCCTTGATTAATAAATATTTACATAAAGAGAAAAAAAAAGATTTATGCCTGCTTCATAGATCTGAAAAAGGCTTTTGATTCAGTATGGAGAACTGCTTTACTTTATAAATTATGTAAAATGGGAGTTGGCAAGTCTTTTTATAGAGTTATAAAACAACAATACTTAAATACTAAATCATCTTTAAAATATAAAGATTATGTATCAGAATATTTTAATATTGCTAGAGGGGTTAAACAGGGAGACACACTAAGTCTCACTTTATTTAATGTCTTTATAAATGATATTGTAAAAAAAATTGAGGGAAATGATTCAAGTCCCCTTAAGCTTATAAATAGTAAGGTAGGATGCCTTCTTTTTGCGGATGATCTTTTAATCCTGTCAGAATCAAAAGAGGGGCTACAAAACAGTTTAAATAACGTTAAATTATATTGTAACCGAAATGGCAACTCTCTTTGAATACAAACAAAACTAAATCCATGATTTTTAGTCAGTTAAAGCATAAAAGTGAAACATCACATATTTACTATGAGAATAAAGCCATAGAGAGTGTAACAGAATATTCATTTTTGGGAATGTTGATAAAATGGAATGGAAATTTATCACAAAGTACTTTAGAGCTGACAAAAAAAAGCAAAAAAAGTATTTTTTGCAATAAAATCATATACTAAATCATTGAATAATCTACCTATAAAAGTAGCAAATAATCTTTTTGATTCTTTAGTAAAACCAATTATGACCTATAATTCAGAAGTAACATATTTGGATACATATATTTCTTTTCATCGAGCCAAAAGCAGAGCCTTAACTTCAGGAAAAGAAATTAATCAACTTGATTTTATAGACAAAACCCCCATAGAAAATATGCATCTTAAATTTTGTAAATCTACTCTAGGGATAAGAAAAAATGCATCCAATTTAGGAGCAAGAGTTGAATTAGGAAGATTGCCTATAGAATGTTTTATTAAAACACAAACCCTTTTATATTTAGCTAGACTATATAATAATAATATTAATCCATTGTTAAAGGAACTTACTCATGGTATACATATGCTAAAAATATTGTTAAAGAGACTAACGTTGACCTTAATATTCTTTCTTCTTGTAAGGACATTAAAGATGTAAATAAAATAAAAAACGATATAAAGTTAAAAATGAAAAATAGATATGAATATTTAATTCAAAATAAATTTCAAAACATCGATGATAAAAGTAATTTTTTTCTCTATAAAAAACTTAAAAAAGATTACAAAATTTAGAATAAGTGATCACTCCCTCTTGATTGAAAAGGGGAGATATTTTAAAATCCCAAGAGAGGAACGTCTTTGCCATAAATGTAAAATACTAGAGGATGAGAAACATTTTTTACTATATTGTGAGTATAATAAAACTCTAAGAAATGACTTTTTTCATCACATATGTGCAGAAAATAATAACTTTAATAATTTAAATGAAGAAGAAAAAAAATCATTACTTACTAAATCCATCATCGCCTTTACAAACAAATAAGTTAGGATCCTTCTTGAAAAAGTCATTAGAACTGAGGGCAGGGGACTCTTAACAACTTGTTTGTTGTTATAAATTTTAATGCTGTTCATATTTTGTGTGTTTAATATGTATGTATATATGTTTATTGTGTTTATTGTGTTAATATATGTTGGTCACAAACTGTAAAGTTTATATGACAATAAAATATTTGATTTGATTTGATTTGTTAAAAAAAAGAAGTCAAATTAATTAAAACGACTTGTTATAACAGCACATTAATACAGCAGATATTCATTATTATTAAATACTGCATGTCGACGGAAATTTTGTTGATAGTGACTGCCTCTATGAAGCACCAGATTTTATTTAGAATAACTTTAATATATACGTGGAAGGTTACGAATAATTCCACTATCATCACCAAATATTGCTTCATTTATAAATCTGATTTGGAGAAAAACATGTATGAAACATCTATCCATATAATTATTTACTAGAAAATATCCGCGAAATTTACGTTGGTTAGTTTTGGTGTAAGGCGATATTAAGATCTTAAATCTTTTTGATGTGTGTTACAGACGAAATACCTCCACTCAATATGACATCCAAACGATAAGTCTTTCCGACAGAAACTATTGGCGTTTGTGATCTACTCATAGGATATGTCATTCGCATACCCAGAATGCATTAACCCCTCCACCATTTTCATGTTAAATTGCTGCAGTTCCCCAGAAGTAAAAGCTCTAGCATTTGACAAAGCGGAATTTTATGCATTTATATGAATTGGAGTGGCTCCCATTCCAGTCGTTCTTCGGCACCACTTTTACCGAAAAATGAAGTAATACCCCCGACTTTTTCATGTGAAATTGATGCGGAAGGAAAAGCTTTGCGGTATAAAAATCTGTTGTCTAATTGCTGAGCGCGTCAAGGGAATCTGTATCACAAATCGTTTCAGTGTAAGATAACTATTTACTGTACCTGCTACGTAATCTATCTTACTGAATGAAAAGAGTTGAAATTGGGTGTCGCGTTTTCATCTTCGTATTTGGGGGTTTGAATCGGAAAAACGCCAGTTCGGATCGACCGTCTTTCACGACGTTCAGTTCTAAAATTTATGATGATGGCAAGTAAATTTCAGAGGAGAAGGCTGTTTATTACCCCTTTGTGGTATAAAACAATTTTCGTGTATTTTATGTAAAAAAAGAAAACGCGACATCCAATTTCAACTCTATTCATTTAGTAATATAGATTTTATCATGATGCCTTTTATTTTGTAGATATCCAGCAGGCGGGAGCATCATTGGAAAGTGAAGAAAAAATAATGTCAAAATAATGATAATGATAAATAATATATATATCTTGTTTTCAATATCTATTTAATTAATACGTAAACATGGCGTTCTTTGCTGACTATATAACAATCAATTAATCAATCTTGCTTATCTATTAATATGATATTGTAACGTTCGAAAATAGCGTTTTCTGATGTCACTTTGAAAGAAATAATCTTGATCACAGCACTGGAAAAGAGAAATAAACTTTTTTTTGGTCTACATATCGTTGTTTCAAGAATACAAATAAATCGGGTTATTAGCTAGCCCTGGGGTATAGAACTATGACAATTCCTGGACTATTCTTGTTCAATTCTTTCCGATATAAAAGTTATATACTATTTCAATGATAAGATACTCTGTGTGAATTAAATGTTTCTGCTTAAACAATTATCTTTATTATGCACCATCAAATGGTTTTAAACAAGATCTTAAAATGAAGAAATAAATACAAAAAAATGCTCACATGAATAAATAAATAATGGACAAATTGCATGCTACAAATTTATAAAAATATGGGTATGCCGTCAGATCTCAATTTTTGTCATGTAAATGTTCAGCAACCTTTAACATATCCTGTTTATTCATCAAATCACTTTTTTTTAATTGCTGCATTTGAGTTTTGGCTGAGTTATATGGTATACATACATATCTAAGTAAGAAAATGAATGTGGTTGTTGAATTGGATAGATATTTTGGAATATTGGTTTGATTTTGTTCTTATTGAATTTGTGAAACGGTGACGACTGCTATACCCCTATTGTTACAATTTTACCTATCATGTCTGTTTTCTTTTCGCATCATTATAAATATAATGTAATTTGGTGCGCCTGTCATACAAGTGAGATGTTTAGCGCTCCAAACCAAGTTCAATCCAATTCTATATTTGAAAATGGCTGTACCAAGTCAGGAATATGACAGTTGTTTCATGTGTTTTATCATTTGATTTTGCCATTTGATAAGGGACTTTCCGTTTTAAATTTTCCTCAGAAGTCATTATTTTTGCTTTTTACTTTTTATTTTACATAAATATCGACTATATCTTTTCTATCCCTGGCATAGATTACCTAAGTCGTATTTGGCACAACGTTTTAGAATTTGAGTCCTCGATTTTCTTTACTTTAATACTTGTTTGGCTTTAGAACTATTTTGATCAGAGCGTCATTGATGAGTTTTATGTAGACGAAACGTGCGTCTAGCGTATCAAATTATAAGCCTGGTACATTTGATATTTATTATGAAAGATGAGTGTATGACAATTGTAGATATTGTTTACTGGAATAATGTCAATTCATAACATGACAAAGAGCTGTGTTTTGTGTGATTAATTGCTAGTATTACATTATTGTAAATGCATGTACTTTTGAGATCATTCAATATCACTTGAATCGTAGATTTCTTTTTTTTCCCACTATGAATATTTAATGATATTATATCAACAGGTAAAAATATGTATAAATAATAAAATATGAAGCCTGAAAACACTTGACTAAGATGTTATCCGTCTGAAATGACCGATTTACACTGAATTAAGTCTTTTCACTTCCTACCCCCTACAATATGATTCCAATATGTCACTAATCATTATTAATCATCAACCATGCAAAATAACTACGCATGTCTAATTTTTACAAACGTTTTTCCGTTTTCATCAGTGTGACCTAAATTAATTGCTTTTGAAGGAAATTATCCATAAAAAATGTTTGAAAGGTTAAACATGATTTTTTTGGTCAATTTGTATGTATCAGAACAATGACACCAGTTAAAAGAATTTCAGAACTAACGCCAACCTAAATTTTAGATTAAATAGAATCGCAGAATATCAAATTAAAACGTAAAAATTATGTCAGCTTAGTAACCATTATTTACGTTCTTTCAAACAATTGAACAGCACACACATTATTTACTCTGTATCAAAAAAATGTATCTAGTGACACATTCGACACCCACTACATACAAACGATGGGAAATCTATAAGAAAGGGAGATAATTGAACACCTACTAGAAATATTTATTAGCACATAATCAACCACAGAAATGATTACATGTAGTCAGCACATAAAAATCCAGCGATCGTGGTAGACTCTCATGCCCTCAATAACTATTTATATTATCAAAACTTGTTTTAGAAAATTAGATTCATAATGGGTTTTTTTCAAACAACAATATAGACTTATCGTAGAATTATATACATTTATTTGAGTTCAATACTGGTTATTTTTCATACAAAGCACAGTTAATAATCCTTTTAATGAAAAATCGATTTGCGACGAAAAATCATTTATAAAACTGCAAATTAAATCTCAAACACATCTTACGAATGGAAAGCATTCATCATATCATTGACTTGATACAGGCATTTCCCAGTGTAATACACCTCTAGTTTTACAGCTATCTAAATCTCTCACTTGTATGACAGTCGCATCGATTTCATTATAATGACAATATGTAAGCAAAACTATCAAACAGAAAAGATGTAAAGGTAAAGAATTTAGGTACAGTAGTCAACATTGTAATACAATCTCAATCACTATAAAAACAAATAGCTTTATCGAAAAAGAAAAAAACCAACACAAAATGGCCTATAAGTACATATACGCAGAGTTGACAATAGCACATACAATAACATAATGGCGGGATATATAGGTAAAATAAGTAAATGAAAATACGAAGAGGTCGAAAAGGTGATGCAAATAGTTCGTTCCATTTGGATGCCGACAACTTGCTGATAAAGGATACCTCCAAATTCAACAAATATGTGTTTATTGATAAACCAATTTAAGCGTACTAATAACGTTTTCCTCTGTGTAGCAGCATTGGTGAAGGACATACGGTAACATATAGTTGTTAATTTCTGTGTCATTTTGATCTCTTTTGGAGAGTTGTCTCATTGGCAATCATGCCACATATTCATTTTTATATTTAACATTTGTGTTCACTATGAATAGAGTATGCCATATGGTATCCACACAGCAATAAATGTTAATAGCATGCTGTTATTCTTTTATTGAAAAGCATTGTGGATTATTTCTATAAGACGAAATTTCAATTTCACATGGGGGATTGTGGTGTTTGGTGTTGAAATCATAAGATTTAATTCAGAGAAAGATCGAGATTTAAAACCATCAAGAAGTTCTTTACAAAAGTAAAATCAGAGAGATAACAAAGATGCAAAATAAATATAAAAACTCAGGTATCGAAAACAAACTTACAACAACATGGTAAAAATGGGGTAATTGCTAGTACATACAATGTAAACTCACAAAAAAATGAAATTCGAGGAAAATTCAAAAAGGACAGAACCTAATCAAATGGCAAAATCAAAAGCTCAAACACATCTAGCGAACGGATAACAACTGTCACATTCCTGACATGGTACATGCATTATCTTATGGGGGAAACAGTAGTATTTAATTTTCCCAGCATTAGGTTGGCCTTTTGTGTAACCAAGGCAGGGGAAGGAAGTCAAATTAGGAGTGCTGTGATTGGATGTAAGGGTACAATATATGTTTTATTTATCTATGAATAACTGCAGTGTGTATATTTACAATATAAATTTTGAAACCGTTTGAAATATTTTCGAGAGAATTATTCGAAAAGACTTGCAAAATTTTATAAATTTGATGCAAAATGACGGTGGGCATGGATAACATAAACAAGCTCCGTTGGAAGTTGGTCATGATACTATTTGGCTTTAATTTTTAAAACACAATAGTAAAGTACTTCCACAGCATATAACTGTTTTATCCAGGTTTTTATCTTAAAAAATATCTTAGAAAATGTTAATATTGTCGCCTATGGCAGAATAAATAGTACCGTTTTCCTTATATATTTAGAATATGGTGGATTGAAACTGGTTTTAAGGCTAGTTTTAAAATATAAATTTATAAAAACTAACACGGTGACACTTTTGCTCTTTATAAACTGATTTCTTATACGTAATCTAACCGAGGCGATGTCCTGACATTTAAAAAAAAGTTTTGTTACAAAAATTTATCGTTATGTGTGTAATCGTCTATGAAAGGACAAGTGACTAAAGATTATATAATCTAACAAATATAAAAAAGAGCTTAACTGTAAATGCTAGAACATCATGTACATGAACATAATTGTTTCTTGCTCTCTGAACTATGTGCCCTTATCTACGTTATACTCAGTCTAATCAAGGTTATGTACTGGCATTTTACAACGAGTTTGTAACTAACAGTTTTGTGTTACTTGTGTAATGTTTCATGAAAGGATAAATTACAAATGTATAAAAAGATCAAATAGTATAGGTATATAAAACAGCGTTTACGCAAAACAAAATTAATTCAAAAACGAACATCAGGATGAAAACTATATCGATACTGCTAGCAGTGTTTCTCCTCACATTGATGTTTGGAAACGGTAAGCGCTTAGATTCGTTTTTCTATTTATTCTCAAATTTTATGTTAAGGCCTGATCGGAGAAAATAAATAAGAAATTTGTCCATATTTTAAGCAAAGTTGTTCCTATTCATAGCTGTATCTATTCAATATGTGAAATAAATGTTTTGTAATCAAATGAAAGCTTAGGGATTTGGGATCAATGGAGATCGACTTTTTTGTTGAAAGTCTCTGTTGGATAATAAAGATTTTAAAATAATAATAGGAGAGCACTGTTGTTCAGATCAATAGTACCTGTGTTTGTATTAAACTTCCGAGAACCAGTATGCTCTAATATGCAATTGAAGATATGTTACATTTTTTAGAAGAAGTTAGGATAAGGTATCGTTTTGACCTGAATGACTGCCATGTTTTTTTTAACTTGAAACAAAGTAGTAAGTAATGCTTGAAATGGTAGAATTTAACATAATAAGCAATGGGACTATGGATTAGTTGTTTATTCCTTTAAGGGTATCAACTCAAAAGCTAAAGTAAAAGCATATTAATCTGTAAACACTTTTTAATTTGTTTGTGTTTATTTTGTGTGTTGGCCTGTTACACAACAGCTCCCGGATGGTGAAGATTGAACGCTTGCACACTTGCTCTATCCTGTAACATTTAACATATATGTAAGACTCAGGTCGACGTCCAGTCCTCAAATCGACGTCCAAATCTGACGTCACAATAAACTATCTTTCCAAATCGGTGCCCAATTTTATTCCTATCTGATCGACGTCCAATTTCTAGCTTCTCTAATCAACGTCCGTTTTGGACACATAATACAAAATTGACCAGAACCGACAGTAGCCGAAATGTTTAGACCTTAAAACAACTTATGTGTGACAAATAGAACAAAAAAGTTTTTTTTAAATTTTATAACATACTAGACTAAATATGTAAACAGGTTGTGATATCATTTTTGTTTTAATTTTAGAGATTACATGAAAATAAGGAGATGTGGTATGACATGAATAATGTAAACAATTCAAATTAGAAAATTAACGGTCTTATTTATAAAAAATAAATCCGAAAACAAATATGACAGACATACACTAACGACAACCACTAGACTACAGGCACATACATAATATGACGGGGTTAAACATGTGTGTGCGCACTCAACCTAGAACAGTTGTGTGTGTAACAGCACAACATAAAACATGATGCCTATGTCTTGCGTATATGTTTTCCTCAAGGTGTAAAACTCAGAAATTTGTTGCAAAATATTTAAGAGAGTCAAAATTATAAATATCTTAAAACGATTGGCTGTACTACTTTTTTGGTCTATTGTTGAAGATTGAAAATGCCCTCTAGATGTCGTCTGGTTGTTTTTTTTGTTTTTTGTTTGTTTTGGTTTTTTTGTCGTTTGGGTGCTTTCTCCTTGACATCTGCTTACATGCATGCTATTTATTAACATGAATAAGAATAACACGCTTCTATGTAGATAGATTCGATGATTTTATTTTTATCAAGATAAACTTTAATAATATGCATGATACCTATTTTTGGTTGAAAAAATCTATATATAATAGATGTTTAAACCCTACAAAACATGTACATGTATACGTGTAAATAATTAAGTCTAGTAATTTATCAATTATTAATCTTGGACATCGATTAAAGACGACTACTGTCAATTGGGCGTAGTTTTGTAAAAACCATGCCGTCACAATTTGGACGTCGATTAGAGTATCAAAATATTGGACGTCGATTTGAGAATGTAACGTCAGATTTACACGTCGATTTGAGAAACGGCCATTGATTTGAGGAACGGACGTCGATTAGAAGCCGGACGTTGATCTGAGTCTAACATATATGTATCCACCGCAATTCAGTTGCATGTATTTCAGTGGTTGTTTTAGTTGATACACGGGAATACCTAAATATTACATTTTCGAGACGACTTTAATTCTCGTACTTAACATTTCTGTTCTCTCGAAAATATATCGTTTGCTGAATTTTTTCAATATTCTTTTCTAATGTTGTTTTTTTCAAATTTTATGTTTTTTTTATTGATATTTATTGATGTATTATTATTTTATATGAATATTACTTTTAAAGGTAAATCTTATCCATGTGGCAGTAGTGGGGGGTATTGCACTACTGATAATTGTGCAAGAGGATATTATTGTGATCTAGACGATAATCCAGAGGACCAGCCGGATTGTTTGCTGTCAGAACACTGCTGTCTTCCTTCAAATTGTGAGTATTGATCACATGGTATATACCTCTGTGTCAAAGAAGGCTTCATCCATTCTATATGATATATGCAACATGCTGTCATGTTGAGTTTGAGCTTTTGATTTTGCCATTTGAAAAGGAACATTTAGACTTGAATTTTCATTAGGTTTTTTGTTTATTTTTTGTAATTTGACTTTTCACATGATTGAAAGGAGTCGATGGTATTCGACGTTTAGTTGTTTTTCGCCATAGCAAAATGTGATGCTTACGAAAACATTTTAACTGATGGCGTATTTGCTATATATTTATTCACAATTTGACGACCCTTCATTTTTAGCTCACCTGGCCCAAAGGGCCAAGTGAGCTTTTCTCATCACTTTGCGTCCGGCGTCCGGCGTCCGTCGTCCGTCGTCCGGCGTCCGTCGTCCGTCGTCTGTCGTCCGTCGTCCGTCGTCCGTCGTCGTCCGGCGTTAGCTTTTACAAAAATCTTCTCCTCTGAAACTACTGGGCCAAATCAAACCAAACTTGGCCACAATCATCATTGGGGTATCTAGTTTAAAAAATGTGTGGCGTGACCCGGTCAACCAACCAAGATGGCCGCCACGGCTAAAAATAGAACATAGGGGTAAAATGCAGTTTTTGGCTTATAACTCAAAAACCAAAGCATTTAGAGCAAATCTGACAGGGATAAAAATGTTTATCAGGTCAAGATCTATCTGCCCTGAAATTTTCAGATGAATCTGTCAATCGGTTGTTGGGTTGCTGCCCCTGAATTGGTAATTTTGAAGAAATTTTGCTGTTTTTGGTTATTATCTTGAATATTATTATAGTTAGAGATAAACTGTAAACAGCAATAATGTTCAGCAAAGTAAGATCTACAAATAAGTCAACATGACCAAAATGGTCAGTTGACCCGTTTAGGAGTTATTGCCCTTTATAGTCAATTTTTAACCATTTTTCGTTAATTAAAGTAATCTTTTACAAAAATCTTCTCCTCTGAAACTACTGGGCCAAATTAATCCAAACTTGGCCACAATCATCTTTGGGGTATCTAGTTTAAAAAATGTGTGGCGTGACCTTGTCAACCAACCAAGATGGCCGCCACGGCTAAAAATAGAACAAAGGGGTAAAATGCAGTTTTTGGCTTATAACTCAAAAACCAAAGCATTTTGAGGAATCTGACATGGAATAAAAATGTTTATCAGGTCAAGATCTATCTGCCCTGAAATTTTCAGATGAATTGGTCAATCGGTTGTTGGGTTGCTGCCCCTGAATTGGTAATTTTGAGGAAATTTTGCTGTTTTTGGTTATTATCTTGAATATTATTATAGATAGAGATAAACTGTAAACAGCAATAATGTTCAGCAAAGTAAGATCTACAAATAAGTCAACATGATCAAAATTGTCAGTTGACCCGTTTAGGAGTTATTGCCCTTTATAGTCAATTTTTAACCATTTTTCGTTAATTAAAGTAATCTTTTACAAAAATCTTCTCCTCTGAAACTACTGGGCCAAATTAATCCAAACTTGGCCACAATCATCTTTGGGGTATCTAGTTTAAAAAATGTGTGGCGTGACCTTGTCAACCAACCAAGATGGCCGCCACCGCTAAAAATAGAACATAGGGCTAAAATGCAGTTTTTGGCTTATAACTCAAAAACCAAAGCATTTTGAGGAAATCTGACATGGGATAAAAATGTTTATCAGGTCAAGATCTATCTGCCCTGAAATTTTCAGATGAATCGGTCAATCGGTTGTTGGGTTGCTGCCCCTGAATTGGTAATTTTGAGGAAATTTTGCTGTTTTTGGTTATTATCTTGAATATTATTATAGTTAGAGATAAACTGTAAACAGCAATAATGTTCAGCAAAGTAAGATCTACAAATAAGTCAACATGACCAAAATTGTCAGTTGACCCCTTTAGGAGTTATTGCCCTTTATAGTCAATCTTTAACCATTTTTCATAAATCTAAGTAATCTTTTACAAAATCTCCACTGAAACTACTAGGCCACAATCATCTTTGGGGTATCTAGTTTGAAAAATGTGTCCGATGACCTGGCCATTCAACCAAGATGGCTGCCACCGCTAAAAATAGAACATAGGGGTAAAATGCAGTTTTTTGCTTATAACTATGAAACCAAAGCATCTAGAGCAAATCTGACAAGAAGTTAAATTGTTAATCAAGTCAATATCTATCTGCCCTGAATTTTTCAGATGAATTGGACAACTGGTTGTTGGGTTGCTGCCCTCCAATTGGTAATTTTTAAAGAAATTTTGCCGTTTTTGGTTATCTTGAATACTATTATAGATAGCGATAAACTGTAAACAGCAATAATGTTCAGCAAAGTAAGATCTACAAATAAGTCAACATGACCTAAATGGTCAATTGACCCCTTAGGGAGTTATTGCCCTTTATAGTCAATTTTTAACAATTTTCATTAATTTGGTAAATTTATGTAAATTTTTACCAAATATAGTTCTCTGTTACTAATGGGCAAAGTTCATGATAGATATAATTGTAAGAAGCAAAATCGTTCAGTAAAGTAAGAACTTCGAACACATCACCATCACCAAAATACAATTTTGGCATGAATCCATTTGTGTCCTTTGTTTAATATGCACATAGACCAAGGTGAGCGACACAGGCTCTTTAGAGCCTCTAGTTTAATAACTTATTACTTGAAAAGTCCAGTTGTTCCAAGTCACATTAAACAAACGGTTCACTGTTGTGGATCGTGTTTGAAGTGGTCAACTGTTATTTAATAAGAGTTTTTATATGCAGTTTTGCTTGTCTATTTGTTTTTATATTTATATATGGCAATACTCGTTTAACTTTCCATGCAGTGGTACAACATATTGAGATATATCAGGTCTAATAACATGTAATATGGATGTTGTGGCGTAATTCAAACCAATCTTTGTTAAGGCTTTGTAATCTTTAAGTCTTGAAGTTTTTAAATCTGTAAATGCATACCTTTGAAAATCACATTAGAGATACCTTTGAAACTCATGTTGGAGAACAGCAACGGCCAAAGTTGTAATACTCAATTTTGAGTATTCAGGCACAGATATTAAAATACGGCAATTGACAATATACTTTTTTTTCAACCCGGAAGAAACCATCTTACCATAAAATGTAACTATATAAACGAAAAAAGAAAGAAGTAAATATAAAATTGTCGTGATATGATGTGCTCATTTCTAACTATTGCATGGTTCCTTCTCTTTTATAGATATCGGACATAACCAGTGGTAAAGAGGCTAGTCTATGTATCATAACAGATGAATTTGACACCAAGATCATTATATTTACACTTATTAAAGATAGTATTTTTTAAGCATATCATAGTTATATAGTTGTTATATTTCAAACTTATTTACACACTCACATACAATTGCAAAACGTGACCAAATGTTATACTTTTTTGTGCTTGTCTAGTATGATTGGCAAAGGGATTTCTAGCCATCAGTCAAATGAAGTGGTAGAACGGCCTTCAACAATTAGGGAAAAACCCACACACACACTGTAAAGCCCAACAAAAAGCAATCAAGTTTGAACGAAAAAACTTCTGACATAATTTATAAAAGAAAACAAATATGACAGATATGAATATACGACAACGTGCTTGCATTTCCTATCATGATTTTCTTGATAGAGGGTTACTGCTCACAAAGAAGCTATTAAACCAAGAGTTCCAAATGGTGAAGTTGAAATCATCCCTTCGTAAATTTTACGGACGCCATCACGAGTTGGTTGACCGTTATGGAATAACCGTTTCACAAATGATATCGGATATGTTCCTTACGTCGTAACTAGAATCTCCTTCCCTTCCATGAATTTGACCTACCGAATTAGACTATTTACCGGATTTGTAATCACATAAGCAACACGACGGGTGCCGCATGTGGAGCAGGATCTGCTTACCCTTCCGGAGCACCTGAGATCACCCCTAGTTTTTGGTGGGGTTCGTGTTGTTTATTCTTTAGTTTTCTATGTTGTGTCATGTGTACTATTGTTTTTCTGTTTGTCTTTTTCATCTTTAGCCATGGCGTTGTCAGTTTGTTTTAGATTTACGAGTTTGACTGTCCCTTTGGTGTCTTTCGTCCCTCTTTTTGCACAAGCTTCGGTCTTGGGACAGGCACATGTCGAATATGGGGGAATTTATTATGTATATGAGCATTCGTCCATTCCCCGAACACGGGCATAGGTGTATCTTCGCTAGCCAAGGGTTACGATCCACTCCCGCTCTCTTAACCCTTGGCGGATTGAGTTAAAATTTCGGCGACACAAGGTAAGGATTTTTATTGGTTGCAGTCAAAACTCACTGCATCCAATCAAAAAGCGCCTATAGCATGATCACGTGTAAATGTATAAAGTGTTTGTAAACAATTACCACGTGTTTATTGTGCAACAAGTCTTTACATCTCTAAACATACGACTATATTTAGTGACAACTTGAAGGTTTTTAATCAACCAATAGAAGTTCCTGTGTATGTTTCATGCACAAATGCATGAATGTTGACGTATATTTTCATTTCCGGCTTTACCAAGTATGTAGAATCTAGACGCTACCGTGTTTTTACCTCCAAATTGAAGAGTTAAAGTGCTACCATTGGTCAAGAATAATGTATTCGGAATGGGCGTGATTTTTATCTTCCGATAGATGGCGCAACATTGTTATCACAAATGTTGGCTCAATCCGCCAAGGGTGAAGAGAGCGGGAGTGTATCGTAACCCTTGGCTAGCGAAGATGAGAGCGGGAGTGTATCGTAACCCTTGGCTAGCGAAGATGGCATAGGTGTAACAACTCAACATACGAACAAACTATATGCATTAATATCATTTGCAGTTGGCTCAAATCAGCAGATCGATAATAGTAACAAAAACAACAAAAAAAAAAACCCAAAAAATCAATCACTACATACACCCAACAGATTTAGTGTAAACACGTCTTGAAAAGTTTGAGAAGCGTTCTACCTTGTGCAATGCTAAAGTATAAGTAAACAATATCGACAGAATGTATGATCATTAGTTCTCATAACTGAATAAATACGGCAATATATATTTTGTGATGTTTAATTTTTCAAAAACAAAATCAATATTAGTACCTTAAAAACAATATTTAATAAAGATTTTACTGCTGTATTAATTTGATAACATCAATTAAGTAACATGGATTGTGTCTTAACTTACGGCCTGTATGAAAATGGCCGTACAAAACTGATGTGATATCAAGATGATTATACGTACTGCAAAACGTGTGAAATGACGTCATTCGTATCCCATGACATGTAATGGAATGAAGAAGAAAATGATTACATGTAAAGCGATAAACTGCACAATACTAGTATTATATCATAGAACATTAGTCACACATGGCTAGTTCAAAGTACATAATCTTTTGGTCAACACAAACTATGCCATGGAAATGCACACAAAGAATAGTCGTGTACACGAACTCATACGGTTGTGTATATATAGTCGTATACACGATTTTATACGATTGTAAAACAATGTATCATCGATCGTGTACGCGATTTAATACGGTTGTATAATCATGTACGTATACACTTTGTATACATAGATAAACGTACAGTGGTTGATTTTGTTAAACTTATAATTTAGTCATGTTTCTGAACTGAACTATCAAATTTAAAATGACCGAAAGGGGTTCCCTTACCGAAAAATAAGCCCTGCGGCAAACATTTGCCGCAAGTTTGCAGCAAACATTGCCGCAAGCTTGCAGCAAACGTTTGCTGCAAACTTGCCGCAACCATTTTACCATGCAAATGAAGTTTGCCGCAAGCTTGCGGCAAACATCATTATGCAAATTAGATTTGCCGCAAGCTTGCAGCAATTGTTTGTTGCAAACTTGCGGCAAACTTGCAGGAACTACACATATACCAATGTCATATGTGTAGACACATTCAATTTATCTCTTTCAAATTACACAGCAACATTTTTAAAAAGTCAATTCCTGTCTTTATACAAACAGTCATTGAAAGAATTCTTGCAAACTCATGAGATGTGAGGAAATACAAACATGCATTTGAGTTTTGAAAAAGCGGCAGGAGTCATTCTCAAATGAAATAATATATACCTGTATTAAAAACTGAAAAAGGTAAAATCTCAAGATGTATTGAGTATAAAGCTAGGTATTATTGCATTACAGAATTTAACTTAATCTTAATAAACATGATCATGATGGTGCAGTACATCAGTAACAAATTCAAACTTAAAATAGCTTAAGTTTTTCAATCACACATACATGAAAATATAGTTGCTTATTTAATTATGTATGATGATAACATTAATTATTTTATTAAAACATGCAGTTCTATGAATCATTTGTACTTACACAATTATACTGATTATCCCATATTATTGAACCAAAATGCCTCCTTGATCTCTGATATGTGAAATGCATTTTCAAACACAACCAACATGACCTAGCCACAATTTCAAATTGTTAGCATCCAGGAAGTGCCAACTAGGCATGCCCAGTCAATATTGTGTAATTCCTGCAATGTTCTGGCAAACATATAGAATGGTCAAAGTTTTCTGCAATCTTGCGGCAAACATATTGATTTGTTAAAGTTTTCTGCAATCTTGCGGCAAACATTCTTTATAATTTTAAACTTTCTGGCAATCTTATGGCAAACATTGATGTTTCTGCAAACTTGCCGCAAGCTTGCAGCAATGTTTGCCGGAAGTTTGCAGCTAGCGGCAAACATCTGCAAACACTATTTTCTGTGTTCCTGCAAACTTTTTGTTTGCCGCAAGCTTGCAGCAAGTCTGCTGCAAGTTTGCGGCAAACAATTCAGTTTCATAAGGGTTATCTTATACTGGTCCGTCTTTCTGTAAACATAGAAGGCAAAAGGATAAAGAGCAACAATTAATAAAGGTTCTACTAAAAACCCAGAAAAAGCAAAAACAAGTATAAAGGCCATCATTACAATTCCAACTGCTCTTATGAAAATTACACGTCGCAAGAAATATCCATATGAAAGGATTATCGCGCATAACAATCCTGTTGTTCCAAGTACTAAACAAACGATTGTAGTATCTACGTTGAATTCTGCACATTGTTCTATGGCTGATGCATACATGTCCAGTCTTTTGTCCTAAAAGTATAATATAAATGTTTTGCAAATTAATTACCAAAAAAAAACCCTAATTTTTCTTGCTAAAAATAATAAAAATAAAAAAACCAACATTTTTGCTATTTTAGATTCACATGGCGAAAAGCAACTAAAGCGCCGTTTAAAAGCCGTAATAGTTTTCTGATAGTTTTTTTTAACAGCGACTGGGCAATCCTACACACACAAATATTAGATGACCTCAGGTGCACCGCAAGGTTGAGCTTACGAAGTGGTTCCCTTCGTGTTGTATAAGTACAAATTCGATGATATGTGATGTCATAATAGAGGAAAAGGTGAAAAGAGGAAGGAATTGTGGTAACAAAAACAAAAATATTTACGATGAATATTTGGAACGACGAATGAATATATTCCGGTTCGGCAGTAAACGGTAAAACCCCTGGCTAAAGTGGATCTGTCCGTTTGTATGTGCGGGATTTATAAGTACGCAGACACGTTCAGTCCTCATCTGGAAGTGTGATACGATTTCATTAAGAACCCATGCAACAACCATGGTGGGTCGTTACCTGAACTGTTGTAAGGCTAAATATATGTCCTTATCCAATTTACTCTGACCTTCTAGTATTAGTTCAAATTACCCGCCCTTCATTTTTTTTACCCCTTAACAGGGCCCGTTTATTGTATGCATTGTTGATTTTCTTAGTTTTCGTCTTAAACATGCATGAAATATTTGTTACAGGATGTTAAGAACTCATAAACCAATCTATTGTACAGTTTCACAAGGAGGAGTCACGATAACGTTATTTTGGCCTTATACATTGAACTTTATAATATCATATGCAAATCAGAGGCGGATTAAAAGGAAGTGCCGGGGGACGCACCCCCCTTTTCTGGGAATCAATGGTTGATTAGATAGCAAATCACTGAAGCATGACCGGAGCGGGCCCCTTTTAGCCCCCCTTCTTATGAAAATTTCTGGATCCGCCACTGCAAATACCTAATAATTCTTAAAAATCCACATATTTAACGTAGATTCTTTTTCTTTCAGTTTCATGTCATTATTCCTTATTGAAAAATTTATCAAAGATTTCATTATAGAATGCCTTGCTCATTCTAACATGGATAGGCATTACATTTGTAAATATCTTTATGTCGTAATAACTGCATTGGTGTTTTATTTGGTGTGCAAAACTTATTGATTTTGTATTAGTCAGATATTTTTACATATTTGTCAATAGATGTTTTACTATTACTGTAAACCAACTTTTTTTCGCGGATACTTTATTTCGCGTTTAAATTTTTCTTGTTCACTTCGCGGCTATTTAATTTTGCGAAATTCTTATGAACTTAGTGTAGTTTAATAAGGAGATATCCAAATTTAAAATATTCGCGACGATATGTATTCGCGTAATTTTTCTATACTCGCGAAAATAAATCGCTCGCGAAAATAAGCTGGTTTGCAGTATTACTGATTTTAGATTAAAATTTGAAGTTCAGATTTACAGGGCCAACAAAGTTTCGCAGTGAACCCTATACTCCTTTTAACTGTTAACGTGGTGTATTTGTACAGTAATAAATCTACAACTTACAATGACAGGACAAATCGGCATCAAGCCAAGTAAAAGATACAACAATGAAGCTCCCATCACTTTGACATCAGTTCTTTCTAGGGCCACCTTCCTGAAATGAGTTGGAAAGGTAACTGTTTGATGTTATATTTATATTAATTACACCTCATGTAAGAATCGGGGGTTTTGATTGGTTGATAGCCGGAGTATTTTTCACCAATTTACTGTTATCAAATGAAAATCGTTTATTTTTAACGCCGCCGGGGTTTTTGCTAAATGGATATGCCTTTTTTCACCCTCTCTGCCATGGTATTTGCCAAAAAATGCTCTATCCGACTGGACGCTTGTATTAACGTCACGATCATCAACGCGTTCAAGTACATTAACATTAACATTACGGCTCGTGAAATTTAACATTCTCTCGACTGGTATTTTTCGCAAATAACCCTCCTTAACATGATATATCTGTTCAATATTAACATAAAACAAAGGTTAGCTTTTTCTAAATTCTTAATTTCTGAATTTTGCTAGATGACAATACGCAGGTGTTGAAGAAATTATAGTTTAATTTATCGAGTGTTGGTGTTTAGCACCACGTTGACCTCTATTGGCTACATACACTGTGATGACAAGCTAAAACTTGTGGAGGAAGCCGGAGTGCCCGGAAAGAATCATCTACCAGGAAAACTGGAAACCCTTAAGCGATTAAGGTGGTACCTAACACTTTAACTAAAATTAATTTAGCTCGTTTAATTTTCTTAAACTTTTGACAAAGTATTTACTTTGACCCTTTGACACAAATATCAAAATTAAAAAAAATTTGAACCAACCGTTTAATCAGAAAAATTACACTGGTTATATAGCAGTTTGACAAACACTTATTTTGATCATTGAGAAGCTTACTATTCCCTTATGAACACAACGTCATTAAAACATTCTGATGATTTTACCGAGTTATCTCCCTGTAGTGTTATGTACCACCTTAAGTATTTACTGAATGCATCTGCGATTTGCAGGGTTCTAACTCACAACCTCGGTACTGATACAGTCAATAAACTACATAGACCAATCAGCTATCGATGATTCTAGTGCACACAGAAATGCAGACCCTAGATATATTATGTATTCAATAAAAAGATTTAACTGAAAGATGTTCGAGGAAGTTGTGTTAATTTTTGAAAGGGTAAAAGTTTGAGGCGATCGTTGCATTCCGGGTAAAAACTTTTGTTGGAAAATTTCATAAACAAAATTTTATTTTTCAGGTCAAAAGAAAGGGAATGTACACTTTGATGAAGACCGATAGTTGATACTTTCTGTTCATTTGGGCTCTTGTGTAGAGGTATCTCATGGGCAATTATACCGCAACTTCTGTTTTATAACTACGTAAACGCCACCATAAACCACTCTTGTGAAACAAATAACACTTTACAAAAATAACGAATGTTAAGCGTCCGACTAGACCTTTATATATAAAGCGAGCGGGGCGTGCAAAACCTATTTTGATGATTTTAATAGTGGGGCCAGAATATGAATATTTTGATTTGTGATGAGCCAATATTAATTTTACAATTTACTAAGAGTGAGCTTATTATTTTCATCAGTTTCTCAGTCCGACACTTTTATTACTATTATTTATAAGAAATATCTTACCGCATTTCTGATGTAACTATTATTGATATCAATCAAATTTGACACTTCTTTCTTCCTCTGTAAAACCAATAAACTTGCGTTTTAATAATACTCTTTCTTTTGCTAAATTTATGTGCGTACAGTTGGACGGTATGCCAGGAAATACGACTGCTCGTCGTTAGTGACGTCACATGGCAAACATAGACGTCATTCGATCTATGACGTCGGATGCGGATCCAGGATATCGAAAAAGGCCCACAAAATTGATTTTTAAAAGGGGTTTCCAACCCACGATAAAGGGGGTGTTTATATGTGCCCATTTAAATGCATTGATCGTAAAACCGAACCGCCACCTTTTTGGATCGACTGCAGCCATTTTAAACAGTCATTTATACAACTTCCTGTTTGGGTCACCGGCCGAAAAAATGGAGGTCATCAGTAGTGAGCTGAGGGAGAAAACACTTTAGAAAGTGATCATCAAGCAACTTTGATAAAGTATGATCCACTTTTTTCGGAATTAAAATTAAAGTAAAAATATTTTGTTTGAAGTATTTACGGTAGTTTAAACAGGTCTCATTAAAAAGTATCATGCATGGTGAATTGTTTAAACAGGGTCCCAGATAGCTCCAACTGGATGAAAAAGTTGTGTAATTTTAGAATAAAATAAAATCAACGGTACCAATTTTGTTGCACCAGATGCGCATTTCGACAATACATGTCTCTTCAGTGATGCTCGTGGCCAAAATATTTGAAATCCAAAGCATATATAAAAGATGAAGAGCTATAATCCAAAGAACTTATGACTATGCCACAAATTTGACTGCTGTACCTCTATTTTTGATTTAATATTTAAATGGTTTTACAATAGTCATTTTGGGGCCCTTTACTAGCTTGCTGTTCGGTGTGGTCCAAAGCTCCGTGTTAAAGGCTGCAATATTATATATACTTGGATATAAAAGATGTGGTATGCTTGCCAAGGAGACAACTCTCCCTCAAAGTCATACTTTGTAAAAATAAACCATTATAGGTCAAAGTACGGTCTTCAACCCAGAGCCTTGGCTCACACCGAGCAGCAAGCTATTAAGGGTTCCAAAAATGACTAGAAAGAAACCATTCAAACGGGGAAACCAACGGTCTTATCTATAAAGAAAAAAACGAGAAACGAGAAACATCAATCAACCACACCAACAAACGACAAACATTGACCATTAGTTGCCGATTTAGGACACTTGCAATCAAACGCAGCGGTTAAGTGAAACGTTTTAACAGGTACCAACCTTCATTCTTACTTGGAACAATAGTGTAACACCACAACATAGAAAGACACATTATAAAATATCAATTGAAATGGCTTAACTCAATCAAAAGACATATGAAAACAAACAAGTGAACGAATAATTGTGATATATGACACAGTGTATATGCAAAATCATTACAATAAGGTAAAAATAAGGTCTGAGATTATAAACAATTTAACGTGTTAAACAATATCCTTGAACAAAATACCGCCATGCACATGATACAACGATGTAAACCTTGAACAAAGTACCGCCATGCACATGATACAACGATGTAAACCTTGAACAAAATACCGCCATGCACATGATATAACGAAGTAAACCTTGAACAAAATACCACCATGCACATGATACAACGATGTAAACCTTGAACAAAATACCGCCATGCACATAATACAACGATGTAAACCTTGAACAAATACCGCCATGCACATGATACAACGATGTAAACCTTGAACAAAATACCGTCATGCACATGATATACATGTAACGATGTAAACCTTGAACAAAATACCGCCATGCACATGATACAACGGTGTAAACCTTGAACAAAATACCACCATGCACATGATATTACGATGTAAACCTTGAACAAAACACAGCCAAATAAAATAAAATTGCGCAGGAAAATGAAAATGAAATTGTCGAGAAATTGTGAACGGAAATATTTTTTACAAAATAAATAATATTTTTGTTCATAGTACGAGTACAGGAGTGACAATTATATAGTTATACCAAACAGTTATCAAAGCTGGTATATGTTTAAAATCAAGTATGGAAATGGGGAGGTTGTCAAAGAGACAACAACCCGACCATAGAAAAAAACAACAGCAGAAGGTCACCAACAGGTCTTCAATGTAGCGAGAAATTCCCGCACCCGTAGGCGTCCTTCAGCTGGCCCCTAAACAAATGATACTATTTAGTGATAATGAACGCCATACTTATTTCCAAATTGTACACAAGAAACTAAAACTAAAATAATACAAGACTAATAAAGGCCAGAGGCTCCTGACTTGGGACAGGCGCTTGTTTACTTTTAAATCATTGTCGCATGGATGTATAGTTGTCTCATTGGCACTCATACGTGTATCTCATCTTCTTATTTCTCTCTGTGTGAAAAAATACTATGTTGAATGGATTTAGTGTACGATTAACACAATCGATATTTATTCCAGCAAATACAATGCTTTAAAATTTATTTACAGTATTCAATTGGTATCTTTTTGGGATAAGTTTAATTAGAGGATTTCATAATAAGTTTTACCGAGTATTTTGAATTTACTTTAACATAATTACCCCGTAACATTCTTTTCCCAACTCATTCAGTATTCAGGAGCTTGCTATTCAGACTTCACGTCACGGACACCAGTGTCAGAACAGAAATTTGAAGTGCCAGGGTTGTCAAAGAACGTCTTGTTCTTTTTCATAAAAGGTTCATCGGAAGTAGTCCTATAATATAAGACTCTGGAGGTTCATATCATTTAAATTCAACGTTTTTTGTACATCTGGGGTTCAGCATTGATAGTAAAAAAAAAATCCGATAAAAAACGTTGAATTTAAATGATATGAACCTCCAGTGTCTTATATTATAGGACTATAACAAGACAAGCTCTTTCTAAGGGATACTTACTACAAGTATTAACTGTGTTATGTTGTATTATTACAGGTCCGAGACCACGAATATTTCGTAGTTCATTTTTTTAGAACATAAATGAAAATAAAATAAATCTCACCTGCGCTTTCTCACAGAAACTTTTACAGTGTGTTGTATTTCTTTTGGGACAAGCTATATCAAAATTATTGAAAACTTCATCGTCTCTAACACAAAATATGGACAATTTTATCTTTAGGGCGTCTTTTAGGAAATCTTTTGACAGCTTCCGAAGTACTTTTTTAAACCTTTTTCACCTGGACCAAATCACTACTTTCCTTTAAAATTCTGGACCCAAATCTTTTTACCGTGTAATTTCACCCCCTACTTTCAATTTTAACGGAGAAATAAATTTGGAAGGGGTATAAAAATTAATGGCAAGTAACCCACTATCAACGAAAATCAGGGCACGACAATTGTGGTCTAGGACCTAATTACGCGACTGAGTTAATTCTTGGAATGAGCACCAAAAACACTTAACAAACAGTAAAGTGCATGTTGTTGGTTGGTGTCTGTCAAAAACATATTCTTTCAAAGATTTGAATTAAGCTGATTGTTTTTCATTTTTAAATTGTGTCACAATTGATATTTCGAATGACTTTTACTAGATTAATGAGCGGTAAGGCTTTTGTTAATTTTGTTATTTTTTCAATGTTTAGTAGTTGGTACTCATTACTGATGACTTAGCTTTCCGTAACTGCGACTACTTTTTGATGGGTGATTTGTGTATATTTCTGTTGTGCTTTGTCCTGGTCTAATTAATTAATATATATCAACAAAGATGTGGTGAGATTGCAATGGGGCAAATCTTCAGAAAAGACCAAATGGCACAAAAATTAGCAACTATATGTTATCGTATGACCTTCAATAAGGGTAAAATCCCTTATCACAAGGTCAGTTATGAAAGGCCCAGAAATCACAAATGTAGAACACTTCAAACTAGAAAACTAACGGCCTAATTAATAATAAAAAAAGGTGTGGTATGATTGCTAATAATACAACTTCAGACAAGAGACCAACTTGGACAGAAATTAGCAACTATAGGTCACCGTACGGTCTTCAACAATGAGCAAAGCACATATCGCATAGTTACCTATGTACGGTCTCGAAATGACAGATGTAAAATAATTTAAAGGAAATAACTATTTATGCACAAAAATTGAACGAAAAAAGTGTTCTGCATGGAAGTGAACTGTGCGCTACATGAACAGTTTCAAAAATACTCATCTGATAAGTTTAGAGGTTTTACAGGTGAATTATATCATTCTTTTCATGATGACCTTAAATGTGATGCGTCGACATGCCAAGTAGTGTCGAATCATAACCTTTACAAAAGCTTTTTTTTTTTATTTTTCAAAAAAGGGATTAAGAAAATGAAGGACAGACATTTGCATATCTTTATATGAGATGTTTATGAATCACCTGTACAATAATCGAATGCAACATGACGAAAAAATAACAATAAATTATATGATGATTACACTTTATTGAACATGATAGACACACCATGTTATTTCAGCAATCTAAACCATCAATATGGTATTGTACATTTGACACCGTACTGTTTGGAAAGTTCTTCTCCATTGTATCGGTCAAGAACTCGCTAAAAGAAAGTGAATGTATTATTAGCATTTGCAATAACAAACAAACATAAAACCCAACAACATTCACATATTAATTTATGTAAATTAATTCTGTACATACGTCTCAACGTGTTAAGTGCATATATTAGTGAGAAATGGAAATGGAAGGGAGGTATCGGGAAGTATCAATGCAACAAAAACAACCAAACGGACACCCGAAGGACAGTTTATGTTTTAGTAACGGTACAGCATGCGTACTATACATGTATGTCAAGTCAAGATTATTCCCAACAATAGATTTGTTAATCAATTCAAAAGGATGTACTACAATGTCAAGATACAAATTAAAAAACAATTGTTCAGAGAACAATTGAAAGTCTTTCCACACCAAAGAAATTTGGATAAAGAGGTATTTTCTTCATACTGATGCGATAAATGATGGTTTAATTATCTTTTTGAGTGATATAAGGGAGATAATATGCTACTTCCGGTCAAATGAATGTCACATTCGGTCTCATATTATAGCTTCTTTCACACTGATTCCAAAAATATATAGTTTCTATATACTTCTGTGGGAGATAATTGGCCACTTCCGGTTTGTTGGAAGTCATTTGTAGTCTTCAGTAATCTGTTCATGTATCTATATGACAAAATATATGGATTCTGAGTACTTTTATGTGAAAAAATTGCAAAAAAAGCTACTTCCGGTTTTCTAAAGGTCACTTCCGGTAGCCATTTTTTAAGGTCATTTGTCACTTAACCTTTTGAATAAGGTCAAATGTCTTTATAATGAACTTAATTGAAGTTATAATCCAATAACCTCATATCAAGACATTCCAGGGGCACCAACTCCTATAAGATGCCATTTAATTGTATAAGACTAAATGTAGCATATCTTCATTACAATAAAGCAGACATTTTGCACTTGTTCTTTTATATGTATCTCTCAAAGTGTCGGAGAAAATGCAAAAAACTAGCAAAAGTCACTATTGAGAACTTGACCTTGACCTTTGACCTTGACCTAATTTTCTAAGTTAGGACCCAGGGGACTCAAATAAAAACATTCCAGGGTTATACGGTTAACGGTTTATGAGTTAAAAAAACATACGAACAAATTTATTCCGTAAAGGTAGATAACTCCTATAAAATTTCATTGAATCGCTTCAATCCAATTACGCCAAAAATTACTGAGGATGTAACGAACAATTTGTAAAAAGAATTTTGTCTCTATCTGTTTTTGTTACGAAGGAGATACACACAGATGATAAACAGTGAATAGGGAGATAACTCTTACAAAGAAAAGGGTTCGACTAAGCAGGGTGAAAATTAAAAGCGCATAAACCATACGATACAATATGAGAAATATCTAAGCGACATATTGCGAAACAAACATTTATCGCAAGAACAAAATATGGCGGAAAAAAAAAAAATAATAATTAAAAACCAATTGTTCAGAGAACAATTGAAAGTCTTTCCACACCAAAGAAATTTGAATAAGAAGGTAGTTTCTTCATACTGATGCGATAAATAATGGTTTAATTATCTTTTTCAGTGATATAAGGGAGATAATATGCTACTTCCGGTGAAATGAATGTCACATCCGGTCTCATATGATAGCTTCTTTCACACTGATTCCAAAAATATATAGTTTCTATATACTTTTGAATGTAGAATGGGAGATAATTGGCCACTTCCGGTTTGTTGGAAGTCATTTTTAGTCTTCAGTTATCTGTTCATGTATCTTTATGACAAAATATATGGATTCTGAATACTTTTATGTGAAAAAATTGCAAAAAAAGCTACTTCCGGTTTTCCAAAGGTCACTTCCGGTAGCCATTTTTCAAGGTCATTTGTCACTTAACCTTTTGTATAAGGTTAAATGTCTTTATAATGAACTTAATTGAAGTTATTATCAAATAACCTCATATCAAGACATTTCAGGGGCATCAACTCCTATAAGATGCCATTTAATTGTATAAGACTAAATGTAGCATATCTTCACTACAATAAAGCTGACATTTTGCACTTGTTCATTTATATGTATCTCTCAAAGTGTCAGAGAAAATGCAAAAACAAGCAAAAGTCACAATTGAGAACTTGACCTTGACCTTTAACCTTGACCTCATTTTCTAAGTAAGGACCTAGGGGACTCAAATAAAAACATTCCAGGGTTATACGGTTAACTGTTTATGAGTTAAATAAACATACCGACAAATTTATTTTGTAAAGGTAGATAACTCCTATAAAATTTCATCGAATTGCTTCGATCCAAATACGCCAAAAATTACTGAGAATGTAACGAACAATTTGTAAAAAGAATTTTGTCGCTATCTTTTTTTGTTACGAAGGAGATGCACACAGATGATAAACAGTGAATAGGGAGATAACTCTTACAAAGAAAATGATTCGCCTTAGCAGGGTGAAATTTAAAAGCGCATTATTTATACGATACCATATGAGAAATATCTAAGCGACATATTGCGAAACAAACATTTATCGCAAGAATAAAATTTGGCGGAAAAATTTTTTAATAATAATCAGAAGAAAAACAATAAGTCTTTCCACAGAAAAGTGGAAAGACTTAATTAAAACCAATTGTTCAGAGAACAATTGAAAGTCTTTCCACAGCAAAGAAATTTGGATAAGAAGGTAGTTTCCTGATAAGATAAATAATGGCTTAATTATCTTTTTGAGTGATGTAAGGGAGATAATATGCTACTTCAGGTTCCATTTGATGGCTTCTTTCACACTGATTCCAAAAATATATAGTTTCTATATACTTTTGTATGTAGAATGGGAGATAATTGGTCACTTCCGGTTTGTTGGAAGTCATTTTTAGTCTTCAGTCATCAGTTTATGTATATATATGACAAAATATATGGATTCTGAGTACTTGTATGTGAAAAAACTGCAAAAAAAGCTACTTCCGGTTTTCCCAAGGTCACTTCCGGTAGCCATTTTTCAAGGTGTTTTGTCACTTAACTTATTGTATAAGGTCAAATGTCTTGATAATGAATTTACTTGAAGTTATAATCAAATAACCTCATATCAAGACATTTCAGGGGCACCAACTCCTATAAGATGCCATTTAGTTGTATAAGACTAAATGTAGCATATCTTCATTACAATTAAGCAGACATTTTGCACTTGTTCTTTCATATGTATCTCTCAAAGTGAGGGAGAAAATGCAAAAACTAGCAAAAGTCACAATTGAGAACTTGACCTTGACCTTTGATCTTGACCTCATTTTTTAAGTTAGGACCTAGGGGACTCAAATAAAAACATTCCAGGGTTATACGGTTAACGGTTTATGTGTTGAAAAATCAAACCGACAAAGGACAAGGTACGATAAGTAACGGCAAACGGCCCCCTAAATAGGCAAAAATATAAACTAACATGTCGAACAAAATAGTATAATTTCTTTGCATTTTGAAACCTCTAATTTAATAATTGCTACCTAGTTTGCCATCGTGTGATGATTTTATTCATGTACAGATGCTGTAAAGATCCTAAGCGAGTACAAAATGTAGAAAAATGATAGTTTTATCGATGTTTCTGTACATTTTAAAATATGAGCGTACCTACGACCCACAATAATATTCAAACAGGTCATTCTTTGGACAAAAATCTTTCTAAATTCCAAATATCTTCGTGGGTCGTAGGTACGCTCATAGTTAAAAAGTTAAAAAATGTACGAAAAATCTGGGCAGTTTCGATGGCCCATCGTAATATTTAAATGACATGCGGACCGGATATGATTTCCGGTACTTCAGTGAACTGAGGCAGACGGATTCAACTGTTCACTTTTATCAATGATTTCCAATTGTCTGGTAAGTTCTTTAGCTAGTTAACCAAATATAAAACATTCATACAAGTTATATTTTCTTTTAATTGCGTTAAATACAATGTTTTCCCCGTGTAATAAGACTGGATTTGATTTCAGAAGACACATTCTTGTCACCGCCCATACCGACAAGTGACAACAACATGCTATTCTCCATCACAAGTCATCTCCCGTTCTACCATGAAAACGGATTATAACTCTTACAGATTATTCCGTGATTGCAGAGAACCTCAACATAATCTTATCCAAAGACATGCAAATCCACACGGAATAAATCAAAACATTTATGGTAGCACACAGTTGTTAAAAAAAACGATTGTCATAAAAAAAATATATGTTGTCCTATAACCACACTGTAAATGATTTTATTTGATTAAAAATAAAATCTTTATATGAAATAAAACTTTAGGAAAACTTGTTGCAGACGACAACTGAGCGTCAGGTAAAATATTTATATACCACTAGTTAACAAACTTTGGTTATGATGACGCGATGGCGTAATCAGTTTGACAGTAGAATTAGTGATCGGAGGGTAGTGAGATCGAGCCTCGCAGATTTTTTTTTTTCAAACAAGTTTTGTTAATGTATATATATAAGAATTGAAATGAATTATTTTTATTACGTCTACTTTACTTATAATGTAAAACTTTCTTTGATGATTATGACTCTTAAAAGGGAATATGTATTATGCCACTTTTACAGACATTTTCAACCGTTTGCATCATACTGTTAAAAGAAAAAAAAAAAGAACGTTGTCCGATTTCATCATTTATTAATATATGAGAAGAATGAAAACATAATACGAAGTTGACATGCTTCATACAGATCTATGTATACACATAACGAATTTAAGTATATTTCCTTTCATTTTACAGGTTGCAACATATGAATTAATGTAAAGGTGTAATCATCTTCGTTTCAAGTTTCTTCTATGGACATCATCTGGCCATCTTTAAATGTTTAGAGTTCACAAACTTGTCTTACAGATATAGAAATAAAAACAAGGTAAGTTATATTTGAGACTCCTTATTAATTTAAAAATTGTGATACATTTTACGCCTCACTAAGGGCATAACGTTTTTCGTCCTTTGTGTCTGTTCATTTGTCCGTTCGTTCGTCCGTCCGTCCATCTGTTCCGCTTTAGGTTAACGTTTTTGTCAAGGTAGTTTTTGATGAAGTTCAAGTTCAAACTTAGTTCCAGGGCCGTAACTAGCCTCTTTTAATAGTGAGGCAAAATATATTTGCCGATCGTAGCGAGGCGAAAAAATACACATGTCCCCTGTAATATAATCTTTATGATTTTAATGACAAATTAGATTTTTTACCCGAAATCACGGTCCTGTAAACATAGAAAATGGTAGTGTGATTAGGGCATCCGTGTATTATGGACCGTAACATTATTGTTCATATTTTTTTTTACTCTATCCAAATTGAATTATAATTTATTACTGTTATTAAAAGGACAAAGTATAAAGCTGCGATTTCATATACTGAAAAAAAAAAAAAAATATTGGGTATCCATCCATGAAACATGTGACATATGCAGTACAATTTTATTGGTTTACATCTTTCAACTTTCAACAAAAAAACAATCTTTTGTTTCAGGTAATTGAAAGGAATGTAGGACATGATATTGGATAGAATTCAGACTGTTTGAGTTTTTCATTAAGTTAATAAATCATATTTACGTGTTTGGTAAGTTTATAAGAAAATATTAAAAAAAAAAAAGATGTGGTATGATGACCAATTAGACAAATCTCAACAAGAGAGGAAATGATATAGAAGGTAACAACTATGGGTCACCGTACAGTCTTCAACAATAAACAAAACCCATTCTGCAAATAAGCAATAAATTACCAACATTTCTCTGTTGGCAGCTGACACTTTCAAATCAGGACAAATTCATCTGTAAGAAAACTACGTCATACAGAATCAATTCAGATGTTGCTGATAGGTTGTTTGCTGTATAGTTTCAGTTTTCTGTCTTTTTATTATCAATTCAATTATCTTGTTGAATCTAATTTTTATCTTCCACGTTTTGCTCTTATGGCTGCATTCTGATTTCAGTAATAACGCAGTGTTAACTTTTTTTTTTGTGAATGTCCTGAAGTCGTATATATTTTTTGAAGATCTAAATGTAGACCGTATTTTCAAATGTATTAAATTTAATCATAACTTTTTTTTATTTCAGTAACACAGACAAAATGTTATATGTATATCCTAACATATGTATAAAACAAATATAAAAATGTAGTAGGCTGCCATAAACATTAAAATAAGGAATGGGACTATCACTGTAAGTTTGAAATGCATAGTGACGTGGATTTAAAGATAGAAATCTATATATGTTAAAGGCATAAGAAAACAATCATCAAAACGTGCATGCTAGCTTATTTTTATATATTATATCTACATCTACCATGTCTACAGAAGCCGAAATGATAAAAAAAAAGAAAGACAACATTGCTTTTTTTATTTTGAACGTAGATATATTTGAATTTTGTGTTTAAATAACTGAATTTCTGGTTTTGTCATCTTCCTTATTTATTTAATCTTTGTTTGTCATTCTGATATATCAATGTTTCTTTATTACATGCTATGTTTATTTATTTTTTATTTAATAAATTCATTTATTTAAAGTTCTAGTCACTCATTCATTATTTTATGCATTTGTTCATCAACTCAATCAAATCATACATCCATGCATGCACATTCATTCATTCATTCATTCATTCATTCATTCATTCATTCATTCATTCATTCATTCATTCATTCATTCAATCAATCAATCAACCAATCTATCAAACAATCAATCAATCAATCAATCAATCAATCAATCAATCAATCAATCAATCAATCAATCAATCATTAAAATATTAAAGATGGTTGCAAAAAGAGTAGAAATTGATAAAATTGAGAATGGAAATTGGAAATGTGACCAAAAAAAACCGGCCAAAGAGCAGAAAACAGCAGAAGGCCACCAATGGATCTTCGACACATCGGGGAAATCACGCAACCGGATAATTGCTTCTGCAGCTGGCCCCTAAACAAAGATGTGTACCAGTTCAGTAATAATGGACGTCATACTTAACTCCGAAATATATAGATAATGATATCAAAATTCATACAAGACTAAAAAGACATGCTATAATAAGTAAATCCGAGCGAGGAGTTTATAACTAAGCCTTGTCATGGAGATTGTCATTGTGAAATAACAGCCTGCATTCTGTAGAATATCATGATATGATCACAAACTTATATGGAGATACGCATATTCTGTGCTTTTTTTTGTTATGTTTCTATTATGATTTTCGAAGTCGTTTGTATCTGATCATTCAATAACTTTTCAACTTACTTCAGCAGTTAATACTTATACTGTGAAATTATCAAAAAAGAGGGTGCATGGTTGAGAACACACAAACATGTTTATCTTTGCATAATTTGTCAAGAATGTGATGAGGTCGTCAATCTGACAACTATACCCACAAATGTGTCATAAAATAGTATTAAATAATTATAGGCAACCATAAGCCTTCGAAAAGCATTTATGAGTTATTGTCCAAAAACTGGAAAATTCTATCATTTTTAATTAATCCTGCGGTAAACCCCCAAAATCAGAAACTTAAAATCTAGAATTAAAAAAAAATGAAAGGGAGCTCCTGTCAATAGATATAAAGAATTCACCAAAGTTTCAAGCGTTTTTGAGCTTTGTTCGACATGTTGACGACGGACGGACGGACGGGCATCGGTGTACCATAACCTTTCCCATTAACGGGTGTATAAAAACCATTAATGTATAGTCGGCTATAGGAAACTCCCTATAGACTATGGATAGGTTAGGTGTCTCATCGGATGTCACACCTCTCTACCAAGTCCATCCTTTTCGGTTGGCACGTGTAGTTCTCAGATAATTTGAATAGCATCCTTCCTTCCTCCCTTCATTAATTTCTTCATTCATTCATTCATTCATTCATTAATTCATTCATTCATTCATTCATTCAT
Organism: Mytilus trossulus; assembly: GCF_036588685.1. NCBI lineage: Eukaryota > Metazoa > Mollusca > Bivalvia > Mytilida > Mytilidae > Mytilus > Mytilus trossulus. Next base: position 30,900,112 of record NC_086382.1, read on the forward strand.
TCATTCATTTATTCAGTCATTCATTCACTCATTCAACCTTCATTTATTCATTCATTCTTTAATGCATTCATCCATTAATTTTTATCAGTATTTCGTTCATTTTATTTCATTTTTACGTTTACATCTTTAAATGCAAGGTTCGTTAACGTAGTACTATCTGGTACAACTGGGCCCTGTATGCCAATATACAGTCCGAACAGCATACCGTCAAAACACAATTTTTATACGACCGGAAAAAAATTGGTCGTACATTGGTATCACGTCGTCGTCATCGTCGTCCGAAGACAGATGATTTCCAAATAATAACTTAAGTATCAGTAAATAGCAATCCATAAAATTTTAACACAAGGCTTAGGACCACTAAAGGAAGGTTGGGATTGATTTGGGTGTTTTGGTCCCAACTACTTAGGAACAAGGGGCATAAAAGGGGTCAAAATAAGTATTTTTCTAGTTTCCTGACAATAACTTGTGTGTAAGTGTATGGATCTTTCTTTAATTGTACGTCAAGGTTCCAACCCCCCAAAAAGGAAGCTTGGGATTGATTTTGGGGGTGATGGCCCAAACTGTTTAGGAATTAAGGACCAAAACAATACTTCTCTAATACTTTTAATAAATTGCTTATAACTTGACCAATTTCAATGGGGTTTTATTCTCGAATTCTTGTGGCTCTTTTTAAAATAGCCTGAATCTAACCGTGTATTAAGTTTTTGGAATTTGGTCCCCGTTTTTTTAATTGGTCCTCATGAGGTCCAAAGGGTCCAAAGTTAAACTTTTTTAGATTTCATCAAAAATTGAATTGTTGAAGTTCTGTTATATGCAGAATCTAGCCGTGTATTTATAATTTAGATGTTGGGTCCAGTTTCCAATTGGTCTACATTATTGGGTCCAAAATAAAACTTAGTTTGATTTTAACAAAAAATGAATTATTGGTGTTCATTGATATGCTGAATCTTAACATAGAGTAATTGACGATAACATAGCCTATAAAGCCATAACGATTACACTACAATAAATTACACTACACTCTAGGACATAGATTAATAATTATCTTTAATAATCGATTATATTACACCAGTCGATATAGAATGATTGACGATAAAATAACCTTTTCTATAATCGATTTCATCGATTTCATTAACTTTTTTTATAGATAAATTGACGATAAAACAACATTACCTATATCATCGATTTCACTACCGATTAAAATATAGGAAAATGAACGATAAAATAACAGAAGCTTTTTCGATCACGCTATCGTATTAGACATCGAATAATTTACGATAAGATAACATTAGTGGTTATCGAATATACTATGATATTGGACATAGAATAATAGGCGATAAAAAAAAACCAGAAGCTCTTTTCGATCATACACTATCGGTCACAGAATAACAAAGGCTCCAATCGATTACACTACACTATCCGATACAAAAATAACTAACGAGAAAATAACCTTATAGCTCTAATCGATGACATTACACAAGCAGACACCGATTAATTGACGATAAAATAACCTAGATCTAATAGATTATAATACCATCATCATTTCAATTTATTTAAAAAATTTCAGATGGCCAAAGATTACAAGTGTGCCATATGTGGGAAATGTCGGTTAAAACATAAAAGACCGATCATAAATCCAGTTTTGAGAAAATATGCTTCAAAAATAACTGGACGCTCTATTGTAGAAAATGAAGTTATTTGTTCAAAATGCAGATCAACTTTCAAACGATCAATCAAAGCCTCTACATGTACCACCCAAACGTCTACTAGTTTTGAGGAAACTGACGAAAGTGATGATGACTATGTTAATGACCCAAACTCTTGTAAGAATGACATTCTGAGTCCAAAAAATATCCACCTAAAAATCTGTTCAACACATTCTTCCCACAAATATTGCATTGTATGTAAAAGAAAAAGCAGCAACAGGGTGAAGCTTTGTGTTGTGCCATTGGAAGCAAGGACACAAGCTTTCATTCACAAAGGCATTTTTATTGACTCGAAAGCCAGATGTTGTTCATCCCACTTACAGAATCATAATTTAACACAAGAATCGTTATTCCAAATTCAGGCAAAATATGACCGGTCATACTTTAACCGGACAGATATTGTGACAATCTTACAAAATGTAAGAGCTACGTTATTGAAACAAACCACAAGGCTTAATTTCGACAAAACGTCTTCTCTTTCTAATGAGGACTATTATAATATGACAGGAGTATCCAAAGAACAGTTTACTGATATCGCATCTAGATTGTCATCTTTACGAAACTCTTCCGTCCGATCTGTTGAAGCATGCTTAGGAATTTTACTAGTTAAACTCAGAACCGGACTTCCAAATACTATCCTTTCTACACTATTCTGTTTAACTAAAAACCAAATTCAACGTTCTGTTCATTCTGCCAAAAATGCTATGATGGCCGATTACGTTCCAGACCATTTGGGGTTCCAACATATTGACCATGAAACTTTTGTCAACAGTCATAACACGCCATTAGCTAATAACTTATTTTCAAATAATGAAAACAGTGCTATTTTGGTTTTAGACGGAACATATATTTATATTCAAAAAAGTTCAAATTATAAGTTTCAAAGAGTATGCTATAGCATGCACAAACATCGGCCACTGGTGAAAATGATGGTCATAGTTGCCTCCGATGGTTACATTCTAAATGTTTTAGGACCGTACCGTTCTGACGGTAAAAACAATGATGCGTCTATAACAAAACACATCTTACGGAAAAACGAGGAAGACATTAAACACTGGGTTCAGGAGAACGATGTGGCAATTGTGGATAGAGGGTTTAGAGATAAAATAGAGTTCCTTGCAAAACATGGGCTTCATGTTGAAATGCCAACATATCTAAAAAAGGGACAGTCCCAACATACAACAGAAGAGGCAAACTTATCTCGTCTTGTAACCAAAGTAAGGTGGGTGGTAGAGAGTGCAAATGGCAGAATTAAGCACTGGAGACTTCTGGATAAGGTATTGCACAATCACTACATAACATCGATTGGTGATTTTGTGAGAATAGTGTGTGCTATTTGCAATGACTGTAGACCCTCATTGTCAAAACTCAATCCAGACGGCATACAATTGGCACAACAGATGTTAGAGAAATCCAGACAGAACAACAACATCAAGACAATGGTAGAGGAGGAAAATCTGATGCGTAAAAGGACTGTCTACCAGACAGTCAACTCATTTGACCTCACAGATTTTCCTGTCCTAACACTGGATGATTTACGGGAGTTGACAATGGGAATCTATCAAATAAAGCAGGCACCTCTTTATACGAGAGAACATTTAGCTGAGGAATCCGGTCTATACGAGCTGCATCTAGTAAGGGACAAACCGAATCTTATTCGTTGCAAAATCCAGTCGAGGCACACAAATTCAGCCGTACATACCCTCTGGATTGAATATAATCCAGATACAGTAACAGGGTGGTATTGTACGTGCAAAGCTGGCGCAAGGACTGTTGGCTGTTGTGCACACATTGCCAGTGTAATTTGGTTCTTAGGGTATCAACGGTACTCTCTAATTAAGTCTGGCCCATCTGGAGGCTTCTTATCTTCTGTCATGGATGCAAGTGATATGCCATTAACTGATAGCGACAGCGACAGTGATACCAATGAAAATGTTGAGGAATAAACCATGCAAAACACAAACTTAAATTCGACAAAGTTTTTAAATATCTTTATTATGTAACTGTCAATAACATGTATTTCTTTCCACTTATTCAATGCATTCAATAACCGAAACGCTGACACAGGAGCACTTATTCGCTAAATCCCTCTTTTTGGAATGTGTTTAAACTTGTCATTTTTTACTCTCTTTTTTTTTTATCAGATCCCTCATCTTATCCAATATATTCCACATTCCCAAATAAATAAATTTTGTGTATTTACTGTCTTCTGATTGGTTAAAAAATTACTTTTATTTTCAATGTTTCAATTTTTATGGCCACACGCCCACTCCGACGTTGTGTATTCATACGTGATCCTGTGTGTACGTTGTTATTGTTAATAGAAATATTATAAAAAGTTCTTTGAGCCTTCTTTTTGATAGAAATCTGTTTATAATAAATGGCAATAATTTATTTTGAATTTATTGAACCATAAAATTCAAAATAAATAATAGCCATTCATTAATTAAAGCATGCTATTCCAATCAATTATTTTGAATGCTTGATTGGTGACATCAATTTGCGTTTGTATCATGCATATTTAGGATAGAATATAGTAAATGCCACGTAATGATACAGCTGCTTTGTACGAGACAAAAAAAAAATCATATGATTTCAGTTGGTAACCTTTAGAATCCCACAGACTTTTTAAGAGCTTGATCAGATACCGAATTTTCCGACCTTATGAATATAAGTGATACAATGCAGCTTTTTTTTAAAGTCAATTTGTTTCTTTGTTTCCAAAATGTAGAACCTGAAAACCTTTTATTCTGAATGGAAAAATGAAAAGAATCGTATGAATGTTAATTTATGGGGTGAATAATTTTTCCTTATCAGAATGTAAAAGATAATCAATAAATTCGTAGACCAGTATGTATGAGCTTAAGAAGAAAGATTCTAATTTATGACGCATGATTACTAAAAATTAACGTATTGAAATAAAGTGTGAATGCGAAAGTTTAATTAAAATACAAAACTATTTATAGGGGACAAAGTCTCAAAGAGATGAAGTTTTGTACAAAAATGTACAATTGTTGTGTCCGTTTTGATAAGTGTATATAGGTAAATAATCATTTGTCAAGTTTGACATTTATATGTGTAATTTGTTTTTAAAAATTACTGTGAGTTTCTTTTACATATAATCTTATCTGCATTAATGCTAATTTTAAGATTAATAATCTGTAGTCTTTGTCATTGTGGTTAAAATGTAAAACCATGCATATATTAAGGTAACACGATACCGAATGACGTTACGCCACGAGTTATCGTTCCTGACGTTATCGAATAACGTTCACACATTCTAGCCAATGCATCAGTATTTGCAATCACAAGGTGATAAAATTAAAAAAAAAATATTGGGTATTTATGTGACATTTTTAATGGTAACTTTTTCTGGATACTTGATGGAGCAAAGACCGATGAAGAAAATGTTAATAACTTTTTTTATTATTGCTCATTGTTTTAAAATCTTTAAAAATGAATTACTTTACTTTTAAATATTCTGTTTCTTTAAAATTTAAGCATCTGAACGATTATCTACATATAATAGACTGAGTTTTATCACAAGTCTTTATTCTTGGTATATGTTTGCAATATATACTTTTTCTTGATCATGATGAACCATGAAATTTTGTTTTGAAAGTAGAAATATTATCTATAGAAACATAGGGTGATGTGTAAAAAAACACGGGGAATTGTTGGTACATCTATTAATTCTTGTTAAAGTGGTCGTCTAAAACACCGCTCTTGAAAAATGAAATTTATCTGGATGACAATACGGATAGAATTAGGCGATAATGCACAATACAAGCAGACTTTGCAACTCATACAAAAATAGTTTGTTTGTATGGAGGCGGGAATTTCAAAATTGATAATTGTAAAATATTGATTTATTTCATAACGGTACACTTTTTTAACACAAACGTTGTTACAAATATATTTATATAATAATTTTCTATTAATTTATCCATTTTTTTTTTTTGGTTTCCTTCTCCTTTAAGAAAGGTTTACTTGGTTATTTTGTCGAATACATATCTTTCTCTATGTCCCAGTATAAAAGGTCTCTGAAATTCATTATTCTGTACAGAGTAGATCCAATATCGTTTCGGAATTATTTTGAAAATAAAGTGCTAGATTTGTAATGCTATAGACCAAGTCTACACGGGATATACAGCAACATCGGAATGAAGCCTCAAAAAGTTAACGTAGGCTGAGAAATACATGGGAACTTGTTTCGGCAAAAATAAAATGAAAAAGCAGGTCCCGTTACAGTATGATTAAAGCCATCCCCAAGTTGCTACTTGCGCCAATAAACGCAAGTTGATAGTCGGGACTGGCTATAGTCAGACTGGTTTCGTTACAATTTTTTTTCTCTCCAAATTTACAATCAAACGACTGACTAATTATTATTCAAACGAAAAAAAGAGACTGAAATAGCTAGATCTTGAAATCCTTTAGATTTCATTTTCGTGTTAATTACGCTTGCATGGGTATTTGGTGGTAGTGTGTTTTTTTTGTGTGATTTGAGGTGGAAATAATGTACATGTACAAGTTTGTAGACAACGCGACTGAAAGAGAATTAACATAGTTGCCTTTTTAGGCCCTGAGGGACATATTGCTCACATACTTAGGTAGCAACCATTTGATTTTCGGGAGGGGGGGGGGCTATGGATTTTTTTCTAAACAAACTTCTTTTATCGGCTTTGGCGAAAGACAATCTATTTTTTTGGCGACAAGTCGAAAACAATTTTTTTCTTTCAATTTTAGCATTACATATAGTTGCAGCTGAGGGTGAAACAAACACATTTTTTTCTCAGGGTCAAACCCCCCCCCCCCCTTTTCCCCCCGAAAATCAAATGGTTGCTGCCTTATCGTCTGGAAAAGCCCGAGGAGTTTCACAGTATTGAAAGGAGTTTTTAGAACAAGCATGCAAAAGAAGAACAAGTTTTTAGAACAAGCAAGCATGCACAAATATATATATATATTTATTAGGGTTGAGATCTCACAAACATGTTTAACCCCGCCGCATTTTTGCGTCTGGCCTTTGTCAGTTTTGCATTATTTTAATTTTAGTTACTTGTGTACAATTTGGAAATTAGTATGGCGTTCATTATCACTGAACTAGTATATATTTGTTTAGAGGCCAGCTGAAGGACGCCTCCGGGTGCGGGAATTTCTCGCTACATTGAAGACCTGTTGGTGACCTTCTGCTGTTGGTTTTTTTATTTGGTCGGGTTGTTGTCTCTTTGACACATTCTCCATTTCCATTCTCAATTTTATATTAAAAAAAATCATATACATGTATGCATATTGTAATACTAGTATAAAATGTATTAGCATGAGTTTTAGAAACACGATGGAAAGGGAGACTCGCCGAGCTTTCCACTTCTTTCGTAGCGAGTGCAAAAACCTTTTATAATTCTGACAATGTATATTGCACATAATTTTATATTTTGTTTATATCCTACAATTTACACCCCAAGGCCTAGGGTGAATAGGGATAAAAATATGGTCACTTGGTCTTCTTCCGACCGGCAGTAAAATGCTTCCAAAGTGAGGCGTCCATTTGGCTGTGCGGGATGTATTATTTATTGTAAACTGCGTCTTGAACATGCATAAAATATTTGCCACTGGACGTAAAGTTACCAGCAATCAATCCTACAATTCAAAATCGCCACTTGAAACTAATAGAGCACGCAACATCATATTGTTTCACCCGTGTAAATTCGACCGTCAATCCCACACTTGATAGTCTTTTTGCTTCAGGTTTAAATTGTGCACCTGGTTTTTAAAGGTACGCATACCGTCTGGATTTTCTTACTTTTTTTTTGTTCATGACAGGTTGCCTGATAAGGCATTTTGATAGATTATAAAGGCCCGCCCAGTACAGACTCCGGATAACATCTCCTGCATGTGGAATTTAAAGCTTGAGCTTTTATGTTTCGCAGTTTGTTTTACTTATAAAGAATGCATATATGATCTCAAGATTTGTTTTATAAAATAATTTTCCACAAATGCCAGACTGTTGAACTAATAGTGAAATTTTGCATACAGTTTGCAATGTTTGTCCGACTTGCTTAGCAAGCAACTCGCACATTTACACCACTTAAAGTACACTATACAAATGTACGTAGCAAGTCACGAATCATGAAAAGTTTTGAATTTTTCTTTGAGTTTTGTTATTTTATTTATCATGCATGAACTATTTGCCACTGAACGTTTAACAACCTTCCAAAACAGAGCAATTATATCACTGTCAACTAAATCGAATTTTTAAAGTACTATTTTTCTACATGGATGAAGCAATGACAACACCATTGTCATAAAAGATGGAGTTAAAAACTCAGTAATTCAAATGAATCACACGTAAAACATTTTATGTTATTTTCACTCGAATTTTACAAAAATATGAAGGTATTTAATATGCTCGTTAAGTGTAAAAATCAGACGAGATTAATGTTAAATTCATGTTAGTGAAATTTCTATGTGTAGGACGAAATAAATTATATCAGTAGAATCTCATCACCAGGAAATTTACGGAAACCGGACAGGGGAAACGAAAATAAAATAAACACCCTTCAGATCCCGACACATTTTGTGTTTTTCATTTCTCTGGAGAATAACGTTACATTCTGTATTCAATAACGTCACACGTTTTCGGTCAAATTCTAAGGGTATCAATCAATTTTGAAGCCATTTATTTCAAAAACAAGGATGGTGACATATGATTTTCTATACATGTATCAATTCAGTTTGTAATTCTGAATATTATGTTAGTTTTTTGTTGTTCTCCGTATATAAGAACATAGCCATCCATTGGAAAATCTAAAAAGGTTAGCCGAAAAACAGGCATTTCCCCTATATACCTAAGTAAATTTGTCGCCCAAATCGACGTTTTCCATTGCAATTACCAAGAAAACAAAAATGGTGACCCCCATTTTTTATTACATATTTCGATGTAACTCGGTGCAAAGAACGCGTATGCCAAAAAGTTTGGAAATCGGGAGATATGCCATTCGGTATCGTGTTACCTTAAGGATATACAAACTCATACTTCAAATATTAAAAAGCCATCTGAACCATTGCGTAGAAGTAGATGATAATTAATATGATAATAAAATTGAGAATGGAAATGGGGAATGTATCAAAGAGACAACAACCTGACCATAGAAAAAACAACAGCAACTAGTTATAGAAGGTTGAATGTATGTCAATTTGTAGAATAATTCAGCATGTGTAGACGTCTTTTTAAATCAACATGTTTGCGTTGCTAAGCAAATATTTTTTTGCTGTGCATGGTATAAATTCGTTCACAGAAAGGACCAGTTAAAATGTCCATGATATAGTGCAGCAATCCATATTTGAATCAAATTCTCTTTTTTTTTTATAAGAAAAAAATGTGTATTGTAACTGTTGCTAGGCGTGGAACATTTAATAGGCTAAGCTTTTAATGAGTATATAGGACTCTTTCGATTATATGACTATCATTTATAACTTATTCTTGTTCTTGTTTATTCGTATTCACCAATCTGATTTGCTACTGTTTTAATATGTTCAATAAACGTAATAACTAACGTGTAGTTGACTTGACTTTAATCTGTCCTGTCTGTTGCTAAGCAACATATTTGTTGCTATGTTCAATATAAACCTCGTTTAATAAGATGAAAATACAATGACTGAGGTATGATATAATAAAGTTAAACCATTTATTAAATCTAAAATTGTCTTATGTTGCTCAATCCATACTTAAGAGCATAAAACAAAATCGTTTTTTAACTGTTGCTAGGCAGATTCTTTGGTTGCTAGGTGGTTGCTATGCATTAAATTAACAAAATTGAAGTCACTGTTCATTTTTATCTTAGACATATTCTGTAATACAAACATTTTCCTTTAAATTGTACTAATTTGTGCAGATTAATCAGTCCTTAAGTGATTTTTTGGCTATTTCATAAAACCCGTTGCTAGGCAACCTTCCTTTCACAGAAACATAAAAAAATATTATTTTTTTTCAGTTTCTATACAAAGTCCATCAATGGTATAAATATAAACTTTTTTGGAGAGGGGGCCAAAAACCCCCCTTATCCTACCTTGTCCTTTATTCCGTAAAGGTAGATAACTCCCATAAAATTTCATCGAATCGCTTCGATCCAAATATGCCAAATATTAATGAGGATGTAACGAAAAAATTTTTAAAAGAATTTTGTCGCTATCATTTTTTGTTACGAAGGAGATGCACACAGATGACAAACAGTTAATAGGGAGATAACTCTTACAAAGAAAATGGTTCCGCGTAGCAGGGTGAAATTTAAAAGCGCATAAACTATACGATACAATATGAGAAATATCTAAGCGACATATTGCGAAACAAGCATTTATCGCAAGAACAAAATTTGGCGGAAAAAAAAATTAATAATAATCAGTAGAAAAACAATAATCAGAAGAAAAACAATAAGTCTTTCCACAGGAAAGTGGAAAGACTTAATAAGTAAACATAGAAATGAAAACAAAAAAAAACTTAATAAGTATTTGTTTTCTGTGTAATTATTGTCTTTCGTACTTTTATTATTTTTTATTATTTAATGAAGCACGAAAACAAATGTTTTTAAACAGTGAATACACATTTGGTTTCACTGTTTGATTCCTATCGATATTTCTGATTTTCTAATGTCTGTAGAGTCACTAGCCATTTGTCTCGTAGATTTAGTGGTATGTGTATATAAAAGTTTGGTACCAATATTGTTTTTTGTGAATTAATATACTCCAAATTATCATTTTAGCCATGACAACACAAACAATTACTATTCTGTTAATAAATGCTTTTCAATTATAATAATAAAATAAAATCAATCGTTCTGCGTTTTAAGATTAATTTGTTAATAAAAAAAAGGCCCAGTGTGTATGTGTCCATGTTTTCATGACTAATATACGTTCTTATTAAAACCTACCGAGCAAGTATGTTGACCGCTGTAACCTTTCTGCATCACATGTGTTGTAATAATTTTTGCCTTCCTACTCGTTTGAAGACCAACATCACTTACATATGGAGAATCGAACTGAATAGTCAAGTTGTTGTATGAAACTGAAACAAAATGATATTATCTTCATTAATCAAAACAATGATTTGTAACTTATTTAGATTTTGCTATGAAGGTAAGTGTGTGAGTTAGTATGTTAAAATATTTTGTTATGTATTATGTTTGGAGAAGGTTAACTTTTTGGTAGTAAGACCCGTCACGGCCTGGCTGGGGAACCTGGTGGGGAAATAATCACATTATTATGTACAGATATAGGCTCAAAATGTCCTCTTCTATATGCCATATAACTCATTGTGGTGCTTTTTATTGAAGGAGGCTCATACAAAACCAAGAAGCAAACTAAAATTACAAAAAAACACTGCATGTGTTTTAAGTAGTCAACATATGGTTCCAATTCTACATTTTATGTACATTTAATGAATTGTTGTAAACTATTATACACGTCTATAAAAATAGTCCATTAACATATGTCAAAGTTATTGAATCATAAACTGATGCAATTTTTAACAATGAAAGAAACAACACATACGGTGCTACATGTAACCACAGGGTTGTAAAAAAGACTATTAGAACTTATACAAATCCATTTTCTTTCCTGTAAAATCTGTAGTGTTCTTCAGAAAATATGATAAAACATCCACCCCCGGAAACAATCCATACCCAATCTTCAAAGACATGGATACTATACTTGTTATTGAAGTCATCAGGTGTTCCTTTAACATGTCATGGAAAACACATCTTTAAAGTGTGTGTTTGCACAAACTATATACTCAATTTAAAAAACATATTATTTCGTTAAGGTAATGCTTGAGAACAGTTTCTTACTGAACTTAAAGTCACAGCTAAATTCCGCCCACTTTAACTGTAGTAAGAAAAAAATTGGCACACACTGTAATGTGACCTTGTAGCTCGCTAATTCACTTACGTTCATGTTCTTTTCTTATGTCTTTAGAGGGAATTGCTGGTCCACACTCAAGGTTGCCCATCAGTATGACCTTGTCTTGCTGTTGGAAGTTTGATAGTATGCACTTAGCTTGCGACAGATTCTCTACAGCCCAAGATGAAGAAAAGAGTTCCATTGTGTCAGCTATAAGAAGATTACTATTGATCATTACAAGTTAATATGCTGTTTCGGTGATTTTGTTTTTCATCATACTACTGTATCCCTAGCCTGTAAAAACAGTTGGAAGGTCTGAACGTACCAGGTGATTTCGACTTCAATCTTAATTGACAAGAATTGTCAGTTTACTAATTAAGTCGGATGTTCTCTCCAGACCTTCCAGTCTCCCCAGACAACCAAAAGGCATTGACGGTGACGAAATAACGCTATAGAGATGAAAGTGGCGATGAATAATATATTATGTAAACCTTTGAGAAACATAGATGCGATACAATTTCGTTGTTGAATAATACTCATCAGTAAACTCCTTGGTTTCATATCTAAATTTTAATTAGCATTCATTCTAAAATTAAAAACTAAATTTCAGTAACAATAAAAGAATACTAGAGGTTCTAGATCGGTGTCATTCATTTTCGTAGTTTTCTTTTTGCTTAAATATTTCTATGCATAATTTTCGCTATTATTTTGTTTTTTCGCCTATTTCTCTTTCATTTATATGCAACCCTGGAGTCGGTTTCACAACAAAATGTAAGATCAATCTTAGTCGTAAGTTTTTTTTCTTCTGAAATTGACTCCTGACATTGTAATCTATATTCTGTAATTACCCCAACAAGACCATCATTCTACGTGTAGACAAATGCTTTATGGTTAGTATATTGACATAAGGAACGTAGTAGTCCTACAATATATATTAATTTTGTTCTAATTTTCCTACTATCAAAACAAATATATATTTTTTCAGACACTGACAGATAATTTTGTTTTATTTGTTAGATGTCTCGAAAACAAAGCTTTTACTAATAACATCTGTGTTAAAAAAAATGAAAAAAGGGTGATATTCTTACGTTCATAATAAGGACCATCCAAAGCGGTTTGCAATTTTGTACAAGCAATAGTACGTCCAGCAATCTTCAATGAAATAAAATAATACAACATACAAAGTGCCTGGCAATAATAATAATATAAAGTGTTTGATATGTAAATAATCTGAAACGTGAAGAGAATATTTTGTATCACAATAATCCACTTACGCACATACACAGTCTATGCATTAAATCGAATAAAAGAGGGACGAAAGATACCAAAGGGACAGTCAAACTCATAATTCTAAAACAAACTGACAACGCCATGGCTAAAAATGAAAAAGACAAACAGAAAAACAATAGTACACCCGACACAACATAGAAAACTAAAGAATAAACAACACGAATCCCACCAAAACTAGGGGTGATCTCAGGTGCTCCGGAAAGGGTAAGCAGATCCTGCCCCACATGCGGCACCCGTCGTGTTGCATATGTGATTACAAATCCGGTAAATAGTCTTATTCGGTAGGTCAAATTCATGAAAGGGAAGGGGATTGTAGTTACGACGTGAGGAACATATCCGATATCATTTGTGAAACGGTTATTTCATATGAATAACTTATAAATTCCGAACCCTTTTAGCTATGTGTGGGTCTTACTTTTGGTCATATAAATGATTTTAAATTTGAAGTCACAATTATGTTCCATATTCTTTGTAATCACACCAAAAATAAATCATTAATATTTGAAATGGCTTTGGTATCAATAATATGTTCCCCTATGTTAAATCAAATGTAAGAGGCTTACAATATTGTTATACAATTTGTCTACTGAAAAAGGTAAAAACACAAAAATACTGAACTCCGAGGAAAATTCAAAAAGGAAAATCAAAAATCAAAAGGCAAACTCAAGTTCAAACACATCAAATGAATGGATAACAACTGTCATATTCCTGACTTGGTACAGGCATTTTCTAATGTAGAAAATGGTGGATTGAACCTGGTTTTATAGCTAGCTAAACCTCTCACTTGTATGACAGTCGCATCAAATTCCAATACATTGTCAACGATGCATGAACAAAAGAAACATACTCAAAGAGTAAAAATGTCAAAAATAGGGGTACAGCAGTCAATATTGTGTTATCATCTAAATATCACTAAAAAAAAGTAGCAAACAGAATCAGAACAGTTTATTACCGATATTAACCATGTTAAAGATCATGACGATTTCTGAAACGCTTGGAATTTTGAAAGAATTGTAACAAATCTGGCTAATGTCAACTATGTATGGTAATAGAAAATCTATTTTTTCCAAAAGATAACAACTTTTATGACTACATTACTGATACCTGCAATAGAATACTGAATGCTGGAATAAACGGATTCAAAGCAAGTAACGTATTATATCATTAGCGTCGACGGTATATATAAAACAGATATCTTTTAAAATAGGATATAACAAAAGAGGGGATAATGACGACTGCATTGTCCTTCATAAAGTGCAGAAATGCTATTAGTTATTAAAGATACCAGGCTTATACTAAATACATCAGATGCGCGTTTCGTCTACAAAAGACTCATCAGTAACGCGTAGATGTTAATAGATAGAATACTAAAAAAAAAGTAAAAAGTTGAAGGTGAATTGCTAACCGAAAACCCCAAAAATGTTGAGCTAAATACGACTAAGGTTCTATATTCCTTGGATAATAAAATTCATAGAATTTCGAATGCTTCATAATTTGAAAACAGTAAATTTATAAAAATGACAATATAATTGGCCGTTTCAGAATCGTAATTTCATTATTCGTACCCCAAAATGAAAATAACGTCAGGTCATTGGTTGAATTTCCATTGTTTGACATTTTTAACCAATCACAACGTTTTTGTATACACATTTGAAAATATTATTTAGGATGCATTAGATTCTGAAACGGCGAATTGCTACGTACTTCAACAATAAGTTTCCCATATCTGTTGACCTGTTTATCTGTTACAAATAAAGTCGATTCTGCTTTTGTTATTGGAGTTTTACTTAGAATCATATTACCAGCAACATTGACTTTGGATCGTCTCAGAAAGCATGAAGATGCCTGTGCAAGTCCTGTAGTTCCTGTACAGATAATACATTCTTGGCTCAATTTTTTCCAAGCATTGCATTCTTTTTCAATGTCACATTGTATCAGATCTTTAACTGTGGTTTTATCACCGCATTTTCTTTGTATGCAATTCAAAATTACAATGGATGACCAGCTGAATGGACAAGGACTTGAGCTTGCAGTTAATAAATTGTTGGTCGTTCCATCGTGAATGGAGCTGTACACGTTTGGATACACTTGCTTAACATCTTTAACTATTTTCGATATGTGATCTTGTGAAAACACCTGAAAGTATCAAAAAGGCATAAAGGAATCTGATGCACAGTGGTGGTTGTATGTTTATGTAGTTCATACGTGTTTCTCGTTTCTTTTTTTTTATATAGATTAGACCTTTGGGTTTTTCGTTTGAATGGTTTTACACTAGTAACTTTTGGGGCCCTTTATAACTTGCTTTCGGTATGAGTCAAGGCTCCCTGTTGAAGGCCGTACATACCTTAACCTATGATGGTTTACTTTTGTAAATTGATACTTGGATCGACAGTAGTCTCATTGGCACTCATACCACATCTTCCTATATACTAGTATATAAATAACTATGACACCATTTATAAAGTTTGGTAAAAGTACATACAAGAATAAATATATATCAGGCTTAACTTTTATATAACGATACTTATATCAGATAAAAATATACGAACAAGATGTTATGATTTAGTATCGACACATTAATAGCCTTTGTTAGTCTTGTATTATTTTAATTTTGGTTTCTTGTGTACAATTTGGAAATTAGTATGGCGTTCATTATCACTTAACTAGTATATCTTTGTTTAGGGGCCAGCGGAAGGACACCTCCGGGTGCGGGAATTTCTCGCTACTTTGAAGACCTGTTTGTGACCTGCTGCTATTTTTTGTTTCTTTTTTTCTTTGGTCGGGTTGTTGTCTCTTTGACATATTCCCCATTTCTATTCTCATTTTTACTTTAATCATTTAAGTGTTCAAATATCAATTCTTGGTTGTCTTTTTATGTGATACTAGTATTCAATTCAAACAATCAATCCGGTATATTTTATAAATACTAACTATTAACTTTTCTTATGACATTAACATTTCAAGTATCTGTATTGCATTAGGTTTTCTTATATTAATCAATCAACACAGAAGAAAAGTAAGATCTATAATAATCATTTGAAAAGATTTAACAAACATTGACTTACAAAATTAAAATACTGAATGATACGTTATCTTATCAAAAAAAATAAACGTTTTTGAATTTAAGAGCAAATCGTGATCTGGTTTACGATTTTGAATAATAATAATTGGATATTCAGCACTAATGACATTTATGGTCATAACAATGATATTTTTCTTAATCTATACATATATAATAAGTAACTCTTAACAATCTTCTTGAAATAAATTACATCAAAAGTTAAATACAAATGCAAGTATTGAATTAATAAAGATATATATATTCTCTCAAATATATGGTTCTTTTGGATTGTTTGGTAGACATCCGTCAGTGTCTAAAACATATTGTACTGACATCCCACTCTTAATATATGGAGAAGACCATTGGTCAGAATTCGCCGTTTCAAAATCTTATGCATTCTGGGTAATATATTCAAAAGCGTACACCAAAACGTTGTGATTGGTTAAAAACGTTCTAAACAATTGAAATTAAACCAATGACGTAGCGTCATTTTCATTATGGTGTACAAACAATGAAATTACCCATAGTCTAGTTTCGGAAAAGGCGAAATATAAATTAAATTGCGGCAAGTCCAGTTTTGACTAATTGGTGAACCAAATTTATAGTGGAGTTCGTGTTGTGTCTTAATTATTATGTATAACTGTTGATGTAAATGTCCTTTGGTTTTGTGAGTCTTTCTTTACTCCATAGTATTTTTATTCTTATTGTATTATAATCGGATATCGTGCGTTCAAAGCGTTTTACTTGATTTACATTCACAAATAATGTGTAAAGACGTGAACAGAATCATTCAGTTTTTGTTTTTGTTTTACTAGGTTTAATATTTCAAATTAAATCTCCTTGTTTAGCCATTTGCCGTAAGAGTGAGCCAAATTAAATCCAGCTCCGACACAATTGAGTTTTCGTTATTAGTTTCGCATGGCAGATTAAATCAAGATTAAAAAAAAAACTCACTGACCTACACACTTGTGAAAAGCTCTTAATGTGAGTTGTGACGTTTGATTTTTCAAATAAGAAAAGTAAAATTAAGAAAAGATTATCCGAAATGTAAACATTGTCGATCGTGTTAAAAAAGGGACAAGTTGTGTGTACAAATGAGACAAATTTAGAATTATCACACTTTTGATTGAGTATACCATGTATATTTCTAAAATCCATTATACAAAAAAGGAAAAATAAAAAGTGTTCAACTATCTTTCAGAAAAGCTATCAACTTTAATAATATAAACGTCAGATGGTCATTTTAGATGAGTTTTTATTTTAACCACGACATATTTCATCAAATCACTGCATATATAAATTATTGACACCCTCTGATATTTTACAAAACCGGTCCTCAAGCTGTTCGTATTTACAAACGAAACTAATTTTCAAATTTGTTTAAACTTACTTCATTTAGACATATAACATCAGCATCTTCTTCCAGCAATGCAGCAGGGAGTTGAGCAAATCTCTCCTTTTGTCTTCCATGTGCCCAGAGTAAATTTGCATTGAAAGTCAGGAAAGAATTAGCTAAATCCTTGCCTTGACTTTGTTTTGGTTTATCATACTTTGGACAGTCGTTAATTACACAGGACACCAAATTAACCAAACACATACATATAAAAATTATTGTTTGCATTTTTATAAACGATCTGAAAAATAAGGAATAAAATAAACATTATATTATACATGGTAAAGAACACAATTATTTTGAAATAAATAGCAATTTTGTCTCATTTAGATAAAAAAAATCAACAATTATTTGTATGAACATACCACATCTTCTTTTTCATCATTTTCGTATTTGATTTTGTAAAAGGAAAAAATACATCTCTTAATTAAAGCTGTTAAATACAAATCAACATACTGAGTTTGTGTTTTAATTTAGAAAATCAAGTCGTTTACATAAGAATCTGAAATACTGACCTTTCACCCTAATAACTATAAGATAAATCTTGCACAATATAACATTCCGGTACACTTTTGATGATATACAGGTTTACCTTTCTTGAATACAAATAATCAAAAGTTATTAAAATGAAAAAAATATAACAACTACAAACTAATTTCTTACCTGTAATTTTCTGACTTGTGAAGCTGTTAAGTAGACAAAGCTTCTTTAAATTTCACCAAGATAGCCTTGTCTTTTATAGCTGAGAGAAATATCGAATGAATAATACAATCAGTCAAATGCTGCTTTCGACTATCCTTAGTTTTTAGTAAACAAGGTTAAAACAACACATGCAAGCGTTAAATTTGTAAATGCAAATGAGTAACATCTTGTTTTCAAGGAGAAAAAACATGTGTATTGTTTATAATTGTTTGCTTATATTTTCAAAGTGAACATTTTATATTTTCTATTTCTTAGGAAAGGTGTCAGATACTTATATTTATAACTTAATTTTGATATGTTATTTGTATTCTCTTTTTTGACGACAGTTAATGAGAAAATTCGCCATCAAAGTCTCAACGTGTAAAAGGAAATCAATTATAGGTCACAGTTCGACCTTCAACACGGAGCCTTGACTCACAACGAACAGCAAGTTATGAAGGGCATGATAATAACTCTAGTTGTTTAGTGTGAGGCGAATTAATAACTCTGTATTTTTTTTTTCATCGACTTAAGGTGGTACCCAACACTTTCACTAAAATTAATTTGGCTCGTTTAATTTACATAAAATTTTGACAAAGTATTTACTTTGACCCTTTTACAAAAAATAAAAAAATCAAAAAATTTGAACCAAGCGTTTTATCAGAAAAATTACACTGGTTATATAGCAGTTTAACAAACACTAATTTTGATCATTAAGAAGCTTTACATTGCCTTCACAATGCAACGTAATTGAAACGTTTAGCTGATATTACAGAGTTATCTCCCTGTAGTATTAGGTACCACCTTAAAGAAATGTTTTAATTCGAATTACTTGTTTCCCATTTACCTAATGTAAGTCGTGCTTATTTGTCGTATCTACTGTATTGTAACATATAAAAGGCACCGACATGACCTAAAGAAATAACCGGTTTAATATACACAATACCAACTACGAAAAAAAACAAATATGACAGACTTGAACCAACTACCACCACATAGTTAATGTCCTCATTTGAATGCAGCTTAACAAAATCCAATAAAACATTGTTTTTAACATACTTTAAAGAATTGGTTTATACATATTTTTTTTCTTTAAAATATTTTTTTTGGGAAATTCACACAAATAGCACTAAGGATACTAAAACCACATTACTTGAAAAATAATAATTTAAAACTTATTAATCATTTTCTCTATGTTTTAATTGAAATCGACAATTGATAGTGGATAAATCAAAAAGTAAATCTATTATTTCATAAAATACAACATCAACTGATCTTACTTACTTTAGATTGAAAAAGAAATGTCAGCACAATAGGACATATGTATTGTTCATTGTTGAAGGCCGTACATTAACCAATATCTTTTAATTTCTGTGTCATTTGGACTCATTCAAATTTGCATCATTGGCATTCATACCTTATCTTCTTTTTAAACAACTTGGAAATGAACACATTTTTGATGAATGCTACAATACAGTGCATGTGCCTTTTATAGGATTACAAATTCAGGAACATCGTAACTAGTGGTCTTTCTCAATATTTTTGGTATTAACATCGATCTGAGAAGTTCAGAAACTGCATTTTACACTTAGTGGTTGTGAAGCCACGGATAACATGTAGTATGTGCCTTCCACATAGCTTTACATTCACTATGAGTGTTAGTGTTTCTACCGAAGATCGGTGGTTTTGTACGTGCACTCCGCCTTCCATCACCAAGCAAAATAAAAGTCACGATATAGTGCTGAAAGTGAAACCTGGGGTATAGCTAACAATGATTGTATTAAAAGGGTTTAGTTAGAATTTTGTAGAGATTTCACAACTTTTAAATCACTTAAAAATCATACAGTTGTTGTATGTATTAGTAGCAAATATATTTAAAGTGGCTTTATATATGACATGTTTATCTACTCACCTATAGTTCGAAAATAAAAGTTAATTTTTTATTCTCTCTGTTTCAATTATAGATTGCTGTGTACCCCTTTTCTGAAACTTTTGACTATTTTTTTTGTTCACACATCGTTGTCAGTATAATGAAGTTTGATGCGACTGTCACACAAGTAAGAAGTTAAGCTAGCTTTAAAATCGTAGTCTACATAAAATGCCTGTACCAAGTCAGGAATAGGACAGTTGTAATCCATTCGTTTGATCCGTTGTGAGCTTTTGATTTTGCCAATGGATTAGGACCTTACCGTTTTGAATTTTCCTCGGGGTTCGGTATTTTTGTGATTTTACTTTTAACATTCACTTCTTCTGAAAAAAAATAACAAAGGTTAAAAAATGTAGGAAGCTATGGATGTTCTTTATGTTTACGTTTATTAAGTAATACTAAATTCCATACTTGATTTCTGCTCTTCTTCTTCAATATCTTGTTTTAGGTCTTGGAGTTATGTTTGTGATGTATTTTCTTTTCAAGGTTGAAAAGGTGATAAACCCTTCGGTTATATTGTCAGAGTGAATCATTTATTATTTTCATTTCAAGGTTATAAAAGGATATCAAACAGCTGAATGTCACAGCAGTGATTCGCTTGTTTACAAAGTTTTCTTATGTTCTTTCATATGTTTTGGATTTTTTAATAGATTACAACTCATCATAGATACCCGAATTAATATCTCGTACGCCAGATGCGCTTTTCGACTACACAAATTAAAATATCGTGCGCCAGATGAGCGTTTCGACTACACAATAAAAATAGTCTACAAAATTGACGCCATTGGAGACCCAGAGTTTAAAAAAGTTTTTGCAAAACACATATATGTTTCTTTACGATTGACGTTTTGGATATCTACGTATTATTTTTGTATACCTTTTATCTATCTCGCAGAGCTCACATCCATTCCGTACTTACTCCGTACCACTTCACTTAATATGACATTGCAGTGTAATGTGTCGAGTAAACATAATGGTACCGTACGCTGTACGGAGATTGACAATGTATATGTCCAAAACTGGTAATTATAAGAGCAGCTGTAAATATGGGTTATATAAGCACATGCATTTTTTCGGTGGTTTAATGGGTAGGGTTCCGTTAATGTTATAAAAAATGTTCAGTTGTCAGTTCATCGAAGATACTCACAATAACTACACCGTAAAGTTTGACGTTAATTTACACCTATGGGTCGATGCCACTTCTTACGGACGTTTCGTCCCTGCGAGTATCACCAGTCCAGTAGTCAGCCCAGCACTTCGGTGTTGACATGGATATAAATTATAGGGTAATTTTTATAATTTCAATGTTTGCAAAAGTATGAATTTTGTGTCTTCAACTTTGTTCTTGGTTGGGTTTCTAACTATTTTGATCTGAGCGTCACTTATGTAACTAAAAAGCATGTCTGGGGTATTAAGTAATAAACCAGGTACCTTTGATAACTATTAACACCACTGGGTCGATACTACTGCTGCTGGAAGTTTATTTCCCGAGGTTATCATCAGCCCTGTAGTCAGTACTTCGGTGTTGACATGGATATCATTCATTTTCATAAATTTACAGTTCGTAAAAGTATGAATTATTCAAAATATTTAGGATACTCTTAACCTAAGCATAGATTACCTTAGCCGTATTTGTCCCAACTTTTTAGGATTTTTGTGTCCTCAATACTCTTCAACTTTGTTCTTGTCTGGCTTTCTCATTATTTTGATCTGAGCGTCATGATAAAAGTTATGTAGACGAAACGCGCGTCTGACATATTCAATTGTAAGCCTGGTATCTTTGATAACTCATATAAGTATGAATCAATTGAGCTCGAGTATATGTTAAATTGATTAAAAAGGTGTGTTGGATCATTTTCTGTATTATATTATGTTAAATAATAGACATTGTTTGCAAGGGAAAAGACGAATCTCTGATAGATTCATTCGTATGACTTTATCAATGATAACTCATGTCAAGAAAGAAGTGCCAACCATTCAATGATGATACCATTGTGGAGGAACGTAAATGGGCATCGATATCGACCTATTTGTGGTAATTAAACTCGTCATATATACCAGGGTTTAAATTTTGTAATGTCGATAGCTTATTATATTCTTTAAAGGTCATGGCCTCTGTTTCTTAAAAAATAATTAAAACAGTTGTTAACGACTGGTGATTTAGGGGTCCTTTTTATGAAACTCATGTTATAAAATAAGATAAGAGGCTAAATAACATGTTTAATTTTCCGGTCAATAGTCAATGTTATAAACGATCAATTAAGACAACAGTAGTATACCGTTGTTCAAAAGACAAACATCGATTAAAAGAAAACAAATCCGGGTTACAAACTAAAACAATTGAAGCCCATCAAATATATGAGGAAAACAACGGAACAACAGAAACACTGAAATGCAACCAAACAAAAACTGTCACAAAAGCTAAATCTAGATTGAAATAAAGAAGATGCAATTGCTTGTAACTGGGTTTTTACTTTAGGTTAGCGCGGTGGATGTCCATCCCATTCCTGCCAGAAAAAGATAGAAAGAAGTTTTGATGTCAATAAAACAAAATGTTGTCCATAGACGAGAAATTTTAACTCAACAATATAACAAGTATATAAATTGACAAAAATAGGCAAACAGTCAAAACTACTGTTATTATTCGGTTATCCACGCTCCGATGGATAATAGATACGCAATTCCTGCATGTACTATCTATTGATAATAAATTAAACTGATTGATACTCACAGAAGTTGACCAATTGTTTTGAAAATTTCGTAGGATATTCATACAGAAAAAAACATTTCGTAGAACATATAGGCTGTAATACATTTCGTATGATATACATACAGAAGATCATTTCGTAAAGTATACATACAGAAGAACATTTCGTAGGATATGCATACATAAGAACATTTCGTAAAGTATACATACAGAAGAACATTTCGTAGGATATGCATACATAAGAACATTTCGTAGAATATCCATACAGCAGAACATTTCGGAGGATATACATACAGAAGAACATTTCGTAGGATATACATACAGAAGAACATTTCGTAGGATATGCAGTCAGAAGAACATTTCGTAGAATATACATATATAAGAACAATTCGTAGGATATATATACAGAAGAACATAAAAAAGATACGGTTAGGTTTAAGTGTTAGAGCTAGTGAACAATAGCCTAAGACATGTTATGTATATGATAAAAATTACAATGTATGGTTTAAGATTATTTATCATTGTTGTAACTTCAGTTGATTGAGCCCCCCCCCCCCCCCCCCCCCCATTTTTTTGGGGAGTTCGTGTTGCTTAGTCTTTTTCCTATGTTCTGTTCTGTATACTATTCTTTGTCTGTTTGTCTTTTTCTCTTTTATTTTAGTTTATTTTCTACCTGTGAGCATGAATGTCCCTCTGGTATCTTTCGCCTCTCTTTTACTATAACTCTGAACGCGTTTGGACCATTATAGTAAAACAGAAGGGCATACGTTATAACCAATCTAAATGTATAACGGCACTTCAATAGATAAATCTTTTATATCAATAGAATCTAATGCATGTTCAATTACTCCTCTGTGAAACTTTAAACCTTTCATTCAGTTGTGAAATACTTCTCCAGGAGTTGTTTTAAAATATAGAGCTAGAAAAATATTTCTTGTTGTATTTGCATTTCAATTGAATTTTGAATTCGTTTAACGCATTGCATATTAAAATAACCTACACTATTATTTGACTAAATAATTGCAACCTATTATTCTTGTGCTTTATCATTCGGCAAGCAAGATGATAAACACTAAATCTTCTAAGACCATAAAAGTTATTTTGACTATACGTTTATTTCTTTTTTCCGATTCTTAGTTTAGACATTTTGTATCGCATGCTTTTCCTTATGATATTATCTTTGTATCATAAATCGTAGTCAACAAATCAACATTGTTTTTTCATAGTTTTACATCATGTTTTGGTTGCTGGTCTTTGTTTGAGGTGTTTTGTGATGCTGAATGGTGTGCAGTGGTGTAATTCGGTAAAACAATGCGACATTCTCAAACTGAAAGTTCGTTCTTGAGGGAGATAAACTCCGACATAACATAAGGAACAGTTTGGCGTGGATTTCAGATTACAGAACTTTTCAAGTGCAAATTTCAACAGTCACAACTCATATATAGAGAATAATACATGGCAAATTCGTATCATATGTCGTATCATCCCGAGACACAAATATCAGCTCAAGGGCCTTTAGGATTTTGCCATGTTTCATACGCTTTATCATATATTTCAATAGAGGAGTATTATATTATATGAACTGTTCACTGGGTTACCTTCAGTTCTACTTTTGTCTTGTTTTAAAGGCCTTAAAAGAACTGCACAATAACTTATCCAAAGCACCTGGGTTACCTTACAATTTGCGTGCTGTTGTTTTTAAAATATTTTGTTTATTATTGTACTTTTTTTGTGTTTTGTATTTTTTTAAGTTGCATTTAGTGTGCCAAAAAATATGAAAACTTGACGTTCTTGAAGTCACATGTACATACCAAAAAATGACGTCTTTCAATAAATTGCGGCACGCCCGAATGACAATATCTATTTTCAGGAAAAAATATTTCTTATGCATAAAATGAAATAGATAAAATAAATAAAAACTGACTATGTAAAATAAAAAGCAAAAACAAAGTAGGGGTGTGATAAAGGGTATGCGATAAAGGGTGCGCAAAGTTGCGCGATACGGATTAAACAGCAGGCTATGTATCAAATATTCAAACTACTGTATTTACTACTAGACTTATGATTAAGGAAAAGAACACATTCAACAACATGTAGTTCAAATTTCTACTGAATATATATCAATCGATTGCACTTTTTGGTTGACATCCTAGAATAGGAGAACAGGTGGAGACTTATCAAATTTATATCACTCTAATCCAGATGATAATGACGTCTTACAGGGCTGCAGATTTTTTTGGGAGATTTTATCCATAATTTCCCTTTTTTGCAATGAAATGAACATACATTAAACTACTAATTTCAGTTGTTATTTCGCTTTGCACTTTCAACTCATGATTATTCATTTACTTGCATGCAGATAAAAAAAACCTAAACATGGGTAGTTTAACGTAGCAAATAGCAATATGTATGTTAACTTTTTGTTGTTATAATGTATAGTAACTAGAGGCTCTAAAGAGCCTGTGTCGCTCACCTTGGTCTATGTGAATATTAAACAAAGGAAGCAGATTGAAAATTGACTACAAAGGTCAATAACTCCTACAGGGGTCAATTGACCATTTCGTTCATGTTGACTTATTTGTAGATCTTACTTTGCTGAACATTATTGCTGTTTACAGTTTACCTACATCTATAATAATATTCAATATAAAACAGCAAAATTTCCTTAAAATTACCAATTCAGGGGCCGCAACCCAAAAACAGGTTGTCCAATTCATCTGAAAATTTCAGGGCAGATAGATCTTGACCTAATTAACAATTTTACTTCATGTCAGATTTTCTCTAAATTATTTGGTTTTTGAGTTATAAGCCAAAAACTGCATTTTACCCCTATGTTCTATTTTTAGCCGTGGCGGCCATCTTGGTTTGATGGCCAGGTCACCGGACACATTTTTTAAACAAGAAACCCCAAAGATGATTGTGGCCAAGTTTGGATCAATTTGGCACAGCAGTTTCAGAGAAGAAGATTTTAGTAAAAGATATATAAAATTTACGAAAAATGGTTAAAAATTGACTTTAAAGGGCAATTACTCCTAAAGAGGTCAACTGACCATTTTGGTCATGTTGACTTATTTGTAAATCTGACCTTGCTAACATTATTGCTGTTTACAGTTTACCTATATCTATAATAATATTCAATATTATAACCAAAAACAGCAAAATTTCCTTAAAATTACCAATTCAGGGGCCGCAACCCAAAAACAGGTTGTCCAATTGATCTGAAAATGGCAGATAGATCTTCACCTGATTAACAATTTTACCCATTGTCAGATTTGCTCTAAATGCTTTGGTTTTTGAGTTATAAGCCAAAAACTGCATTTTACCCCTATGTTCTATTTATAGCCATGGCGGTCATCTTGGTTAGTTGGCGGGGTCACCGGACACAATTTTTAAACTAGATACCCCAATGATGATTGTGGCCAAGTTTCAAATAATTTGGCCCAGCAGTTTCAGAGGAGAAGATTTTTCTAAAAGATTACTAAGATTTACGAAAAATGGTTAAAAATTGACTGTAAAGGGCAATAACTCCTAAAGTGGTCAACTGATCATTTTGGTCATGTTGACTTATTTGTAGATCTTACTTTGCTGAACATTATTGCTTTTACAGTTTATCTCTATCTGAAATAATATTCAAGATAATAACCAAAAACAACAAAATTTCCTTAAAATTACCAATTCAGGGGCAGCAACCTAACAACTGAATGTCAGATTCATCTGAAAATTTCAGGGCAGATAGATCTTAACCTGATTAACAATATTACCTCATGTCAGATTTGTCCTAAATGCTTTGGTTTTTGAGTTATAAGCCAAAAACTGCATTTTACCCCTATGTTCTATTTATAGCCATGGCGGCCATCTTGGTTAGTTGGCGGGGTCACCGGACACAATTTTTAAACTAGATACCCCAATGATGATTGTGGCCAAGTTTGGTTAAATTTGGCCTAGTAGTTTCAGAGGAGAAGATTTTTGTAAAAGTTAACGCCGGACGCAGGACGACGACGGACGACGACGACGGACGACGACGGACGCCGGACGCCAAGTGATGAGAAAAGCTCACTTGGCCCCTTCGGGCCAGGTGAGCTAAAAATGAACAACAACTGCCGACTATAACTTTATTGCAGAATGTCTAAAGAAATCGACATGTGGATAGTTATTCAAATTCATGTTTGTTCAAAAAAGGAAGAGCCATATATCTATAAAATATGAATCTTTCTTTCTACCATGTACTCCTCCATGCATATGGTCCGGCATTATGCATTCCCTATCCTCCATAGGAATATTCGCCTCTATATCCACCATGATAACCACCATAATTACCACCATAACTGCCACCATGATCTTCACCATGATGGCCATTATGATCACCACTGTGACCACCATGTCCTCCCCCATATCCAACATTATCTCTGCCACCATGATTTCCTCCATAATTTTCACCACGATTTCTACCATAATTGCCACCATGATCGCCATAATGATTGCTACTATGATTGCCACCATGCTTACCATATACTTTATTATATTTAGTGCTATATCCACCATCATCATTGTTTCCACCATGATTACCACCATAATCATTACCATGATTGCCACCATTAGTACCACCATAACTGCTACTATATCCAGCGTAACTTCCGCCACCATGATTGCCACCATTAGTATCACCATAACTGCTACTATATCCAGCGTAACTTCCGCCACCATGATTGCCACCATTAGTATCACCATAACTGCTACTATATCCAGCGTAACTTCCACCACCATGATTGCCACCATTAGTATCACCATAACTGCTACTATATCCAGCGTAACTTCCACCACCATGATTGCCACCATTAGTATCACCATAACTGCTACTATATCCAGCGTAACTTCCATTACCACGATTGCCACCATTAGTATCACCATAACTGCTACTATATCCAGCGTAACTTTCATTACCATGATTGCCACCATTAGTATCACCATAACTGCTACTATATCCAGCGTAACTTCCACCACCATGATTGCCACCATTAGTATCACCATAACTGCTACTATATTCAGCGTAACTTTCATTATCATGATTGCCACCATTAGTATCACCATAACTGCTACTATATCCAGCGTAACTTCCATTACCACGATTGCCACCATTAGTATCACCATAACTGCTACTATATCCAGCGTAACTTCCATTACCATGATTGCCACCATTAGTATCACCATAACTGCTACTATATCCAGCGTAACTTCCACCACCATGATTGCCACCATTAGTATCACCATAACTGCTACTATATCCAGCGTAACTTCCACCACCATGATTGACACCATGATTACCACTATTCAATTTGTGATTCACACTATATGCGCTACCACCATGACCATATGCAACGTTATTTCTGCCCCCATGATTACCACCTCGCAGAGCGTATCCATTACTTGTATACACGGCTGACAAAAGGGAAAGCAGAACAACGGCGAGCTTCATGTTTAGCTAGATAAAAACAATATTAAGATGATAAATTAAAATGAAAAATATGCAACAATTTATTACATTTTCTTAGAATCGAGAAGATTTTTTTATAGTAGTGCTCATTGGATTTTTATTTATTAATTAGTTTACTGTGGATTCATTATTTTTCGTTGGATACCAATTTTCGTGGTTTTCGTGGGTAAAGGTGAACCACGAATTCAAATGTTCAACGAATAGCACATTCCCAATAGGCCTTATATACAAACATTGGCAAAACCACGAAATCAAATATCCACGAATATATAAGTTTTATGCAATCCACGAAAATGGATACCCACGAAAATAAATGAATCCACAGTATCTGTAAATCTCAGTTCGGTCCATTTTACTGCCAAATAGGGATCATCTTTTTGAAGAAAAGTATTTACTGATAAATTACTCAATATGTTTGCCTGCTACTGTTATTTATAGTGTTGTCAACGATTAACCGGCTAACCGGTTAACCGTTCGAACGAACGAAAACCGAATACCAAAAACGCTAACCGGTTAATCGGATTTTTTTCAATTCTGATAGATTTGATATAAATATGTATTGGAATCATTATATAGTTATTTTTTTTGGAATTGTCGTCGTGGTATTTAATTTGACGGATCAATTACTCAGTATATTGATTGCTATTGTTTATCCAAAAGTATAAAATTAATAAGAACTGTGTTTTATCTGGGGACAAGATCTTAAGGAAATATAGTTAACAGTAACTTTAAATCAGTAATACGATTAAATTTTACGATTTACTTCATTATTTCCTTTTTGATCGAATATTGTGCAGACCTACATCTGAATGTGCAATCTCCGTCGTGCAAGTCTTTGCCATACTTTAAACGAAATGCTAACTCAAAAACTGTAAAAAGCAAACCAACGTGAGAATAATCAATGTATACTTGATGGTTCGAGTATCACAATTAATCAATTCGATTAAAACACTCCACATCAGTTTTGGAGACAACAAGAGAAATTTAAGGAATCATTGGTTTCAGACATATTTAATTCCACGAGATCTTCACAGACAAGCTTATAATACTAAAGAACAACTTTCAATTCATCGTATTATAAAAACGTAAATTTATGACATCTTCTTATGTCTATGTGTAGGATACTATTAATAAGACATTCAAACATCAACTTAAACTACGGGTTAACCGATTAATCGGTAGAACGATTATCCGAATAACCGGTTAGGCAAAAGTGTACGATTTGACAACACTAGTTATTTAATAAAGAAAATATTGTCTCAAATTTTTACTTTTTCATTGTATTATGGCTCACAAAGTGTACCTTGTGTTACTTATAATATTGTTGTTTATTTTCAATCACATCATCAAATATAAACGCCTGAAGATAACAAAAAAATCCGAAACATTTAGCAGTGAAAAACATTTTCAATTTTGAAGATTTACTTAAAATTAGGAATCAATATATTTAGTATATAATATAGACTTTTCCTTTAATTCAAATTCAAGGAGAAATAATAAAACTTCTAGGGTTGGTAGGTAGATAGCTATAGGGATTTTATTCTTTATTAGAGAAACATAAAAAGTACATATTTGAGAAAAAAATAAACGACGTTAAAGCAGGAAAAGGCGATCTGTGTTCTTTTTGTTTAATGGTAAGGTAGGTAACATCAAATAATCTTTTTTTTATTTTCGGCCTTCAAAATCGTTTACAAATGGTTAATTCTCAGTAAGACATATACATTCAAAATACAATAAATTGAAAATTCTTTAAACATTATCAACAAAATAGAAACAAGTTATTGTGTGTGACGTTATATCCTGGCTATAATTCATAAAAAATGATGGCAAATTTTGATTGGCAAAAAACTTCTTTAAATATCTTCGAAGATTTAAAGACTGAATTATTAACAGGTATACAATATACTAGGTTTTAGATTAGTCATTGCGATACTACCATGCACACATTGAGTGATTTACGTGATGACAACCACAAACCCCACAATAGCAGCAGAGTAATGTACAAGAGAACAATTTTGAATTTATTACTATGATACTCGTTACAATTATATATAAGAGTCGTCAATGTGTACATTAATGAAAACAATGATTATGTGTAAGTCGATGTTTGTCATAATGATGATTTCAATCTTGCTAATTCAAAAACTATTCCTCAAATAATGTGGATTCATTAATATTCGTTGAATACCAATTGTTTCTTGGATTTCGTGGGAGTAGAAGAACCATGGATATAAATGTTCAACGAAATACAAATTCTCAAAAGGAATGTATACAAACTTTTCCAAAACCACGAAATTATACATCCATGAATATACAAGTTTTCTTCAATCCACGAAAATTGGTATCCACACAAATAAATGAATCCACAGTAATCTTTTTTTTTTTTAATTTTAACACAATGAAAACAGACAACTGAATGGCTCATTATTTACCCTTTTATCTTCAATATAAACTTTTTGTATGGTACAGTTTCAAGCATTTATTTCGATGGCTTCATAGTAACAAACAACCTAAGTATAGAGAAATTTGCAAGAAAGTTAAGTTTTCACCCGACCTTTATTAGCAATGATGTATTTGAATAAACGTTGGACACAGACTAAACTGTGATACTCTGCACATCAACTACTTCTAAAAAAAGAAGGAAGAAAACATAAAATCTAAAACAAAATAAAAGATATCAAACTTACCTTTTTAGACTTTGCAATGTGCAGGTCTGTATTTTTAGTGGTTTATATACTATTATAGCTTACACCACTAGATGGAGATTTATATGGTCAATTTGTCAAAACGATATTTTTTTTGAATTGGAATAGATACAATTAATACGTTTAGATATAGCTTTAATGATGTAAAAACATGATATAAAAATAATCGTTCATCAAAACATCATTTATCAAGATTATTTACAATAAACTTCCATTGTACATGTATAAGATTGGAAAGTATCGGGTTCTAGTTTAAACTTCAATCAAAAACATTGACTGATGTTGACTTTTCTACATAAAAAGCAGCGTGTTCATTTGTTCTTTTTTAAACCTGACGAAATGGTTCTCACACTTTAAGATGAACTCGTTGATGTGTCAAATAGAAACAGAAAGCTTTATTTTTCATTTTGCTAAAACTACATGTATGTTTTTTTTTTCATTTGATTGAGTGCTGAAAAGACTGAAAAAGTGATTACAATTTATTATCACATGTACTGAATATCACGATCAGTAGGGCAAATAAAATGCATATTCTAGACAAGGACATGCTAGTGTAATATGATTATGAACCCTGCTGTATACTAGGCGGAGACGTTGAGTGGGATTTCTAAAGTGGTAGCTCTCCAGGTTACTAGTCAGAGAGACATATCGCTTTATATAGACACTTTGTGCGGACTCCAAGTCGAGCAGTGTATTATATGTATTCCGCAATGCCACACGCTCAGCAGTGAAGCAGCAAATACCAAATATACACCCCCAGGTGTAAAAAAAGAAACAGAAGGTGAATACTTAAATAAAACGTGTATCTATAATGAGTTTATTTTATGCAGGTTTAAAAAAAAAATAGAAGCTTAAATTGTTTTTAAGGAACGTATTCTTGTATTATAGGTGTAATACCACCAAATCATGAAACGTCACATCCGGTTGCATACGAAAGTAGGTCTAAAAAAATATTCCCTTGAATTAGACCGTTGTAGGTAATTAATCCTACATTTTATTGCAGTAAAACTATTTCTGTGTCATAAACATATCTTTTGGGTATTTTAAAACACCATTATTTTTTATTTGTGATTTCTATAGAAAATTTTGTAATCTTGAGGTTACATGGTGACTAAACCTTGTACACATATAGAATAAGGGGAGAAATTTGATTGGTTAACTTCCGTTGATGGTTATTTTCTTATTTGCAATGAAATGTTATGTGAAACTTTATCTATAGAACTGGAAAGGATAACACTTAACTCATGCCAAGTATTTCTTTATTTGAAACAAAGATAAATTCTGCACATTTTTTTGAAAGTGCAAATTTAACAAAGACTAATTGGGAAAAATCAATGGTGGTATTACACCTAATAAATCATTTATTGCAAATATATTTTTCACATTTTAAGTCGAAATAGTTGATATCTTAAATGTTATTAAATATATTATTTAATTCATTATGAAAAAAATGGGTTAGCAAATAAAGTTTATTAAAAAAAAGGTTGAGATAAGTTCTTTAAAAAAAAAAAAAATTACAGAGACTACATAATAAATTCTGCACAGTTTTGTGAAAAGTGCAAAGTTAACAAAGACTAATAGGGGAAAATCAATGGTGGTATTACACCTAATATGGGAAGCTGTACATGCACCTATGGCCTTGTGAGTAATATCATGTGTTAAAATTTCTTGCTATTTAACTGAAATAATACAAATAAAAAGAAATATTCTGTGAGGATTGAATCTCCAAAACACATTTTATGAGAAAATTGTATTTGAATAGGACTGTACCATGAATATTCAGTTGACAGAACAAGCCATACTAAGTGCATATATTTATTTTTTTGAAGGGGGTGGGCTTTTTCTCCTTATTTCTTATATTTCGCTATGATATAACATTTTCCTAGGTAATACTTAAATAAATATATAGTTATAAGTAAATGAAATTATCTTTAATGTTGTAACGACAAGTTATTCACTAAAAGAGAAGCCTTTTATGTCCCTCTTTGGAACGCGGCGTAATTTTAATTTTTACGTAAGGACTTATTGAAACCTCCATGGGGACAGTAAACTTTTATATGGATTGTTCATTCTGCTAAAATGCTTCAATTACTCATTTATTATAACATTTCTACCATAAATGAGTGAAATTTACCCCAATATTTTTATTTATTGGCCTGAAAAGTTGAAATTTTGAGGAAATGAGAGGTATAAATTGACCCAAAGAGACCTTATAAAGAAGACGAAGAGGTATATTAGTGGTATTTTATCTTCCTAAAATCATCTTGTGTATCATTTTCAACTATTTGTAGGCAGATAAGATAGATATTTGATCATTCATTGGTCCACACTCTATTCTATCTTGATGCGGATTGGTTTGGATTTGTCGAAGAAATTTTGCTCGAATCGCTGTAGATGTCGTCTTTCAATATACTAGATTTTTTCAAACTATTGAACTGATTATGACAAAACTTGACAGAAATGCTTGAAATAACCAGTATTACAAAGGGAAAAAGTCACATTCAGTTTAATGAACAAAAAGGTCTACTTTAGGTGTAATACCACCAAATCACGGAACGTCACATCCGGTTGCATACGAAAGTAGGTCTAAAAAAATATTCCCTTGAATTTGACCGTTGTAGGTAATTAATCCTACATTTTATTGCAGTAAAACTATTTCTGTGTCATAAACATATGTCTTGGGTATTTCAAAACACAATTATTTTTTATTTGTGATTTCTATAGAAAATTTTGTAATCTTGAGGTTACATGGTGACTAAACCTTGTACACAGATAGAATAAGGGGAGAAATTTGATTGGTTAACTTCCAATGATGGTTATTTTCTTATATGCAATGAAATGTTATGTGAAACTTTTTCTATAGAACTGGACAGGATAAAACTTAACTCATGCCAAGTATTTCTTTATTTAAAACAAAGATAAATTCTGCACATTTTTTG
Organism: Mytilus trossulus; assembly: GCF_036588685.1. Classification (NCBI taxonomy): domain Eukaryota; kingdom Metazoa; phylum Mollusca; class Bivalvia; order Mytilida; family Mytilidae; genus Mytilus; species Mytilus trossulus. The sequence continues at coordinate 30,933,906 of NC_086382.1, forward strand.
AAAGTGCAAATTTAACAAAGACTAATTGGGGAAAATAAATGGTGGTATTACACCTAATAAATCATTTATTGCAAATATATTTTTCACATTTTAATTCGAAATAGTTGATATCTAAAATGTTATTAAATATATTATTTAATTCATTATGAAAAAAATGGGTTAGCAAATAAAGTTCTTTTAAAAAAAAAGGTTGAGATAAGTTCTTTAAAAAAAAAAAAAAAATTACAGAGACTACAACAAAAAAGAGCCATTCACCTAAAACACATCAATTATTAGTTGTAATGGATTTGAATTAGCTTTCAATAAATGCTACTACTTTCAGATGTGCACCTGTTCTTTATGTGTCTACATGCTTGATATTAATTTGATGACACCGCTGATCCCCTCTTTATGGATGGTGGTGGTGGTCGTGGGTGGGGAGGGGGATCAACGCCTTCTAACCTAATCGCTCCCCTCCCGGATTCTGGATATGTCTATACCTAACTCAGGAGCCTGTATTTTAGTAACTGGTGTCTTAAACATAAAGTAGGCCGTTTGTTCTCACTTTCGGGTTACTTTACTTTTGTAATTTCCGGGCTTTTGTAGTTAATTATGCGTTATGAGTTTTGCTCAGTGCTAAAGGTCGTATGGTGACCTATAATTGTTAACTTATATATGTCATTTGGTCTCAGGTAGAGAGTTGTCAAAGGGACACCAGCTGGCAAATTCATGTTCACCGACATTCATCAAATTCTCATATTTGATTTATAGAAATGTAAAACAATTATCAAAATTCTAAAATAAACCATTTTCATGGCACGGACATGAACACGCGTAGCTTCGTTTCATTTGGGTTTAGTGTAAACACCCTCTATTATTTATTGAGTTGACCTGTAAAGTCACCCGATGACCATTTAAGCAATGTAAACCCAAATTAAGAAATTGAGATATAAATATTCCAAGCAAACCCGTGCTGTTTGATTATTATAGGTCTATTTAATTCATATTATAGACAAATAATAAATTTTTATTAGCGTTTTTACCTATTTGTTTAACTTTCAATGTATCAAAGAGACAACAACCTGACCATAGAAAAACCAACAGCAGAAGGTCACCAACAGGTCTTCAGTGTAACGAGAAATTCCCGCACCCGGAGGCGTCCTTCAGCTGGCCCCTAAACAAATATATACTAGTTTAGTGATAATGAACGCCATACTAATTTCCAAATTGTACACAAGAAACTTAAATTAAAATAATACAAGACTAACAAAGGCCAGAGGCTCCTGACTTGGGACAGGCGCAAAAATGCGGCGGGGTTAAACATGTTTGTGAGATCTCAACCCTCCCCCTATACCTCTAGCCAATGCAGAAAAATAAACGCATAACAATACGCACATTAAAATTCAGTTCAAGAGAAGTCAAAGGCCGATGTCAGAAGATGTAACCAAAGAAAATAAACAAAATGACAATAATACATAAATAACAACAAAATACTAGCAGTTAACTGACATGCCAGCTCCAGACATCAAATAAACTGACTGAAAGATTTATATAATAGTTCTTGAAAAACTGGTCATTATCGTGATATATTGACTGCTAACAGGACAGTGGTATTGACTAAGATAGTGATAATGATTGAGCCGAAGGCGATGTCATTATTGCTGTCGCAGTCAATACCAATGTCCTACGGGCAGTCCAAGTATCACGATAATGACTAGTTTTTCAAGAACTATTATGTTTATTTCATTGAGAAACCATGTGTTGGAAAATTCTGATAAATTAAAAATGCCTAAAGCGAACTCGAGTAGTTGTACGATTTCTATGGCAAAGAGTGAAGACCAGTCGAAGTAATACTGCCATTTATTTTAGTGCAATTTTTCAGTAGATTAATACTTAATCAATTTCTCTTTAATTTTATAATTAACAAAATCATATGATAAACAATTCAACAACTTAAATATAATATTAAAATTAGGAGCCTGAATCGCTCACCTTAATTTGTTTGGTTAAATCTCTCATCAATGAACTTATGATTATTTTGGCTTTTCAATTTATTTAAATGTTCTTTGAATCGTCCTATTTTCTTCAAAAGCAAAATAAAATCATTTTCTCCTATGTTCTATTTTAGCCATAGGAGCTATGTTTCCTGACATACAAGGAAATTAAATATAAAATTTATACTAGATACTCTGAAACTCATTTAGCCTAAGTTTGGCTGAAATTGATACAACAGTTTCAAAGGAGAAGATTTTTTAAAGTAAGTCAACATGATGAACAAATTGTGAAAAAGTCTTTAAAGGGCAATAACTCCTTAAGGGGTCAATTGACAATTTTTTTGTCATATTGACTTATTTGTAGATCTTACTTTGCTTAACATTTTTGCTATTGACAGTTTATCTGTATCTATAATAATATTCAAGATAATAACCAAAAACTGCAAAATTTCTTCAAAATCATCAATTCAGGGGCATTATACCTGAAAAACCAGTTACCCAATTCGGTTGAAAATTTCAGGACAGGTAGACCTTGACCTAATAAATACTTTAACTTCTTGTCTGATTTGCTCTAAATGTTGGAGTTTTTGAGATATAAGCCAAAAAATGCATTTTCCCCTGTGTTCTATTTTTAGCCATGACGACCATGTTTTTTGACGCAATAGAGAATAAAACACAAGCGTTATTTTATACACCCTACTGATCATTCAGTTGAAGTTTGGTTGAATTTGGTTGAGTAGTTTTAGAGGAGAAGATTTTTTAAAGTTAGCAAATATGATGAACAAATTGTGAAAAATTGTCATTAAAGGCCAATAACCCCATAAACGGTCAATTGACAATTTTGGTCATATTAACTTATTTGTAGATCTTACTTTGCTGATAATTTTTGCTGTTTACAGTTTATCTTTATCTATAATAATATTCAAGATATTGACCAAAAACTGCAAAATTTCCTTAAAATTACCAATTAAGTGGCAGAAACCCAACAATGGGGTGTTTGATTCATCTAAAAATTTCAGGGCGGATAGATCTTGACCTAATGAACATTTTTACCTCGTGTCAGATTTGCTCTAAATGCTTTCGTTTTTGAGATATAAGCCAAAAACTGCATTTGACTCCTATGTTCTATTTTAGGTAACGGCGGCCATGTTTTTTGACGGATCAAAAAACGAAGCACAAACGTTGTGCAGAATAATTTAAGGAACAATCATGCTAAGTTTCATCAAAATCCATTTAGTAGTTTCAGAGGAGAAGATGTTTGAAAAATTGTTAACGACAACGGACGCCAAGCGATGAGAAAAGCTCACATTTCCTTTTAGGAAAAGTGAGGTAATAAGATGATTTCATCATATGAACATCAGGCACAATCCTTCCCGTTAGGGATTTAGTATCATACCATCATAACATATATGAGAAGAACATAACCCGTGATCTTAAAACTAGGAATCAACTTTTGATCTTTGATCTAGTAACGTATTACTGAAAAAGCTAAACTTACCAATTTTTTATTTATTCAACAACGATATAATTATGTTGCCTTTATTTTACAATGAGTTTCCAATGTAAAACAATGATTCCACGAGTATCACAAGTGGAGCAGAATCTGATTAACGTTCCGGGGCACTTGATATCACCCTATTTTTATGGGGTTTGTGTTGCTTAAATTTTATGATTTTCTATAAAGTGTTTTGTGTACTTACATGACTTATGTTTATCTGTTTGCTTTTTTACGTTTTAAGAAATGGCGTTGTAAAATAATTTCCGAATAATAAAACTAAATATGCTCTGGTGTCGGACTACTCTCTTTTACAGTTGAATGTAGCAGCACTCTTTGTCTGGATAGTATACCAATAAACAGGTGAAATCTTTAATAAGCTATTGTTTCTGTGCACTGACCATAAATGTACGTTTCGGCATTGTTAGCAGTTTGCATTTATTATCAGGCATTTCGAACTCTTAATCGTCAGTAGGATTTCAATTTTGTGTCAGCCAGCAGTCGGATTTCATTTTTTTATCAGCCATCAGTCTGATTTTACAACTGCATCAATTATTTTTAATTTTTGGAAAATATATTTTTCTACTTATTCATATTTCAAGGTGAAAGGATATAAATGATAAAGTTATAGGTTATGTTTATAGCTTTATATAGTTTGTTGATAATTACTGTTTCATAATCGTATGTGACATACGACGAAGACTTTATTTTTCATAGTAGACATACTGTGGAGCAGAATCCGATTACCCTTCCGTAGCACCTGAGAGCACCCCAATTCTTAGTGGGGTTCGTATTTGTCATTCTCATTTTATCTATGTTGTGTTTTGTGTTGTTACATGAAAAATGTTTGAATGTTTGTCTTTTTTTAGTAATGGCGTTGTCAGTTAATTTTCGACTCATGAGTTACATGTCCCTCTGGTATCTCACGCCTCTCTTTTGCAGACGTCACGAAGATATTCTGTTCCAAATGTTTTGTATGAAACTGAACTGATTGGTAGTTGAATATAGTTATCAAAGTTACCAGGCTTATAATTTAAACGCCAAACATGCGTTTCTTCTACATAAGACCCTTCAGTGACGCTCAGATCAAAATAGTTAGAAAGCCTTATAAGTATACAGTTGAAATCTCTTTGGTTCATGATATCAATTCAGAAGGAAAGCAATAGAAAGGTGAAATACATAGCAAGCAAATGTTTGTTCTTTCTGGCCTGACCTGAACTGACATAACCTTAAATACACGTTTCATCATGGCAACCAGTTAGTATTTTCGAATTAATTATCAGCAGTTGGATTTACAACTACATCAATTAATTTTCTCTTTTTTTCTGATTTGTTTATTTTCCTGGTGGCAGGGTGAAAATGATTTAGATGTTTTTTTGCATAGCTTTGTATGGTGTTTTGATAATAACTGTTAATAATCGTACAAAATGTGCCATTGGAAGAAGAAAAAACGAAGATATGTTTGCTGATTAAGAATTTATTTGTCATGGTGGACATAACACGTGCTTTCATCAATCAACATCACTACGATGGTATGGTACATTTAACACCGTACTGGTTGGAAAGTTCTATCCCATTGTATGTGCCACCAAAAACTCGCTAAAATAAAATTACATTAAGATTAGCATTAGTATATGCTTTTTATTTATACTTTTATCCTCCAATGAGTCAACTATTGTACAGAACGTAGTAATGCATATAAACTTTTGCTTTATAGATAATTGTACAAGTAACGTATCCTGTTATCCCGCTTCATTGTTTAGCAAGGGGTAATAAGGATATTTATTTTTCTGTACCAGTTCATATTTGGGCCCTTTTCGTGGTTCGCGTTTAAACCTTGTCGATTTGTTCGAGATATAAGAGACAATGACTTATTTTGGAGTAAATGTCAGGATAAAAACAATATATATTCATTGTTGGGAAATTCATATATATTTGTACTCGCTTTGAAACAAGAAAAAACCTCGCCGAGTCGCGCTTTCCGATCAGATTCTTAAGCTCAGACAAATACATTGTATATTTTCCGACAATGTGCATATATTGTATCCAAATTCATGAAATGGAAGGTCATCGGTGGTCGAGATGTTTCAGAGGTTAATATTCTGTATCACTTGTTTGTGAACATTAAACTTGTGAGTGTGAAACCCGCACGTATCAGGTGTGATCTACTTCAATCTAAAAAAAACTAGGATTGTAATTAAAAGTGTTTATGTTGTGGTTTGTACTTTGTTCATAAGTAAAGACTGTCCGCAACGATTTGATCATTTGTGTTGAGTGTATATTGGAGAAATGGTGTAATAATTAGCGAGGTCAGTAAAAGACCAAACTGATATATTCGGGTAAGTATTTTTATTCTACGAGGGACAAGCACGTGTCACTATGTCAATACGCATGACGTGTTTCTGGAGTGATAAACCCTGACCCATAGAACAACCCTCTTATGCATTTACAAAATTTATGTCCATTTTATGTGAACTCAAAAATTAATGTATAACGGGTCTCCATTTGTCAATGATTACTCTGTGTGTATGTGCTCATGCTTTCATAATCATTATGTATGCTGATTAAAACAAACCTTGCAAGTATGCTGACCGTTGTAACCTTTTTGCATCACGTGTGTAGTGATGATATATTCACCCCTATTTGTTTGATGACCAACATCACTTACATATGGAGAATCAAACTGGATAGTCAAGTTGTTGTATGAAACTGAAACAAAACCATGTTTTTTTCATTAGTAATTAAAATGATTTTTCAAATTATATATTTTTATACATCAGCATAAAACAGCAAAACGTACACTGATTATAGTGTGTATAGTGAAATTGTTCAACCATTTGTCATCTGAAGTCCTCTTCATAAAATGTGTTACAACATTCAACCAAAACAAGAAAAAATGTAAATCACCAAAGCCTTATACTGTACTTTGTGAACTTCATTAGTCAAGTGTTTTGGTTGTTTGGTAAACACATTCACGTGTTGGTTGTATGTGTGCTGATGAACTATTTAATTAAAGTAAAAAGATAAATATGTTTGCATATGTGAAAACCAACTCGTTTGCAAACGCTATTTTCTGGTCGTAAAATGACGACAAAACCCTTTCATCCTCAACTAACAAATGTAATAAGAAAACAAATTGGTGCATACGAAGATCGATAATCTACTCACGTTCGTGTTCTTTTCTTATGTTATTTGAGAGAATTGCCGGTCCACACTCAAGGTCGCCCATCAGTATGGCCTTGTCCTGCTGTTGGAAGTTTGACATGATGCACTTTGCTTGAGAGAGATTCTCTACAGCCCAAGATGAGGAAAACAGTTCCTTCGTTTCAGCTATTTGAAGATAAATGATAAACATATCAATGTGTCATGTCTCCTTTTGTGGTTTTGTTTTTTGTCACCGAAAATTTACTGATGATTTAGTCACTAACCTATATAATGTTTACCTTTGAGTTATATGGATTATCCATTGTTACATATTTAAATCAAAGTTTGTCACTTATTTTCAGAGTACAAAAGCAATTTTCAGTACTTCAGTAAATACTTTAAAATACAAGAGGGTCTGAATTAGGGGGTGGCGGTCATTTAGTTCTTTTTATTCTTTTATTTAATGTATTTTTTACCCAATATTTTGTATTCTTTTCATTTTCGCTTCCCATCGTTCTTTATTCCGTTTTTTTTTTCTGTTCATTTTTTCTTTTATCTTTATTTTTCATTTTTTACCTTTTATTCTTTAAACCCTTTACAGACCCTTATACTAAGAAAGCACGTTATTTCTATAGATTATGTACATGAGGGTCGTGCCAGTCCTATTACATTTCCTTTTTTTTGCTTCGGGTGAAACACATATAAATTTCAGTCATCTAAGGTTTATATGCATTCTGTCTGGTAGACAGCTTTTTTCTTATTAAAAATGTGTCAAATATAAATGAAGATATCTTACCTTCATAATAATCACTATTCATAGCGGTTGTCAATTTTGTACAAGCAATGGTACGTCCAGCAGTCTTGAATGAAATGAAAAAACAACATATGTACAGGATATTAATGACACGAAGTGCTACTTGGTGGCGAAATGGTGGCAAGTCCGATAAAAAATTTGGTATAACAATTATTCCCCTTTTACACATACACATATAAATACGCACTTCAATATACCTTTTAGCTAATAAATGGCAACCTCCGGAAAGTGTAAGTTTTACATTGGTCATATATATCTGTTGGTTTATTTACATTTAAAATTTGAAAGACTCAGAAGTTTCGTCCATTCGTTATCAATTTAATCACAAAAATACTCAATGGCAGCTAAAATATTAAAATGTCTTTAACATCAGCAATTTTTGACATACATCAAATCTAAATTAAACGCTTTATTAAGTGCCAGTCTGTCTAAGAATCAGGCCATGGTGAAAACATGACCAAAAAAACCCACCCAATTTGACATTGATTTCAGTTCATAATATGTAGTTATGCACAAAAATAACATTAATTTCCATTTTCTGTTCTGGTAATAGAAAATACAATTTGGTTGAAATACACTAGAAATTAACAAATAAGGGGAGATAACTCTGTAATTTGCTATCATTCTAACCAATTTTCTAACCAAGTTATTTGATATTACCAGACACACACAAACAAAAGACTAAAACTTTTTAACTCAGGATGATGGTTAGTATTTAATAGCATGATTAGCTCGGTGGGTTTTTTTCTAATCATGTTTTAATTTTTACCTAAATTGCCTGCTTCTTACAAAGACTGGCACTTAAGTATTAAGTCATCATTGAATGACTAATAGTAAACACGTATGTACCAGGCAAATAATTTTGCTATACCGGACACAGTTTTAATCTTATACCTGAATCTTGTCAGTGGAGGCCAGCATTATGACAGTTGAAAACCAAAAAAATAAGTGAGACGATGATTGAAACAAAAGTTTTTTGAAACATTTGTGCGAAATCTTGACCAGGACGTTTACGTCTGGAGATAAAGAAAAAACTTTATTTTTCCAACAATTTGAACTTTTATGATCGGTAATTTAAAAAGAAATACTTCGTTATTGATGAATTTTGTGCTCTCGACAAAAATTATACAAATCGAATGATGTGCATATATTAAATATAGTATCTTACATTTGCGAATTATTCCAAGAGAATATTTAAACTATCGATGAAAAAAGTCCGAACCTCGACGAAAACTTTCAATTAGCTTTGCAAGCTTCTGTTTCTCAAACGATCATCAACATGAATTTCATTTTTGATAAACAAAAAAAACCCTTTCGAGTGCCTTCCACATTCATGATTTCTATTTCAACCACATATTTGTGTAGTTCTCAAACAACTGTTTTCACATTTTGATTCACCAGCAGGTGAAGGTTGGTAATTTTTAACTCAACTAATCAAATAAAGAACTCTTCATTACTATACGTAGATTTTTGTTTTATAAACAAAGAATGTACACCACAAATTAGAAAAAAAGAATGGCAACAATGAAGATTACAGTGTCCTTCATAGACCGTTTGGTAGTGTCAGTTCAATTTTAGTTGTGTCAGTATATTACAACACTGAAGACCTGTTGGTGACCTTCTGCTGTTGTTTTTTTCTATGGTCGGGTTGTTGTCTCTTGGCACACTCTCAATTTTATAGTCAATAATTAAAAGCAAAGAAAGATGCTATAAAGTGTGATACATACTTCAACAATAAGTTTTCCTTCTCTGTTGGCCTGTTTATCGCTCACAAAAAATTTCGATTCTGCTTTTGTTATTGGGTATTTGCTAAGAATCATATTACCAGCAACATTAACTCGTTGTTTTTTAGTACATGATGATACACGACCAGCCCCTTCAGCTCCCCCACAAGTGATACACTCTTGTTTCAGTGATTCCCATGCACCGCATTTATATTGGATGTCACAATCTAGTATTCCTTTAATGTCCGTTAGTCCTTTGCATTTTCTCAAGCAAAACATAAGACGAATTGTTTTGAAAAATGGACAGGGAGATGATGTCGCCGCTAATAAGTTATTTGTTGTTCCATCGTGAATGGAGCTGTAAACGTATGGATACGTTTTCTTTACCTGGCTAAATATAGTCGATATATCCCTTTCTAAAAACACCTGAAAGTACACAGAGGGAAGAATATATAAGTATCAAACCAATCAATAATGTTTTGTAAAAGAGGGACGAAAGACACCAGAGGGACAGTCAAACTCATAAATCGAAAATAGACTGACAACGCCATGGTTAAAAATGAAAAAGACAAACAGACAAACAACAATACACATGGCACAACATAGAAAACTAATGAATAAGCAAAACGAATCCCACCAAACAGTAGGTGTGATATCAGGTACCCCGGAAGGGTAAGCAGATCCTGCTCCACGTGCGGCACCCGTTGTGTTGTTCATTTTATAACAAATCCGATAAATAGTCTAATTCGTTAGGTCAAATGTATGAAAAGGGAAAGGGATTGTAGTTACGACATAAGGACCATATCCGATATCATTTGTGAAACGGATAACGGCCATCCAACCAATAAAAGTGTATATATGTGTAAATAAAAGTCTTTTAAGTGGGACAACGATACTAATTCACAAACAAGGTGTAATTAATTCTTATTGACAAATATTTCGGTTCAACAAGTTACATGTACCTTCATCAAAGTAAATGTTTATTTATCAAGTGCAGCAAATAACATTTATTTGTAAAACACAAGCTAACTCATACAGGAAACAAGGTCTAATCACATAAACAATTGAAAAAACGTGGCTGCGTTCTAATACATCCCTGTCGAAAAGTAGAACAATTGAATATTTGTAAAATAATTAATTCAAAACCTCAATTATATTATACTCAGCATTCTTCGCGTTGAGCTGTTAGGATCAATCCCATATAGTTCTTTTAGCAAGAAACTTTCCCGAACTTTGCTATAGTCATTCGTTAAACATTTGTTAAATGTGTTTGTGCTTTTGATTTTGCCATTTGAGTATGAACTTTTCAATTTGAATTTTAATATACTCAACATCAACTCAATATATGTGAATTCGTTAAGAAATAAGTATGTATATATAAAAATAAGAAGATGTGGTTTGATTTCAAATAAGTAAACCTCCTGTAGGCGACTAAAATGACGTAGAAATAAATAAATATACGGTCTTCAACAATTAGCAAAACCCATACATCTTAGTTTGTTTTTACTCATTTTCATGAAGTAGTTTCCAAATTCCAAAGCCCTTGATTTTGGCAAAACGAAATGTAGCGGAATCATATTTCACCGTTAAAGACTCGCATACTCAAAATCATTTTAATTTGAGAAGGTGTTTAAATAAAACGTCTATGTATTTGTTAGTTGCAAATGACAGAATGGCGAATAAGAGAAATATGATATGGTCTCGACTACTTTGGTCATTAAAACAGATTACATCGTCACTCAGAAAGCGAGGGGTTTGCAACCCCTCTGCTTCCCGCATAACACATAATCGGTTACTTCTTCATGATCTTTAAGCTTTGTATTGCCGAAAGCAGTTAACTTTGATATTTCAAACTGTTATTTAAAGTTCATATTAGTTTAAAGCACAATATGTTGCATGACGAAATGTACGATTTACAATTTTAGACTGGAATCTTTCAAAATAATTTCCGCACATTACAAACTCATAAACGATACCAGTATTAAACTGTGTACACCAGAGGAGCGTCTACAAAAGACTCTTCAATGACGGTCTAATATAAAACCTTTTTTTTTTTAATAAAGTACAAAGTTGGTGAGCAAATGCAGCTTATGTCTACTGTTTTGGTTGAAAATCCGGAATACTTCGAAAAATTAAAAGTTTGATCAGCAGTTAATATAGAATGAGTTTTTATGTTTAAATTTGTTTCTTAGTTAATGAATTAAATCAAGGGAAATAATGCTTGTAATGGAATTTCAAATCTCACTTGAAATGCAGTATATAACAGTTTGTCTTGCTTAAAATACAGAAATGGATTAATCTTGTTGATCAATATTTCTACATGAGAGTGTATTTTATTTAAAAATCACTTTTTTCAACAAAATTATTAATAAAACGAAACGTTTCGACCATTTAATCAATGAAAAAATCTCTGATAAAAATAAGACATTTTGTTAAGAATGTTGTTTTTTGAGAATAAGATCTAGAAAACATAACAAAAGATACATACTAGTCACTATTATTATTCATATAAATGGAGTTCCCTTTGTATAACGTATGTGTTTCTACTATTCAATTTGAGAATAATTCAGTGTAAGAGTGTTTCGACAAACGCGTTAATTGTTTATGTCTATTCTAGCAACAGATTATCGAAGGAAAATAAATTAAAGCGCAAGTAAATATAACAAGTTTTGGGTTGTTATAAAAAAATATTAATTTGGGTTGTTTAATTTTAAAAAAAAATTTAACAAAATATTTACTTTGACAAAAATATAAAAATCCTAAAAAACCTGAACCACACACTTTCATTTTTCGTTGACAATTTAATGGAATTTGATGCGACTGTCATATAAGTGAGAGGTTTAGCTAGCTATAAAACCAGGTTCAATCCACCATTTTCTACATTAGAAAATGCCTGTACCAAGTCAGGAATATGACAGTTGTTACCCATTCGTTTGATGTGTTTGGACTTTTGATTTTGCCTTTTGATTTTTGATTTTCCTTTTTGAATTTTCCTCGGAGTTCGGTATTTTTGTGTTTTTACTTTTTACTACAACCAAGTCGATGTCAAGTTTCTTCCTAGAAGAAACTTTACTGCTGGTGGATTTTTCCCCGAGGGCATCATTAACTTGGTAGCTTTATGCATGATGAATACAAATAATACTAAGAACAAACCGGCTGGGACGTCGCCCGGGTTACCAAGGTCCCCTTTTGCTACACGGAACACTGTAGCATTTGATTTGTGTGTTCCACGGAATATCCTCCGGGATACCCCTGATTTGACGTACGTTCAGCCAGAAGGTAATTACTACTTTAAAAATTCAGATACTTTTCATAAATTAAAGCCATGTTCCGTTAAAATTTTCGACTGTTTGAAAACACCTGCTACAAGTGAATCAACACCTATCATTTCGTCTTGTAAACACAAAAAAGGAAAAAGGAGTACGTGTAAGACATGTGATATGTTAATCACGACTCCTGATTTCACCAGTAACTTAACAGGAAAAACGTATTATACAAAATCTTTCGAACCTCTGGACTGTTCCACGGACAATGTAGTGTACGGAATCGAATGTACTTTGTGTGGACTACTTTATGTTGGTGAAACTCGACAAACTTTACGTAAAAGGATGAATCAACACCGGTCTGATAATAAAGATCCGCAATTCAGGGTTCTTTATAACCACTTTAATCAATCGGACCATGACCCTTCGTTATCTATGAAAGTACGGATCATCGAGAAAATTTATCACCACACAAATAGTCCAGTACTTAGTACTCCTTTCCGAAAAGATAGAGAAAATTTCTGGATAAGGGAACTAGGTACTGCAATGCCATATGGGTGCAATGATAATGTCAAAGGAGTAGGAAATTTGTCAAGTCCAGCCTGCAGTGATGTTAATGTAATGAGTTTATTTAATACTACCTTACGAAACCAACGTAGTCATGGACAAAAACGTTACCATCGACCTAATGTAAAAAAGTCTTCCAAATCTAGATCGGCCTCTGGAAGCTTTGATGACCTTCTTTCTCATCTGCATCATCCGTTAGGGTTACATTACATTAGAACTATTCTTTTTTCACTGCCGGTTAATTTTCTAAAATGTTTGAGAGATTATGCACTTGACAAAGGAGGTACTAATACATTTTCTCCAATATACAGACTTGTCAGTATAATTTGTGATGTAGCTCTTTTCCGTCTCTTTAAACCAGTAAGATCGGAACCTTTACATGAGGAAAAGAGAAAATTCCTTCCTGTTCACTTTAACAATAGAGGAATTGATGCAATCAACATCAGCAACGTTCTACATAACAAGGAGGTAACATCTAAAATTCCTATTTATTTTCAAAATCAGTCTGTTCCTATTGTATCCTACAGTTACACCAAAACCATTGCACCCAAAATATTTAACTATAAACAAGCATTACATGACCTTGATTTAGAACAATACCTAAAAAAACCTCTGACATGTGATTGTTCCAACTCGCCTTACAATTACAGCCCCTCTGGCCATGTTATTACTGGGGATCTAAACATAATTCAACATGATAATCTCCGAAAGGTGATTTCTCGTGGTCCTAAGTTTAGAGAACCCCAACACATCAATTGGAACCATAACTTCAAAATAATTATGGATTCCATTGAGAACTACGCCAGAGCATGGGCTAAGCGAGAAGAAGTTCAACTGGACACTTTGTCAGAATGGGTCAAAACAATCAGGTCTCTGATAAAACGTCGCATTCATAAGTTGAAAAACTGTGTGAATGATCGACCTAAGTCCATTTTCAGTGACAAAGAGGCTGTGAAATGTCTATCATCTCTTCAAGATAAGTATGTTGTTGTTCCTGCGGACAAAGCTTCAAATAATATTGTCTTTGTATGTAAATCGTATTACTACGAGTGTCTTATAAAAGAATTAGGAATTAATGAACACTCAGGTAATCCCACATACAAAAACATATCATTTGACAAGGATGAGATTTTGGCGAATCATAAGTCCTTCATGGCTTCTATGAACATTGCATTGAACGACAAATCGGAGGACTTACCTTGTTTGTATTGGATACCTAAACTTCACAAAATTCCGTACAAACAACGGTACATTGCCGGCTCATCTGCTTGTTCTACTAAAGAATTGTCCATTAGACTGACTAAAATTCTGTCCGCAGTTAAAGAGGGTCTTCAGATATACTGTGAAACTGTTTACTCTCGTAGTGGTATTAACCATATGTGGATTCTGAAAAACTCTAAAGAACTTCTTGATAATTTTAAATCTCGGTCTTTTTCTGAAATTAGTTCTATTAAAACTTTTGATTTTTCAACCTTGTATACAACCATTCCCCATGTGAAATTGAAAAACCGTCTAAAAGAAATAATCCACAATGCTTTTCATCATAAAAATGGTAGCATACGCTATAAATTTATCACTTTGGGATACCATAAGGCATATTTTGTTAATAAGGAACAAAAGGGTAAAACATACTACACAGAGGAACAAGTGATCAGTATGCTGGAGTTTCTTATTGACAACATATTTGTTGAATTTGGAGGTAGACTTTTTCAACAAATTGTCGGCATTCCTATGGGAACGAACTGTGCGCCTCTCCTTGCTGACCTCTTCTTATTTTCATATGAATCGGAGTTCCTTCAGACACTTGTCAAAAACAAGAAGATCAAAGAAGCCAGGTTATTTAATTTCACTTTCAGATATATTGATGATGTTCTTTCCACTAACAATCCGAACTTTTCTGATTGGATTCCATTAATATACCCACCAGAACTAGAAATTAAAGAGACCACAGACACGGCTTCCTCCGCCTCATTTTTAGACTTATACCTCGAATTTGACATACACAGTCATCTCAGTACCAGAATCTATGACAAACGAGACGATTTTAATTTTGAAATTATCAATTTCCCCCACCTTAGTAGTAATATACCAACTTCACCTGCATATGGAATATACATTTCCCAACTTATTAGGTATTCAAGAGCTTGCAGCTCCTATTCAGACTTTGTAAAACGTCACCAGTGTCTGAGCAGAAAGTTGATGAACCAGGGGTATGTCAAAGAACGTCTCGTCCTTTTTCTAAAAAAGTTCATCGGAAGATACCCAGAACTTGTTGATAAATATTCCGTATCAACTTCACAAATAATACAAGATGGTCTTGAAGGATAGATTTTGCGTACTGACGTTTGTTATCATCTTAATTACGTATTATAGAATTCTTTTATAAGTCTTTTTTAGATAATCATTTGAAATGACTCAGTGGTTATGTAAAACCACATACTTTGAACGGCAAAATTATTTCATTGATTGATATTACTTTTACTTAAGGATCTTGAATACTATGAATGACAAAACTATTTTATTCAATAATACTACTTTTTCTGTTTAGTCTGTTTTTCATGATATACATTTGACGTGAAACTGTACTTATGTATCCCGTCATACTTTGAACCACACCATTATTTTATTTATTATTATTACTTTTACTGTTAAGTCTGGTTTTTGGTATATCTACTTTACGTGAGTCTGTATTTATGTATGCCGACATACGACAAAATTATTTTTTATGTCTACCTGTGCGAATTTCAAACGCGCTATTTTACACCAGTAATGATAACCTTCTATCATTTATGGGTAGACTTTACATAGATAAATTCAGCCGTATTTGACGTGAAACTGTTCTTATGTATCCCGTCATACTTTGAACCACACCATTATTTTATTTATTATTATTACTTTTACTGTTAAGTCTGTTTTTGTTATATCAACTTTACGTAAGTCTTCATTTATGTATGCCGTCATACGACAAAATTATTTTTATGTCTACCTGTGCGAATTTCAAACGCACATTTTTATACCAATAATGAAACCTTCTATCATTATGGGTAGACTTTACATAGATAAATTCAGCCGTATAAGAAAAGCAAAATGAGAATGTTAAATTAATGGATGCCTTTTTGTGCTTCTTTGTTACATTTGTTGTTAATGTAGAGATATTAAGATGATAACACAATATTGACTGTTGTACCCCGATTTTTGACATTGTTACTCTTTGAGTATGTTTGTTTTGTTCATGCATCGTTGACAATTTAATGGAATTTGATGCGACTGTCATATAAGTGAGAGGTTTAGCTAGCTATAAAACCAGGTTCAATCCACCATTTTCTACATTAGAAAATGCCTGTACCAAGTCAGGAATATGACAGTTGTTACCCATTCGTTTGATGTGTTTGGACTTTTGATTTTGCCTTTTGATTTTTGATTTTCCTTTTTGAATTTTCCTCGGAGTTCGGTATTTTTGTGTTTTTACTTTTTACTACAACCAAGTCGATGTCAAGTTTCTTCCTAGAAGAAACTTTACTGCTGGTGGATTTTTCCCCGAGGGCATCATTAACTTGGTAGCTTTATGCATGATGAATACAAATAATACTAAGAACAAACCGGCTGGGACGTCGCCCGGGTTACCAAGGTCCCCTTTTGCTACACGGAACACTGTAGCATTTGATTTGTGTGTTCCACGGAATATCCTCCGGGATACCCCTGATTTGACGTACGTTCAGCCAGAAGGTAATTACTACTTTAAAAATTCAGATACTTTTCATAAATTAAAGCCATGTTCCGTTAAAATTTTCGACTGTTTGAAAACACCTGCTACAAGTGAATCAACACCTATCATTTCGTCTTGTAAACACAAAAAAGGAAAAAGGAGTACGTGTAAGACATGTGATATGTTAATCACGACTCCTGATTTCACCAGTAACTTAACAGGAAAAACGTATTATACAAAATCTTTCGAACCTCTGGACTGTTCCACGGACAATGTAGTGTACGGAATCGAATGTACTTTGTGTGGACTACTTTATGTTGGTGAAACTCGACAAACTTTACGTAAAAGGATGAATCAACACCGGTCTGATAATAAAGATCCGCAATTCAGGGTTCTTTATAACCACTTTAATCAATCGGACCATGACCCTTCGTTATCTATGAAAGTACGGATCATCGAGAAAATTTATCACCACACAAATAGTCCAGTACTTAGTACTCCTTTCCGAAAAGATAGAGAAAATTTCTGGATAAGGGAACTAGGTACTGCAATGCCATATGGGTGCAATGATAATGTCAAAGGAGTAGGAAATTTGTCAAGTCCAGCCTGCAGTGATGTTAATGTAATGAGTTTATTTAATACTACCTTACGAAACCAACGTAGTCATGGACAAAAACGTTACCATCGACCTAATGTAAAAAAGTCTTCCAAATCTAGATCGGCCTCTGGAAGCTTTGATGACCTTCTTTCTCATCTGCATCATCCGTTAGGGTTACATTACATTAGAACTATTCTTTTTTCACTGCCGGTTAATTTTCTAAAATGTTTGAGAGATTATGCACTTGACAAAGGAGGTACTAATACATTTTCTCCAATATACAGACTTGTCAGTATAATTTGTGATGTAGCTCTTTTCCGTCTCTTTAAACCAGTAAGATCGGAACCTTTACATGAGGAAAAGAGAAAATTCCTTCCTGTTCACTTTAACAATAGAGGAATTGATGCAATCAACATCAGCAACGTTCTACATAACAAGGAGGTAACATCTAAAATTCCTATTTATTTTCAAAATCAGTCTGTTCCTATTGTATCCTACAGTTACACCAAAACCATTGCACCCAAAATATTTAACTATAAACAAGCATTACATGACCTTGATTTAGAACAATACCTAAAAAAACCTCTGACATGTGATTGTTCCAACTCGCCTTACAATTACAGCCCCTCTGGCCATGTTATTACTGGGGATCTAAACATAATTCAACATGATAATCTCCGAAAGGTGATTTCTCGTGGTCCTAAGTTTAGAGAACCCCAACACATCAATTGGAACCATAACTTCAAAATAATTATGGATTCCATTGAGAACTACGCCAGAGCATGGGCTAAGCGAGAAGAAGTTCAACTGGACACTTTGTCAGAATGGGTCAAAACAATCAGGTCTCTGATAAAACGTCGCATTCATAAGTTGAAAAACTGTGTGAATGATCGACCTAAGTCCATTTTCAGTGACAAAGAGGCTGTGAAATGTCTATCATCTCTTCAAGATAAGTATGTTGTTGTTCCTGCGGACAAAGCTTCAAATAATATTGTCTTTGTATGTAAATCGTATTACTACGAGTGTCTTATAAAAGAATTAGGAATTAATGAACACTCAGGTAATCCCACATACAAAAACATATCATTTGACAAGGATGAGATTTTGGCGAATCATAAGTCCTTCATGGCTTCTATGAACATTGCATTGAACGACAAATCGGAGGACTTACCTTGTTTGTATTGGATACCTAAACTTCACAAAATTCCGTACAAACAACGGTACATTGCCGGCTCATCTGCTTGTTCTACTAAAGAATTGTCCATTAGACTGACTAAAATTCTGTCCGCAGTTAAAGAGGGTCTTCAGATATACTGTGAAACTGTTTACTCTCGTAGTGGTATTAACCATATGTGGATTCTGAAAAACTCTAAAGAACTTCTTGATAATTTTAAATCTCGGTCTTTTTCTGAAATTAGTTCTATTAAAACTTTTGATTTTTCAACCTTGTATACAACCATTCCCCATGTGAAATTGAAAAACCGTCTAAAAGAAATAATCCACAATGCTTTTCATCATAAAAATGGTAGCATACGCTATAAATTTATCACTTTGGGATACCATAAGGCATATTTTGTTAATAAGGAACAAAAGGGTAAAACATACTACACAGAGGAACAAGTGATCAGTATGCTGGAGTTTCTTATTGACAACATATTTGTTGAATTTGGAGGTAGACTTTTTCAACAAATTGTCGGCATTCCTATGGGAACGAACTGTGCGCCTCTCCTTGCTGACCTCTTCTTATTTTCATATGAATCGGAGTTCCTTCAGACACTTGTCAAAAACAAGAAGATCAAAGAAGCCAGGTTATTTAATTTCACTTTCAGATATATTGATGATGTTCTTTCCACTAACAATCCGAACTTTTCTGATTGGATTCCATTAATATACCCACCAGAACTAGAAATTAAAGAGACCACAGACACGGCTTCCTCCGCCTCATTTTTAGACTTATACCTCGAATTTGACATACACAGTCATCTCAGTACCAGAATCTATGACAAACGAGACGATTTTAATTTTGAAATTATCAATTTCCCCCACCTTAGTAGTAATATACCAACTTCACCTGCATATGGAATATACATTTCCCAACTTATTAGGTATTCAAGAGCTTGCAGCTCCTATTCAGACTTTGTAAAACGTCACCAGTGTCTGAGCAGAAAGTTGATGAACCAGGGGTATGTCAAAGAACGTCTCGTCCTTTTTCTAAAAAAGTTCATCGGAAGATACCCAGAACTTGTTGATAAATATTCCGTATCAACTTCACAAATAATACAAGATGGTCTTGAAGGATAGATTTTGCGTACTGACGTTTGTTATCATCTTAATTACGTATTATAGAATTCTTTTATAAGTCTTTTTTAGATAATCATTTGAAATGACTCAGTGGTTATGTAAAACCACATACTTTGAACGGCAAAATTATTTCATTGATTGATATTACTTTTACTTAAGGATCTTGAATACTATGAATGACAAAACTATTTTATTCAATAATACTACTTTTTCTGTTTAGTCTGTTTTTCATGATATACATTTGACGTGAAACTGTACTTATGTATCCCGTCATACTTTGAACCACACCATTATTTTATTTATTATTATTACTTTTACTGTTAAGTCTGGTTTTTGGTATATCTACTTTACGTGAGTCTGTATTTATGTATGCCGACATACGACAAAATTATTTTTTATGTCTACCTGTGCGAATTTCAAACGCGCTATTTTACACCAGTAATGATAACCTTCTATCATTTATGGGTAGACTTTACATAGATAAATTCAGCCGTATTTGACGTGAAACTGTTCTTATGTATCCCGTCATACTTTGAACCACACCATTATTTTATTTATTATTATTACTTTTACTGTTAAGTCTGTTTTTGTTATATCAACTTTACGTAAGTCTTCATTTATGTATGCCGTCATACGACAAAATTATTTTTATGTCTATCTGTGCGAATTTCAAACGCACATTTTTATACCAATAATGAAACCTTCTATCATTATGGGTAGACTTTACATAGATAAATTCAGCCGTATAAGAAAAGCAAAATGAGAATGTTAAATTAATGGATGCCTTTTTGTGCTTCTTTGTTACATTTGTTGTTAATGTAGAGATATTAAGATGATAACACAATATTGACTGTTGTACCCCGATTTTTGACATTGTTACTCTTTGAGTATGTTTGTTTTGTTCATGCATCGTTGACAATTTAATGGAATTTGATGCGACTGTCATATAAGTGAGAGGTTTAGCTAGCTATAAAACCAGGTTCAATCCACCATTTTCTACATTAGAAAATGCCTGTACCAAGTCAGGAATATGACAGTTGTTACCCATTCGTTTGATGTGTTTGGACTTTTGATTTTGCCTTTTGATTTTTGATTTTCCTTTTTGAATTTTCCTCGGAGTTCGGTATTTTTGTGTTTTTACTTTTCACGGACAATTTCATTGCACATATAGCAGTTTGACAAACACTTAATTTGATCATTTTGAGAAGCTGAATTTTTCCCTAACAATACAATGTGATTAAAGCGTTTACCATATTTACAGAGTTATCTCCCTGTAGTGTTAGGTACGACTTTAAACATACCTCATTCAGACATACAACATCCGCATCTTCTGCCAGTAAAGCACCGGGGAGTTCCGCGAGTCTGCCAGCTTTATTCTCAAATTTATCTATCAACTTTGCACTAAATGCCAGAAATGAATTTGCTGTAGAACCACCGATACTAACTGTTGGTTTATTGTACTTTGGACAATCATTAATAACACATGACACCGAAGTAATCGAAGACACCAAGACAAACAGTATGGTCTGCATTTTGTATCAACGTCCTTGAAACATAAGATTGAACACATTTGTATTTCGCATATATATACTAGTATACATAAATAGTAAAGAAAAACATCATACTTTAGAAGAAAAAAGTTTAGGTAAAGAATTACTAGTATATGTTTTTTGCCAATTGTATTGATAAAATTTGACATAAACATTTCATGATTGTTTTGTAAAAGACATTAATACAACCCTTGTATTTAAATTAAAAGATGGGATATGATTGCCAACGAGACAACTTCTCCATCCAATTCGTAATGTGGAAAAATCAAACTAGTATAGGTGTAAGGACGGCCTTTAGCACCGAGCCTTGGCTGAAACCAAATAGCACGATATAAAGGGCCTCAATGTAATTAGTGTAAAATGACATGGTATGTTTTGATACTTTGAGTACACTTTAAAGCGGTCTGATATACTAAGTTTGTGTTTATATACTGTCTCAGAGAGTCAGTCCGTATATATGAGATTCTGATATGTCAAAATATTATTTTTAGTCCTAAACACTTGCGTTGACTGCTTTCCTCTACGTCAAATGCCTTTTCTATAAATTAACAATAACATTTTCAATAAAATATGAAGTTTGACTATCTTAAAAAAAATGATATTAACTTACTTTTTAAATGAGAAAACAAGTTACTAACCTATTATTTAAGAAACTTTCAAGATGATGTGGCTCGTTCGAATTTTTTAATGGTTGCATTGTGTTATATAGTCGAGCAAAATCGATAGAAACAACTCACCTATGCATATGCTGCTTCGACACGTCCTTGGTTTTCAATAAACAAGCTTGAAACAAAAGAAATAAAACATTTTAATATTGATTTAATGTAAATGTGCAACACATTGTTTCAAGGGCATCAGCGTATGTCAAATTGTTTGTTAATAAGTTCATGTTAAAGTGAGGTAACCTTGCAATTTCTCAGGAAAGTTTTCAAATAAATATATTTGTTCACTTAATTTTAAAACGTTCTCTGTATGGCAGTTTTTATTAACCTCTCTTTGTTTTGAATTTTGAGTTATCTGTCATTCCTAGTAAGTTATTTTTAGCAAACAATAATGTTTGGATTCAATTTAACCCAATGTAGTCGTTTAATGCATTCACGTATTCTTAGTTATATTGAACAAAAACGTGGCGATAATGTTGTATTGCTAATGAACAACTATACCCAGGGGATCAAATAAGGCAACAGTAGTATACCGGTGTTCTAAAGTCATAAATCGACCAAGAAAAAAACAAATCCCGGCTACAAACTAAAACACAGGGGACTAAAAGATGATGAATTACACATAACATGTATCATAAGCTATAAAAGGCATGTCCGTGACAAAATGCCAAACAATTCAAAAGGGAGAAGTCATAGCTAGATTTGTTCTTGCAACAATAATTAATCATTACAGACAGCAAGCAACGACAACCACTGAGTTTATAATATTGATTAGATTTCAAATTTGCAATCGTTCCACATTTTCTTAAACTAAACAGAGTCACGGTGTTTGAATTGCGGATTGGATTGTGGTTGCTTTATCATTTTATGAACCTAGTTTGAACAATTTTAAATTAAGATCGTTACACAAGACAGTACGTCGGTAAATGTTTTGTTCACTTCTGAAAAGTAGAATAAAGAGTGATTACACAAAAAGTATGCATAGAAATAAGACGATGATTTAACTCAGAATCAAAGTCACAATGTGTAAAAAGTAAACACGTTAAGGTCACAGTACGACTTTAACACGGAGCCTTTGCTTACATCGACAAGTAAGATTTAAAAAGGCGTTGTTCGAGTTCCCATGAAACAACTCATTTTATTTTTCTTCATATATGTTTTAGTTGAATCAAATGATTTTTGAAGTTTCTAATGTTTTTACTTTTTCAATATTATGATACATTTATTTAAATTGTAGTTTGTGATGTAAAACCTTTATCAGCTTTTAAGGGCATTAATCCTCTTGTCATGTTCTAAGTATGTTAAAAAAAATATTTCAATGTTAGAAATACAACATGTATTAACACAGCCAAATGTCACATCATGTCAAATCAGTCTCATAAGTTTTCATATTTATATTTACATTTGAGGGAATCATATTTGTAACTAACTAGTATTATGCTTCCCTAAAAAAAATCTGGAGTATATAAACTTCAGTCAGTTTGTCCGAGAATGTTTACCAAATAGTAGCTGCATATAAACTGAAAGATCCCTTTGAAATTATTTAATGCAGCTCTTTCTTTGAAGGACAACTTAGAAAAGATCAATACAAAAAGGAGAGGCAAATTATTGCAAATGAAGCAATTATCCAGCTAAGTTTTAATGAAGATTACATAAGAAAGGCATTTTGATTGTGTTGACACTAGGATAAAAAGATGCTTACAGCCAAAAAGTTTTCTTTGATTTAAACAAAAACCATTTGATTACAGATTACAAGACGAAAGCACCTAGTTTGTGATTTCAAGGTCACAGGTCAAAGTCGCAGATACTCAAACTAGTTTTCTAGTTTAGCTTAAAAATGTTTTACCCATAACTTGAACAATAACTTAAATATACTAAAGCTTGAGAAAGCTAGATTGGCTTCGCACATAAATTTCTTCTATTTCACCCCCCCCCCCCCACCCACTTTTACTGATTTTTTTATCAAGGATTTTACTAAAAAAAAAAATTCATTAAAATGGGTTAAGCTAGAGAATTGATAAGAAGTAGTGGATTCGAAGACTAAAGTCGCTCGTTGATTATCACTTACGAATCCACTTCTTCTTATCAATTCCCTTCTACAGAAATCAAGCAGGGAAAATATGTGTGAGATTACAAATGACTTACTTAAGGATGTACAACTCTGAGGAGCCAGCAATTTCTAGAAATAAACTTGTATTCTTAACTTTTTTTTTGTTTGAACATGATTGATAAGACATACTTGGGGAAGAACAAATCATATGGTGGTGCACATCTTTTTTTGCTACTTCTCTTTGAAAGTATCCAATTTTGATGATTTTCCATTAAGTCATCATTTTTTACCCATTTTTTGGCTACTATCATGAACAAAAATCAAAGTTCCACAATTAAACTTTGTTTTCATACTTCCAATAACGATGAAGTGGACCAATCTAAATAAATTTAACTTAAAAAACTATAGTTAATAAGAGAAAGTTTAATCATATCTTCATGTTTTTTTGTGTGTCAAATTTACCATGCTGGTAATTTTTTTTTTTTTTTTTTTTATGTTTTTCTATTTTATGAAGAACATGCATTTATTTCAACTTCTTTGCTATAAATGATTGAAAAAAAGGAAAAGAATGATATGGGATGAACCTGTATCCGGTAAAATTATTTTTTGTACCCCTCACCCATTTCTTAAAATATTTGCTAAAAGACTGACTAATTTGGTTATATCATTCAAAAAATGTATTTCTCAAAAACTATTAATGGTAAATACACATTTTTTTCACACAGTGAAATTTGGTTATAATTGTTTTTTGAATTTATTGATATTTTCCACTTATAACACATATTTTAAAAATCATTTTAGAGCAAATTTTAACGAGACTAAAACGTCAGAAGAATACATTCTTAAAAACCAACAATTTCAATCCTATTCATAAAGGTTGGGTCAACTAAATATCTGTGGTCAATTTACTGCAATAAAGGTAGTATTATAGCGAACCAAATGAAAGTTTACCACAGAGTCGTCTGCACTTGACCAAGGTATTTAAACTTTTGCAAGTTTACCTGTCCCATTGAATTAATACAATAGCCTTTGTTCTCTGTGTAGTTTATTCACTTGGACATTAAATTTCTTCTAGGAGAAATCTATCACTCATTGATTAATTTGCCTGACTAAAACAATATCTTCTTTGTTGATTGAAATACATGTATAAACTCACATAACCTGCATGTGATACAGTATTTATTCAATATCAATAATAAAATTTCAATCTGTTCAATATAAGCACTGATTTAATTATAAAAAGTTCATTTCTGATTTTTATAACTACTGCATGCATTTATGTTTGAAAGAATCTGTTTTTGTGGTTCTTCAGTTATAAAGAATACATTTATGAAGACCTTTATTTAAACATCATTTAAAGTTTTTATTTGTGAACAGACTAACAAATGGCAAATTTTAATACGTAAAATGTTGATATTTGATCAGAAATCAACTTTTAATTTTTAAATTAGTGTTTATATTAAACAAATTGAAAATGTGTTATTGATAGAATAAATACAACATCACATGCAGTTTTATAATTCCTTATTTGTACATGTATTTTTATCATTGACAGTTCATTTTGTTTGTTCAGGTAAATTAATCAGTGAGTGATAGATTTCTCTTGCAAGAAATTTAAAGGTCCCATTGAATAAACTAAACAGAGAACAAAAGGTTTTGTAATTGTTACATGGGACAAGAGAACTTACAAAAGTTTAAATGGACAGGTAACTTGCCGGTGAAACTGTGTAAAACTATGATAGGATTCGCTATAAATAAACGACTTAAAATTGATACAACTGTGATCACTGATACATTAGAAACCTGAATGAACATGGGAATAACTAACCACTGTCTAAAGAGTGTTATTTAAAAAAAATGGTGGCATCCCAGACAACATGAGTATGTTGGCCCAACATTGGCACAACGTATATCATTGCATTGGCCCATCGTTGTATTTTAACGTTGGCCCAACGTATAAGTGCAAAGTGGGCCTACGTTGGCCCAACATGATGGCTTCATGTTGGCCCAACGTTGTACGGTTATATGCAATACATAGAGCCAACGTTGGCCCATTGTATGAAAAACGAAATCCATGTTGGCACAACATTGGACCAACGTAGAAATATCTTTTCTTATGTTGGCACTATGTTGTTCCAAGGTAGGTATTTCTCATTTTTACGTTGGCAATACGTTGGTCTATTGTTTCAACTTAATTAAAATGAATGCTGCATGAGGAGCTGTATATGATTAATACTCCGGAGTGCATTTGATCTTTTTTGTATTCCAAACTGCCAAAGTTTAAGGTAGCAATTCTGTATTTTTGTATTACCCATTGTTGTTACTGTCCTTGTTTTTTTTCATGAACTTTGCCTCTTTAATTTTATGTATTGTTTGACGCTAAGATATTTCTTTGGCAATGTTTGATGGATCGACCAGATAAACTCTGTGTCATTTGGTGTCTTGTAAAGAGTTGTCTCATTAGCAATCATACCACATCTTCTTTTTTCATATCAATTTCATTTATTTCTTTAACAGAACAAATGACGTATGGCTTATGGTTAGGCGATCATGCAAATAGTTTTTTCGAAGATGTAATTTTAGTTGTATTGATTCAAGATCCAGAATGAAAATTAAATAATTCAGAAGATGAAACTTATTTATTTTAAATTTGATATCATTGGTCGTCACCACAAGTAGTGTCCTCCTCAATTTGAACTTCAACAGTGTCATTATTATTTATATATGTTATTCTTTTTTCCCTTTTCTGTTTCTTGCCACCTTCTCTGTCAAGGCTTAAGCGCTGCCAATCTTTAGCTGCATCATTTATCTCCTTATCCGAAGACTCTTTACGGCTATGTTTTTTTTCTAACCGATTCTGTAATAAAGTTATAAGTAAACTTGAATTGCGTATTCGTCTAATGCATGCGTGCGTAATCTCCCTTCTAGATATGTAATATAAATTAATGTATATTCTAAATAGTTTAAACACTATTTAATACAAAATAAAATCTTAAATAACCATTTTTTTATATTGGTTATTTGTCTAATGGTCAGAAATTCATTAGTATTAGACGGATGTGTGGTTATAACAAACCCTTATTACTATTATTTCAGAATTCGGTATCATACTTTATATATTCGTAATATACATGATATATAAAGAATAATTTAGATGTGTATTTATGAACAGTTATATATTTGAAAAACACTGTTACACATTCAAGTGTGTATATGATCAGGTTTCACAAATATATCGTACGTATCTGTTTGCATGCGATTTAGAAATACAATAAAACTAATAATTTCATTTATATTTTAATGAAGTAGAAATCATTATACCGCATTTTTGAAACATTACGGAATAAGGTACATCTTACGACAATTTCATTCCATTAACTTCAGTTATGATCATACATGTTGTGGTTAAAGATTTATATAATTTACCATTTGTTTGAAGATACTAATGTTCAGTGGCAAATATTTCATGATAATTAATAGGATTGAAATGATTTAAAATCTAGAAAATAATTCGCCCGAAACGTATAAACTTCAAGATCAGCATTATAAAATGATAGAAATTAATATATGTTTTGATTTTTAACAACATCCCTCAGATTAAAAAATCATATTGTATTTGTCATTCTGAATCGTATATATATATCAGATTTTTTAAAGTTACAACTTACATGTTACTTTCTTTCTCTTTAAATCTCAGATGACATGATTTTCTCTTTTTGTTTTCTTCGTATCACTGCTTTCTTACAAATACACAACAGGAAATAATCACAAAAGTGACCATCCCATTACATTCAGATTTCCTTTAAACTTAATTACCATAGCAACTATCTTTGAAATTTGTCGAACATATGGTCAACCTCATCAGAATGGGCTTGATTAACAGACTGGCTGTATCAAATATCACTCTGCATATAATTGCTATTATTATGTTTCACAAAGTTTAATGAATAAAGTTATTATAAATAATGATTGCAATAAATTTAAATTTTTAACCAGGCAATCTATGTTTACGATATACATTTTTTTTATTACAGTAATGATATTCCGGTATAAATTTTACCTGACTTATATATAGAGTATAATATCACGCAACGTTGGGCCAGCATTGGCCCAACATAGAGTTGTAAATGTAATTTCAGTTGATAAACACTTTCGGAATAACATTAACTTTTCATAAAGCCTGCTGCAATCGAAATTATCCGCCTCCCAAGAGAAATAAAGCGTAAAATATTATATAATCAATTCTATTAACAAAATTTCATATCGGCCCTATGTTGCTACTAACATAATGCCAACATTTGCCCGATTATGTATAACCAACATGAGATAATAATATGAATTTACAACAACAGACCAACGTTGGGCCATTGTTTAGCAGCCGACACCAACGTGCGACCAATGTACCGATAATTTGCCAACGTTGGGCCAATGTTGTGAAGCCAACACCAACGGTCGACCAACGGGCCGACCATTTGCCAACGTTGGCCCACTGTTAGTCTGCTGACTGGGATTGTGTCCAGTCGGTTAAATTTAAACAGAAAATTTGTAGCCTCTTTAAATGTGTACTTATTTTGTTTTTAATTATTGAGTTGAAGTTGAATTTCTACACTTCTTTAAAACATCCTCAATATGCTGATTTAGATATAATATTAAGATTGGGATGTATATTGGAAGGGGCTTAACACTTTATGTATATTCTCGATTGTAAGTGTATATAACATAATTTATTCCAAGGTTGTGAAATGTTTTCAAAACAGCTGTAACAATCTCAATGTCAAATCAGTGATAAGGTTGTTGACATATCTGTTCTGATTTCTTTCAATGTATTTTTATTTTGAAAGAAAAATTTGTAGCATACTTTAATTCTCAAAACCATTTCAGGAGTATACAGCGTCTGTCAGTAAGTCTGTGGATCCAATGCAAATAGTTTCTGTACAGCAATATTGATATTTTTTAAGGATTATAATAAAACTCTTCTACAGAATTGTTTTTTTAAGATCTTGTTGATTTCAAGATCACAAGGTCAAAGCTCATGGTCACAAAACACAAAAGTGAATTGAAGGAAAACCTGTTTTCGGATGATAAATTGAATTGAACTCGTGTCCTGAAGGACCAGGAGAAAGAATAGAGCCTTAAAGAGAATAATTGTTTCGTTTTGATAGATTATTACTATAGGTGTTAGCAAGCTGGATTTTAATCATACTAGCACGATTATCTGATCTGTTATTTTACCAATTGTTATTCATTCTGCCTTTTGTGAATTCGAATGTCGTGAGATGCATGTATAGCAGGAGACTTCATCGTCAAATGTCTCGATATACCCGGACTTTTTGATACTCCTTAAACCAGCTGAATTTGCATATCTCTCATAACATTATTTCCCCCCTCTTAAAAAGACATTTCTGATAGAAACCTTTCATTTAAATAACATCAAAATCTGATAAATAGGTGTGACAGCTTATCTAATTTAAAGACACGACGAACAGATGTCTTTCGTTATTAGTCAATGCTCCGTTTTAATCATTTTCATTTAATTTCAAAGCATTCAAACTACAGTGACAATTGTCAGGTAAGAAAACACTAAACTCAAATCCCTCAAGGATATTCACGTGCTATAAAAACCTTATTCCAAATATAAATTCAACCGCCGTCAATCGAAATTCCCCATCTAAATTTAGCAGTTTTTATAATTGTGTTAAAGGTGGCAATGCTGCTGCAGCCAGATATTTCAATAAAAATGCACGTGGATATTCACACATATTTCCGTGCAATGCCAGAAAATGCCAAACCTGTTCTAGATTATCTTCTGATAACACTATAAGGTCAACAGTGTACGGGAGAGCCTTTTTCGCTTTCCTTTTCCTGTGACATAACATGAAAAACCCAAAGCCTCATTTATCTGAACTAAGCCCAGGTGTGGTATACAATATGTAGGACAAACAGGGCGGGAGTTTTTTTTAAACGAACACAGGAACATCTATACCGCTTCCGAAAACCTAAGTAATTCAAAAGCATAATTTATCAACATTTAGATTTTTAACACAACCACAATATTAAATTAATTAGATTTCAACCGCTCGAAACGGTCAAGAAACAACAAGGGCAGTCTCATAAACAATTTAAAGATTCCCGTAAAATCATCTAACTGTATTGAATTAAACGACTTCAAAAAGCTTATCCTATGGGTCTAAATGACAATATACTTTGACAAGGGAACATATCTACTACTTCCTCTATTGATATCATATGCATGAATATTATTGATATAAAACAACGAAATAATAGATCTCATGGGAAACGTATTAACCGAAACCAACGTATCGACAAACCTGAAGATCATAAATGTCATTTTTTGAAAATTAATTAGTATATTTAATTACTCTACCGTTAAAAACGTTATACCTCCCTATTTTGATAATATAGAACCACCTATAATTTCATACACATACAAAAAAACCAGCAGAAGTTTAATTTTTAAATATACGTCGGTTACATCAGACGTGAATATAGATAGTGATACTCCCTTAACTTGAAACTGTGAATCGTCGAAGTTTAGATATATTCCCTATGGCCATGTTATTACAGGAGACCTCAATATCGTCCAGGACAGAGAGGTTTAAATTTTTTTGAAAAAAGGACCAAAATATCGTCCTCCATCTAAAATAGATTGGAAAGAGTGTCGTCAAGTCACCAAAGATGCTCTTTCCTCATTTTGTAAAAAATCGTGTGAACGGGAAAAATCTTATAAAAAATCTCTTGATTCTTATTTAAATAAATGTTTGAATGTGGTAGATAAGACTATATCACATTTTGAAAATAATTTAGAAGTAAATAATAGAGTACATAATACACCCATTTCCAAAATAAGAAATAAACTTCGAATCCTTTCAAAGCGGTTTGTGTTTGTACAGGCCGACAAAGCAGCCAACAATGTGGTTGTGGTATGACGTAAACACTACACGGACGTTCTCAAGAATAAAATTTCAAATTCATCTATATTCAAGTCCACCCGCTTCACAGAGAGTCATATAGTAAACAAGCATATCACAACCACATCAAAGCTTAAGGCTCCTCGATAATATTTACGTACGTTTCGGCAACAAGGTTTATCAACAGGTTGTAGGTATCCCCATGGTCACTAATTGTGTCCCTTTAATAGCAGACTTGTTTTTGTACTGTTACTAATCACAGTTTATGACTAAACTCAGTAAAGACCCGTCGAAATTGCATTTAATTGATAAATTCAACAACACTTACCGTTATCTTGATGATATTTTTTCGTTAAATAATCAAGAATTTGCTCAATATACTGCTGAAATTTACCCGAAGGAACTTACTTTAAATAAATCAAATGTATTCGGTAACAACTTCCTTTCCTGGACTTAGATATTTCGGTTTTAAACGGGAAACTACACACTAAAATTTACGACAAAAGAGACGATTTTTCGTTCCCTATTGTTAATTTTCCATTTTTAGATGGTGAAGTTCCTTTGGCACCATTTTACGGTTTTTATATTTCACAACTTGTTCGATATGCCCGTGTCTGTTGTGACGTTTTTGATTTTAACGAACGCAGCCTATGTATTACTAGTAAATTATTAAACCAGGGATATCGTTACCATAAATGACTTAAAACGTTTACTAAATTTTTTCACAGATATAAAGATTTGGTTTTGAAGTTTGGTTGTACCTGTAGAAAAACTAAGTTCAATCGGGATAGCACATCCTCATTTTTACGGAAATGTTGTTAACCGTGCCCGGAAATTTAGAAACGATCCATGTACGCTTGTTGCTCCTTTAAATAAACTTATTCTAAAAGGTTACCTTTTCAACACTGTAATAAGATCATTGAATATTGTTTTTATTGGTGTAAATATTGATTTTGTTATCAGTGTATTAAACGCTAACTAAATATTACTAGTACGTTATATACAAATCCAATTTTCATGCATCTACAATTTGTCGATACTTGTAACTTGGCATTGCACAAGGTCATGTTTTTCTCTGGCTGTTTATGACGTCTTTACACTAAATTCATTGTATGTTGTATGTTGGATGTGTACGGGTTGAATGTTTAGTCTTAGAGACATGTTTTTTTATTAGTTGTTAGTGGCTTTGAACTAGTTGTCAGATATCTGTGAGTACTCTCAGATCTGTGAATTGTGTCTTTTTGTGTCGGGATGTATAAGTACGTCCACTTGTATTTTTTGTGTATCTGATTAGTTAAGCCATTTTAAACTGATTTTTGTAGTTCATTCTTATGTTGTACTGTTATACCACTGTCCCAGGTAATTAGGGGGAGGGTAAGGATCCCGCTAACATGTTTAACCCCGCCACATTATTTATGTATTTGCATGTCCCAAGTCAGGAGCCTGTAATTCAGTGGTTGCCGTTTTTTTTATGTGTTACATATTTGTTTTTCGTGCATTTGTTTTACATAAATCAGGCCGTTAGTTTTCTCGTTTGAATTGTTTTACATTGTCTTCTCGGGGCATTTTATAGCTGACTATGCGGTATGGGCTTTGCTCATTGTTTAAGTCCGTACCGTGACCTATAGTTGTTAATGTTTGTGTCATTTTGGTCTTTTTTGTATAGTTATCTCATTTTCAATCATACAACATCTTCTTTTTTATATGATAGATACCTTCAAATAATGGTGAAAGTTCACTGACTTTTAGTCACTTTTTGTAGATTTTATCTTAAAATTGTGCATACCTTAAATCTATTTAAAAGCTAGACACGTTAAAAAAAAAGGAGATAACATAGTGAACCAAAACAGAAGAATGGAGAAGACTTGTGTCTTATCCAATTTGTATTTATACAAATGAAATATGTTTAAACTAAACAGAAGAAATTTGAATATGTAAGTAACATTGTAACGAAATATTTTCTTAAATGACATTATTATATTGGAAGGTTGAAACATGTGAAAGGAAGAATGAAATGTTTGGGAGGAGAATAAAATTGCCATATCTTCGTTTGTAAATCATTGGTCAAATTAAATTATAATGATAATATGTGTATGAGCACACAATATAATAAAGAATATGCTGAAAAGATCATCGTACTTGCAATAATATCAATATTTCGCGAAACATCTGACCATTCATTACGTTTATTGACATACATGTAGTCGATTATCGCTCCGAGCTGTATTTGTATTCCGCTTTTTTGAATAAATATTTCATCAGACCCTTCCTTACCTCAATAGATATATTTTCATTTGTAATTACAGTATATCTTTCTTTTCCATTCGCTATGTCTGTTGGAGATTCAATCTTGATGTTAGTTTTATTTTCCTCCTTCTTTTTTGAGTGAACATGTTCACAACATTTGAATCGTTTCGTAAATTCTCTACATTTGAACATATCGAACAACTATAAAATCAACAGTTAGAAATGAATTTTGGAGACTTATAATGAAATAATGATGTAATTATAATATTCATTATAATAACTAGTCCACTAATTAAGATATTGATCCAAAACGATCTTCCAAAGTTAGATACATCATCAGAATTTGGTGGCATAGAATCATTGAAGAGGCGAATGAGCACAGCATTGGCCAGAAAAACAAAAATTTGATAAACAAAGTTTTTCGGAACTTCATGCAGGTAAAAAAAAAGAAAAACAGTCAGCTATTGACAACGAAATTGACGACATCAGGAAATTCCAAGTGTAAACGCTCTTCCAAGGATCATTTTTATTTTTCATTGCAAACCCGATATCTGGGTATTCGATCCAAAAAAGATGTGCCTATATGAATAAAAACGGTAGTATCTTCCTTTTGCCATTGGGTGCAAAATTGGAAAAGCTTGAAGAACCTCGTTCACTTCGAAATATTTCAGACTGATCACCAAAATAGGATTTTGTTATATCAATGTCACATATTTGAGTTTCAAATGGATAATTTGTCATATCAACTTAACAGTAAAGTTTGCAAATTAACAACAACCCACCATTCATTTAATCCATAATGATTGACGGTGACGTATTGATTATCACCCTCATTTGTCAGCGTTTTCTGTATACTTACGGAAGTCTAAATTGTAACATCAGGTTTCCAAATGGACGTCAGGTTAACAGTCATTTTATCAACACCACTGTAATTTGTTGAGCTCTATACCATAAGCTCATCTCTCCAGGTTTGCTTTAATGCTGCTGACGTGGACAACAGTTATTTCTTCTTACCAAACTCGTAAACCGATAAAAGTGAAAATTACCATGACTATTCCACCGATGTGTTCATGTCCTTAAAAGGAATAATGTATCCGTTATAGTAAGAACTTTTTACAATATAAAAAAAATTGTATGCCATAAGTTTAACGATAAATAAGTACTATGCACTAAAATAACCAGAGTGAAATCTAGATTGGTACAACATCTATTCAATTTCACTGGTAATCAAATAAAATTGAGAATGGAAACGGGGATTGTATCAAAGAGACAGCAAAGGGTATACCTAACAGCAAAAAAAAAAAGGGCACCCGAAGGTAGGCTTCAGCTGGCCCCGAAACACAAATTCATACTATCTAGAAATATGAAGATTTTGTATGAGTGCAAATGAGACAACACTCCATCTAAGTGAAAATGTTTAAAAGGTAAACAGTTATAGCTCAAAGTACGGCCCACATCGAACAACAAGATATAAAGGGCCCAAACATGACTAGTGTAAGAAAATTCAAACAGGAAAACTAGCGATCTAATCTATAAAAAAAATCAAGAAACATGAAACACTTCAGAACCGCATCAACAAACGACAATCACTAAAAAACTTGTTTCTGACTAAGGACAGGCGCAAACAGATGCTGCGGGTTAAAATGGCATCAACCTTCACACTAACCTGAAACAGTTGTGTAACATTACAACACAGAAAGACACACTATAAATAGTAATTGAAATGATTAACCTCAGCAAACATGGACGTCACACTTAACTCCGAAACATAAAAATGATAGAAAAAAACCATCAAAAGACAGACAAACAAAAGCCAACGATTTGACTTGGGACTTGGTAAAAAAATCTTCCCGGGTTTAAACAGCTTTTGAGAATTCTCAACTACTAACATTTACTGATATTCCATCTTCAAACCTCAAATGAACTGATGCAAAGATGATGTCTTCCTTATGTAAAAATATAGAACAATCACTCCAGTTATAGTAGGGGTTTAGCATCATATCATCATGAAATTAACGTGAAGAACATAATCCGTTTCAAGCCAAAAGTGCATGTGTGTTACGTGTTTAAAACGCTGCTATTGAACGGTAGTAATAACAAAAGAATATAAATAATTGAATTGTGTAAGAAGGGAAAATAGTTAAAAAAACCCAATCTATACAAACTTTATTGAAAAGTCAAATGAATAATTGCAAACATTTTGAAAAAGGATATATTGATTACACTATTAGTTGGTTTTTTTCATCTTCTCTTACCCATATAATTATTATGTTGATATTTGAAATTTAATTCTCTTTAGTTATCACATTTTATACGGGTTTTATTTTTGAATAATAATGTTTTGTGCCATAGTGTATTTAAACCATTATATTGATAGATAGATTTTTCAACTGTACCGACTGTATACATAAAAAAGAAGATGTGGTATAATTGCCAATGAGACAACTATCTACAAAAGACCAAAATGACACAGACATTAACAACTATAGGTCACGTACGGCCTTCAACAATGAGCAAAGCCCATACCGTATAGTTAGCTTTGTGTAAATTTTCTTCTTTTCGAATACCTACAAAAAGATGTTTTCATTCTTTATGACATAATCAGACATGGTCGCCTTTTTCCTTTACGTCACCATAAAAAACTAAGAGGAAAGCTAGAAAATTTGAAAAGTAATAAATCAATATGAGACAAAAATATAATTGGTCAAATCTTTTTTGAACAATATAATTTTTTTCTGAACATATTGGCTGATGACAACTAACGGATTGCTTATAACAATTCAAAATATTAATACTCAAGAACTTTTTACAGCAAGTACACAATTTTTTCACAAACTTTAGTTTCATTATAATATTGTTAAAATTTATTGATATTTTCACCTTGTATCACATGTTTTGGAAATAATTCCCGAACGAGATTTTAACGAGACTGAATCATCAGAAGAATACATCTTTAAATAACTTAACTTGGTCTCGTGTGGTAATTCAATTAATATATCGTAAGTTTAATTAGGTTCTGTTATGTTCAAATTTAATTATACATTTTGTGTTGCTTATAGCACCTAAATACCAAAGGCATTTTGCATCTGGATAGGTTGGAATATTTTGATTATTATCCAATTCATTCGTTTAAAGATTGTATTTGCATATTCAGCTGATAATAAAAAAAAATCTAAAGCTAAAGATATAGTGCAGCAAAACATATCCTGAAAACATATGAAAAATACATTAAAAAAATCCATCGCGTGATCCAAAATTAGATGTTCGCAATCGTCTTATTTAGCTTATTTAGCTTTTTGAATCCACGAGATTCATCAGCTTTAAAATCTAGATAAACTTTTGTCGTATACATTGCAAGATGAAGGCCATAGGAATGTTTCACCTCCATAAAAAGGAACCGTTATTACCTTCATTATCAAGAAATAATGTCTTTAAGATATAAATAGACCGCCACTGACAACCGATAGCACATAGTTTTGGGGTTCGTTTTTTTTTTAAAGTTAAGTAAGATAGGTGATAGATTGGAGACGAAGTTTCCAAAATCTAAGTCATTTAATTTTCAAACGTTATAATTTGTGGAATACATACATTTGCGTTTTAGTGCAATCTTCCTCAAATCATCATTATCGATTGATATTTACCCTTTTATGTTTACCCTTGTAATTACCTATATTTACTGTCTAGTTTTTGTGACACAAAAAATTACAACGTAAATCGATTTTACATTTAGCCGAATATAACAAAGAGGTGTGCCCTTAATTTTCAACGGTATGGTGATTATTTGCTGAAAATATCATAAAACTTTGTTGTTCTTAATTTTTATTTGGAATTTATGTCCTTGATTATGAATATTATGAAACTAGCGCTTTTAAGTTATTCATAATCAATGTTATATTTGTGATTCTCATCGGATTTTGTCTAATGCTTTGTCCATTTCTGTGTGTGTTACATTTTAATGTTGTGTCGTTGTTCTATTCTTATATTAAATGCGTTTCCCTCAGTTTAAGTTTGTTACCCCGATTTTGTTTTTTTGTCCATGGATTTACTAGTTTTGAACAGCGGTATACTACTGTTGCTTTAATTTATGTCATGCTACCAATGAGTGCACTGAACTTTTATCAAAGGAGTAGGTCAGATAAGAACCGATTTTGGACTCAAATTTCAGGTTCATCTTGTAAAAGATTGTTTACACTTTTTAAACACTTAAGTGTCTAACTTAGTCACTTCAATTATTAAATGAGAAAGATTTGAACCGATTTTATTTGTCAAGATGCTCAAATGCAAGCTTAAATATGAAAAAATATTTCAAATATGCCATAATATGTTGATTTTTTAGATGTTTTTTGTCAAGAATGAAAATGTCCGCATCCGTATACACTCTAAACCTTTATCAGTCTATGGAAGGTGCGATACGATAAAAACTTTTCTTATATCAATAAGCGATATTGTCTTATATCAACGAGTTGCATTGTGGGAAATCTCAGACGAATGTTTACATTTTTATGAAGGAACGAAGATTTCTCGGTATAGAGTTATGATTCTTTTCTTAAAACAGGCTGACATTTAACAAGACATACGTCTGCTGTATAATTTCCATGGATTGTTTTAAGTTATACCAAGCAAGGTGTATTTAAACGAGAAAATTGAATTGTTGAATAAATGAGAAATAAATGCACGATTTATCATTTGTAGATGTACAAATTAAATTAATGTCATGTAGCAAATTATTTGGAATGCAATTGAGATGAATTCAATTGTTGGATAAGCCAAAAACGCCTATAAGTCAAAGATACTGCTATGTTTTAAAATATCAATGCGATGTTTGTCTTATATCATAGCGATATTTTTTTAATATCAAAAATTTATGAATGCGATACTTTTCTAATATAACTGCTATAGTTTTCTAATATAAAATTAATACGATGACACGTCACAATGCATGTCAAAAGAACCGCAAACATAATTCACAAACTTAGTTCATGACCGGCTTAATGTTTGAGGATCAATATCACTAAAATTTCGTATCTGTAACAAAATTAACGCTTACACGATCTTATCATTTTAAAAATGTTGCTTGACCCTATAGGCGTCCGTTTTGTATGGTTCTAGTCCGTTTTGTTTCCGTTTTGTATCCGTTACGTGTCCGTTATACATCTGTTGGAGGTCTGGAAGATAAATTCAACAACGGACTTTCAGCGGACGTTTAACGGATAAAACGGATGTTGAACGGATGAGAAACGGACTCTACCGGACGTATAACGGATAAAACGGATGATGAACGGATCTTAAACGGATAAATGCCAATTGAAAATTTCGCGTCAGATATACTTATTATTGGTATGCCAAATTTCTTACGGTTTATGAATGCTTATTATTCATTATCGATCTAAGAGTATATGCAAGTCTCCACAATGAAGCAGTTCTTTTTCAGGCTCGACACTGCCCTTTGGCGAAAGAACAAACCAAAACCAGTTACACAGAAACATTTTGAATATTTATGCGATTAACATGTATTATCATTGTCGCCTTTGATTTTTCCGTATATCTTGTTCATCCGTTTTATCCGGTGCTCTTCCGTTAAGTGTCCGTTTTATGCGTTACCTGTACTTTCGACATCCGTTCTGTCCGGTACGTGTCCGTTTCTCGTACGTTGCATATCCGGTGTGTGTCCGTTATGCATCCGTTATACGTCCGTTTTATTCGGTCAGTATTTCAACGTACTCCCAACGGATAACAATTGTGTGAACGGACAACTTTTATTTTCATCCGTTAGACGTCCGTTCGTGCTATCCGGTAAGATGTGACCGAGGCTTGAAGGACATCAATGCGTATTGTGGTCACCGGATTTTTACGAGATTGGTTACGCTGTGGTCACTTTGCATACGGAAAACATGTCGGTGAATTGTTTCCTGGAATCAAGCAATCAGAATAAAGTAAACTCCTTCTTAATATGAAAAAAATAAGGATGCTCGCTGCTCATAAAACTAGTACGCATTGATAGGGAATAAGTTGAGGAATAAAAAAAACAAAAACATAGGAGTCAATGTGCTTATTTCCGAGATATAAGCCATTGAAATTTTGGCGAGTAAATGTTTTCTCTTGATTTTTCATAGCTTAATCATTGACCAGTATAATACTATTACAAAATAAATAAGATGAAACTAAAGATAAGCAACCTGCAAGTGAAAGTAGTGATGATTCAAATGATGATAGCAAAGATGATGAACAACAGTTGGTAGTCCCCAAAGAACCAAAACAAATTATTGCGAACAATGAGCAGATGAACAAAACAGACAAAAGACAAATAAAACAAAAAAACAATCAAAAATAAATCAAACAAACAAAATCTGCCCAAGTCAGCCTCTGGACCCATGGTTCATTATATGAACTTTAAAGATCCTAAAACTCCAAAACAATCAACGGGGAAAAGGCAAGCAACAACACCGACTGATGAATTACATAAACGAGTAGTCGAGCACACAAAACAGAAGACAAATCCCTAACCAGTGTCCTAGTTAACTTTAATGTACAGTAATGTGATTTTCAATGCACAGTTCTTGTGCTGGTGTATATATCATATGTGAGTTATATTTTTATCTTATCTGAAAAATATGAAAAAAATTATTCATTGTGTGATACAATAATATTAGATTGTATACACTCTGTAAGGAAAAATACATTAAATGTTGATATGAAATAATTAATTTATATGATTATCATGAAAACAGATGAACATGATCAAATACATGAAATAGTTGATTCATTGAAAGTTATTATCATCTTTTTGTTAACCACGAATCAATTCAAAAAATCTGTAAATCCCAACCTGAATGGTGTCAGTTTAATTGGTAAATTGACTTACTTTAGCTGCGTTCCACATCACCTAGTTGATGAAATCACTTCCTTGAAATATAAAATCCATGTTAATAAATGTTTTAATTCCTCACAAACATGTACTAGGAATAACTTTAAAATTGCTCAAGATCTGCCATATACATTATCTCACTTAGTTCACCTTGCCACACTTAGTATCAACTTAAAAGATTGACATATTAAAAACACCACTATTGTTTTAGGTATCCCAAAACTGAAAATTAGTTCCTCCTATATAGTTCATGTTTTTTTTGTACAAGCTACTTCCAAATCAATGGTAACTGTCAATCTCAAATACCTGAAAAAAATTGAAACCTATGTAAATAAAAGTTATTTGTTAGTTCTTTTACAATATAGTTTACATCAAACACACACACCAATAAACAACAATTAAAGTAGGTCAAACAATGTAGTCATAAATGTAAACATGTATCTGTAACAATTTTTAAATGTTCAAAATTTTTTTTCTCTTTTTAATTTGCATTATCGTCATACATGTGACATACCTAACTAAAAACAGTATAACTACATGTACAGTCATATTCGTATGCATGCTGACCCGAATCCAAAAATCCTGATTTTTTGGGGGTTTTACCGTATCTAGAAATGGATTAGTCGATAAAACAATTCGAAGATCGATGGGAATCATGATAGCATCTTTCCTGATTATTGGAAAAGTGAACAGTGATTTGAATGATATATTTGTATATTTAAATACATCTAAGCTTTGTTATTCATGTTTGAGATACATAATATTGATATGTAAACAAACAAAATTTAGTTCGAAAATGGTTAGCATAATCAAATCTGTTATTTATGTTATGTTATACTGTTATAATAGTAATTTTTTGCAAATATATTTCTTTATAATGATGTCTTTATTATTATATTGTGTCTTTGAAAAAGGGGCGTTTCAATAATGATAAAAGACAGTTTAAATTATAAACTAATAAATGAAGTTAAAGATAATGATGGCAGAATTATTTTGCTCAACATATGCCCCAAACATTTATACTTACAGAAATATTTTTTTCAAAAAGGTAAATAACATCATAGAAAATAACCGCTTAGGTATTCTAATTTTAGGAGGGGACATGAATGAAAGTCTATTAAAATTAGATGGGAAATCACATAGTTCTCATAAATACTATAAACCAGTAAAAAGCCTTAAACAGCTCATTAAAAAACACAAATTAACAGATATATTGAGGGAAATAAATCCAAACAAAATTCTATTTACATGGAGAAGGCAAAGCAATATGAATACGACAAGCAGAATAGATTTCGTTTTGATCAGTCCAGATATAAGGTCACATGTAATCAATTCTGATATAAGACCTGCTATAATATCAAACACTGATCAACAAGCCATTTCGTTAAAAATAAGACAAAATCCCCATGGCATAGAAAGATGTTTTTTTTAAATAAATAATAGTATTTTAATAGATATTAATTATAAAAACCATATAAACAACCTTATTCTAAAATATATAGAAAAGGCACTTACCAGAGATTAAAGAGATATATGGGATGTCTTCAAATCTGAAATAAGGGATATAACTGTTATGTATTGTAAATTCACGTCACCTGAAAAGAAAAAGAAAATAAAAGATACAGAAATGATCTTACAAAGATTAAATAATAAAATTAATCCGTCAAAAGAAACTAAAGAGGAAATAGAAAATTTTTAAAAAATCTAGAAAATCTTTATAAAGATGAACTTAAAGGTGTACAAGTAAAATCTCGAGTCAAATGGTTAGAAGAAGGGGGAAAAACACAAAATTCTTTTTAGGTTTAGAAAAATCAAGACAAGCATAAAAAATATTTCGGCATTGAAAGATAAGCAAGACAAAATAATAACAGAGTCATCAGAAATTTTGAATTTAGAAAAATGTTACTATGTTAATTTATATAAAAGTACAAATCCAGATGTAAATAATATTTAGCAATATGTTGAAGAAACAAAAATAGATCATAAATTAAGTGATGACGAGAAAAGCTCTCTAGGCGGCATCATCTCAATAGAAGAATGCACAGAAGCCATTTTTGATATGATTCTAAACAAATCACCAGGTATAGATGGTCTAAGTGTTAAATTCTATCGCACATTCTGGGATAATATAAAAGAACTAGCTGTATTAGTTTTCAATAGGTGTTACGAGAAAGAAGAATTAACAACATTACAAAAAATAGGAATAGTATCTTTATTGTACCAAAAAAAATGACCCGCTATCCCTAGACAATTATAGACCTATAACTTTACTAAATGTAGACAAAAAATTAATAGCCTATACTTTAGCCAACGGTTAAAACCTGTTTTATCAAAAAATAATAAATAGTGATCAGAATGGATATGTAAAAAATAGGTTAATTGGTTTTAATATCCGACAGATTCAAGATATCTTAGACTACTCTGAAACTTTTAATATAGATGGTGCTTTGTTATTTATAGATTTTTCAAAAGCTTATGACTCGTAAAAATGGTCATTCATGTATGAAGCTCTTTTAAAAATTGGTCTCCCGTAGTCGTTTATTAAATGGGTTAAAACTTTATATAATGGTGTCAAAGGTTGTATGCCCAATAATGGGTGGATTTCTGAATCCTTTAGCGTTTTTCGTGGTATTAGACAAGGGTGTTCCTTGAGTTTGATAATTTTTGTTATATCTGTAGAGATTCTGGCATGTAGAATAAGGCAAGATACAGGTATCAAAGGATTTCAAATCAAACTTGATTCTAAAACACATAGTCATAAAATCTCACAACTTGCAGATGATACTACTCTCTTTTAAATCAAAACAAGAAATAAGCCTGGCATTAAATTTAATTGAAGAATTTGGAACTCTTTCTGGTCAAAAACTTAATAAGTCAAAAACTGAAGTAATATGGCTAGGTAAATTAAAACATTCTAAAGATAAATATGAAA
Organism: Mytilus trossulus; assembly: GCF_036588685.1. NCBI lineage: Eukaryota > Metazoa > Mollusca > Bivalvia > Mytilida > Mytilidae > Mytilus > Mytilus trossulus. Next base: position 30,976,726 of record NC_086382.1, read on the forward strand.
ACATTAGTCGGAATAAAAGCCCCATTAAAAGTTTATGTGTATATTTTAGAACTAATAAAGTTGAATGCCATAAATTAAACACAGAAAATATTTTGCGGAAGTCAGAAAAAGCAATTTCAAATTGGAAGAAAAGAAAGCTTAAAATGATTGGACGAATAACAGTAATACAAACATTAATCATACCAAACATAACCTTTTTAGGATCAGTAACCAAATAATCGAGAGACTTACTAACACAATTTAAAAAACAAATATTTAACTATATATGGCAAAACAAAAATGAGAAAATCAAGAGATCTACTCTATGTAATGATTATCGGGATGTAGGTTTAAAAATGATTGATATAGATAGTTATATAACATCAATCTATATATCTTGGGTTAAAAGGTTAACAACAGAAGAATTTTCAAATTGGAAGGTTATACCTTTATATAACTTGTACAAATTTTGGGCAAACTTTGCTCTATTTAACACGAATCCTGAAAATATATATGGATGGCATACCAATTTTTAATAAAATTATGCCAGAATTTTATTTGGAAATATTAAAAAGTTGGTATAACGTACATAATAGTTCCAAGATTAGCAAGGGGTAAATCTCAAATGTATAAGACAGCAATTTATTTTGTGTAATCAATCAATAAAATTAAATTGTAAAAGTCTTGTTTTTCCAAACTGGATAGAAAGTGACATTCTTTTTATTAATGATATCATAGATAAACAAGGTAGTATCTCCCAAAAAGTAATCTTAAATAAATTGAAAGAAAAATCAAACTTGATAGCAGAACTTTCTAAACTTAAATCTGCAATTAAACAGGAATGAAAACTCATGTGCAAATCAAATCAATCTATAATCAACTAAACTTCAAATAGACAGAAATCTTTACTTAGAAACAAAAAACAAAGCCAAATCAATTTGCAATAAAAAATTAAAAGCTAAAGGTATATATAATTATATCAAAGGTATAGAAAGTGACACACCTATTGGTTTCATAAAATGGAAAAAAAATATTCAATCTAAATTCCTCAAATCAATTATATGATATATTAAACTTTACATTTCACCAGTTAATTGATAACAAAATAAAAAAATTTAGGTGGAAATTGATCAATTATATATTACCATGTAAGCAACTGCTTTATCAATGGAAAATAATGATGGATAATCAATGTCATATGTCACCAAGTAGACAATTATAAACATTTTTTTTTTTTAGTGTGAATTTTTACAAGAATTTTGGATACAAAATTCATGACAGTTTATATTTTGATATTAATGTGTTGTTAACAATTGTTTTATTTGCTGTTTACAAAAGCAATTATGCAGCAGAGTTAACACACAAGTACATAGATGTTTACAGGGTTTTTATTCTTAGAATTCTTAGAATGGTATGAATATAGCATACTCTTAGAAAGAAAAGGTAGTAAATTTTTGAAAGAAAAATTTAAATATATATAATTCACCACAATGTAATTCAATAGGTGAGGCGTACAAGTACTTATGATTGAGTAGTTGTGTGACAGAGAGTGTGTGTGTGTGCTAGTTTTGTGACCAAGTTTGTGTGTAGGTATATGTGTGTGTCTGTTTATGGGAAAGATAAGACATTATACTCCATCTACTGGCATAGCAATATTATGTTTTTCATTTATGTTTTATGTATATTTTGGGGTTTATGGGGATTTTTTTTTAAGGCATTCAAATGGATAAAACCAGAGGATTCCGAAAATCTGACAAAAAATCCAAAACATGGCAAGCAGACATCCTTCAAGAATTCTCTTCAGAAGATTATATTAAAATCACAAAAATACTGAACTCAGAGGAAAATCAATTTGGAAAGTCCATAATCACATGGCAAAATCAAAAAACAAAACGCATCAAAAACGAATGGACAAGAACTGTCATATTCCTGACTTGGTACATGCATTTTCAAATGTAGAAAATGGTGGATTAAACCTGGTTCTATAGCGCTAACCCTCTCACTTTAATAACAGTCTCATCAAATTCCGCTACATTTACATGATGCGTTAAATAAACAGTCACAATTAATAAAATAGTCAAAATATGGGTACATCAGTCATCATCGTATAACAATTTTAAAAGGAACAATTTAACAGGACACAAAAACATCTTCTATCTACGAACACATGGATTGATTTGAGTATCTGATGTCAGAAAAATTATATACGTCACATAAATTTGTCGTTCAATGTGCATACAAACAATCTTAAAATTTACATAGGCAATGTACGCATACAGGGTTAAAAAAATCTAAAGTATGTAAGAATAAATTTCAGAAATAGACCGAGATTCAAACTAGTCCAAAAGTTATACATAGAATTTATGAGAATCCAAAACTTTTAAAAGGAACAATTTAACAGGACACAAAAACATCTACTATCTACGAACACATGGATTGATTTGAGTGTCTGACGTTCACTAAGTTTACCAATTTCAAAGCAATGAATGAAAAACTGGTGCAAAATATAATCCCTTTATTATAACAGAAATAAATGTATTGCAATTTACAATAAATAGTATTTAAATAATCTCTACGTATTCGATTACCTATAAAATAACTGGTCTGTGAAGTTTCTGAAGTTCGTTTCTAAAAGCAGCTGATCGTTTGCAATCCAAATTTGAAACTGACTATAGTTGATCTCGTTTAAAAACGTTTACAAAGTTAATACACAAAAATAGATATTCCCTACTTCCGGTTAACGGTTACAATGTAAACATGAACGCTGTGTAGCAAAAAGCTACAATTTTGAAAGATTCTCGTTATAATTGAATGTGTAAAAGGTAATTCCATACAACTTTAACATATATAAATGATTTGTTATGCAATTCCTATGAAAATTACTCCGCATAACATCTGATCCGCGAATGACAACCTAAAATGTGCTACGAACTCCCGGTAAAATCATTACCAAAATATTGCGGGAATTATGAAATATGAAAATGAACTACACAAACTATTTGCATTAAACAACGTGATAACTTCTATCACGAAAGTAAATTCAGTTAAATAGCTTTGGCACAACACTTCCTCCCGCCAAATAAAGAATTCTGTCCGCAGAATTAAAAATGAACAATTTAATATTTATCAAGTTTTGTTTTGAAAAAAAGTAATTAATGAATTCAATCAATATTAGCACTAACCAAAAAAGAATCATTTAAAATGAAAAATTTAATTAACTTCTACCTTAATAATTTTAAGAAACATTTATTATTCATACAAATATATACATGCGCAATAAAATAATATTCAATTCTTAAAAACAATGTTTATGGAAATAAAATGTTTATCTGAAGTGAAGTTTTCTTTTTATTACAAATGTCACATCACTCTTAATTTTCTTTGTGCAAATGTTTTTATTTTCTTATTTCTTTTCAGCTGACTTCAGCTCTTTCTTCAGATCTTCTTTTTTCTTTTTCAGTCTTTGTATAAAATTTCCGAATCTCAGGCATTCGAATTTTGTGTCTTTCCTCCATTTCTTTTATTTCCTTCTTGTGTGTTTCTTCCATACTTCTGTTATCTCCCCTGTGTTTTTCCTCAATTTATTTAATTTTATTTTTAAGTTCCTCAATTTGTTAATCCCTTTCATCTACCTCTACTTCCATAATGGCAATTTCTTCCTCACTGATGGTGATTTCCTCATCATAATCTGGGATGAATTCTTCCTCTTGTTCTTTCATCAAAGGTGTTGTTTTAATAAAAATGTCACAACCAACCTTTACATTATATGGGTTTGTAGACTTATGAAAAGTATGTACAGCAGAATCCTCTTTTAGAGGCTTTCCTGCCATAGCATTTGCATGATTTTTCCATTGTCCTTCAGTTAGTGCCTTAAAGTTGCAGATATTACATAAATATGGAATTTGGTTATTTGGAGTATGCCTAAACATAAAATGTTGCACAGCTCCTTTCTTGTTCAAATGTGTAAAATCACAAAGCCTGCACTGCCATACTTTGGTTCCTATGACGTCGGACATTTCTATAAATAAAAATTTATCAAAAACTAAATTTTTTTTTTAAAAATTCACACATTTTAAATATTCTACATTTTAAAAAATTACACATTTTAAATATTCTACTGGTAACTTGCTTTTGCCCAAATTGGCATATTTTTATAACAGGGTTTAATCGATCATGGTGAACTACCTCAGTACGGAAATCACTGCGAATCTCATACACAACAGGGCTGAGAATTTCGTTATTACAAAAGGACCAAGCCATGGAGAGCGAAACTTTTTATTTACGGTTTTGTCAAATTTATATATCAAGGCCCCTAACTCGAATCTATTGTCAGCCATTATGTGTCATGGTCACGTTTTTGTCTTTCTGCATTGCTCTTAAGATTTTCCCCTGCAATCTCATAGACGTTTTGAAAATGAGATTTTATGGTTGAAATGTAATCTTCATTGTTCTCAGTTCTGTTTTCATGACTTCTGAACATTAAGTTCACAGGGATATTGACCTCTCTACCTAACATCATGTAGTTTGGTGAAAACCCTGTAGCCGGATGAGGTGTACTTTTGTAAGCAGCTAGCAGGAGATTAATATATTCATCCCAATTTGCTAAGCACTTGTTGACAAAGGTCTTGATCATACCACCAAGAGTCTTGTTAAACCTTTCTATTAAACCATTTGATGACGGATGATTTGCAGTTGTTCTGGTTTTGTTAATTTGGAATAAATTACAAACAGATTTGAAAAGGTCACTTTCGAAGTTCGTTCCTTGGTCTGTATGTAATTCTGGTGGTATGCCAAACCTAGCAATAAATTCCATCACTAGCTTCTGTGCTACCAGGTCAGCATGCCGATGTAGTATAGGGTAGGCTTCCATCTATCTGGTAAAATAATCGCCTATAACCAGTAAAAAATTTATTCTTCTTCTTGGTTAATGTCAGTGGACCAATTCTGTCTATGCCAATTCTGTCTACTGGGTATCCCACTCTTTAGTCCATCAAAGGTGCTTTTGTTTTTCCCCCGTTCCTTTTATATTGTTGCTTTTTGTACAATTCTGTATATGTTCTGTTATATCCTGACTCATCTTGTACCAAGTAAAAACTGTCTTCATTTTTCTCTATGGTTTTCTTAACTCCCATGTGTCCAGAAAAAGGGGTGTGATGGCTCAAAATCAATATATCCTTCTTTAATATTTGTGGAACAATCAACTGTAAATGATTTAATTTACTCTTAGCATTTATCAATTTCTGATAAACAATACCATCTATCAATTCAATATTCTCCCAGTTTCACCAATATCTCCTTGTAGCTGGGCTTAAACTGGCACACAATTCTCTTTCTGGTATTTTTCCTTCTTTTTTTCCATTGGTGTAAGTATTTTAGATCTTGGTCTTCTTTTTGGAACGCCCGCATTTCTTTAACTGAATATTAGGCCAACCAATCTGGCTGTTCTTGAGACCTTGTTACCACAGCTCTTACTGTGACTTCATAATTCAGTTCCTTTACATCATCTACTTCAGTCTTGAAACTTTTCCATTGCTCATTTATCTGTTCACAGGCTTTACAGGTGTCTTCAGAACTGTTTGTAGAATGATTACATACTGGATCATCATGTTCTTGTCTAGATAATGCATCAGCATTTTGGTGTTTTAAGCCTGGACGGTGTTGTATCTCAAAATCATACTGTTAAAGGGTTTCAATCCATCTGGCTAGATGCCCTTTTGGATCTTTGAATCCAAATAACCATTCCAGCGACCCATGGTCCATTTCTGACGATAAACTTTCTGCCAAGTAAATAGTGTCTGAATTGGTTGATAAACGTTACCATGGCTAAGAGTTCTCTTCTTGTGACGCTGTATCTTTGTTGAGTCTTATCTAATTTCTTTGAGGCATATGCGATAATTTTTTCCTTCCAGTGTTGTACTTGGTGAAGCACTGTACCAATACCAATGTTGGAGGCATCTGTGTCAAGGACAAATTTTCCATCTGGATGTGGGTATGCTAATACTGGACTGGTACAAAGGGCTGTTTTCAAATTGTCATAACTTTTCTGAGCCGTTTCTGTCCATTCAAAAGTGACATCTTTTCTAGTCAAATGACTTAGTGGAGCAGCTATCTCACTGAAACCTTTAATAAATTGCCTGTAATAGTTGCAAAGGCCCAGAAACTTCTGTACTTCTTTCATTGATGTTGGTACCTTCCAGTTCTATACACTCTCGATAAGCTTAGGATTTGGTTTTATGCCATCTTTTCTTACAATATGTCCAAGATACAGTGTCTCGCTTTTCATCAGGTTACATTTGGATGGTTTTAGTTTCAAACCAGCCTTGATAATTCGTTGAAATACCTCGTCTAGTCTGGACATTTGCTCTTCATAGTCTGAACTGGAGATGATAATATCGTCAAGATATATTAGAAGGGTCTTCACTGTAATCCTCTGAAGATAAGCTCCATACATCTCTAGAACGTGCTTGGTGCGTTACACAAACCAAATGGCATTTTACAGTATTCATACAATCCATATTTTGTGATGAAAGCTGTTTTTGGCTGATCTTTTTCTTCCAATTGTAACTGCCAATAACCACTTTGAAGATCAAGGCAACTAAATAGAGATGTAGAGGCCAGACAATCCAGACATATATCTATCCTAGGCAACGGATAGGCATCCTTAATGGTCAAATCATTCAGTTTCCGGAAATCTACGCACCACCTAACAGCGTTGGCTTTTTCTGGATTATCGCCTGTTACAATTGTTCATCTGGGACAATACCCATAATGCGTCTTGAAATGAGGAACACAAAAGTCACGTGTAAACAAAAAATCTCTGTGTAGTGATATCTGACACATTTCTATGATAAACAAATGACTGAGCTGAACCATTAGTGTTTATTTATAAAGTAAGGGAACACAGAATAAAACCATGGAGCTATTAAATGTGTTCAAAGTATTCAAATTTCAAAGAACTTATTGTGTTGAAAATGGAGTTTTTTTACCATGAGGAGCCACATCGCAAAAGGATACTCGGGGTTTGCTAAATTACGGGAAAATGAATCACACTTCGTACTCCGAAAATTTAACCTCATATGTAAAAATGTCTCAGCTTCGAAACAGGCCATCATACATACGCAAGTTTACGATATGGGCTGAGCAACAGAAGAAAACGTTACCATTACGGCCTATGGAGAAACAATGTTTTTCTTAGTGGTTGTCTAATGGGAGCAGCCCTAGCTGTATCAATTCTATGTTTGACTAGGGAACATGTTCCCACATCTGCTTTTGAAGAGGCAAAAGCCATACTGTTCTTCTGTAAAACTGTAAAGCTAGTTTTTCTTTTATGCTTTCGCTCTCTATGTCTTTACTGCTTCTTTCATACAGATCTTTGAGGTGTTCTGTCAACAGTTGATTTTCGGCCTTTTTCTTCTGTTAACAATTCAGCTTTTGATAACTCATGTGTTTTACACATCTTGGACTGTTTGCTTGTCAAAGTATCGACTCTGTCATTCTCAAATTCAAACATATTTTCTATGTAATAAACAGGATGAAGTTCACCAAGAAGATAGTTTTTCTTCAAACGTATCGGTTCTGAATCTAAATTTATCAGTCTTACTGGAATATTTTTCATGAAGGGGTCAACTAAAGTCTGTGCCACCATTAATTTCCTGCTGTCGTCTATAACAGGCTGTATCATGGAATACTGGGTATCTAACAACTCTTGATTTTGACCGCAACCATAAAGAATAACTTCTGAAGACGGTGGAATGGTGAAATTCGAATCCAAGACTACTCTCGCAATTAAGTCCGACTTGCGTTTTACTTCACATTCTATCCATTTTCCATTCAACTGGATTCCATTTCTAGAGTTAACTGTAATATCCATTTCATCAAGGACATCGCAGCCTAGCAATAAATCATCACCTATAGGTTCTCCATATACATCCCAGACAAACTGTGAGTCTCCAAGTGCTGCTACCCCTTTGGTTCCAATTTGCTTCTGTTTCGGCAACAACTAGGTTTTTCAGAGCTTGTTTTAAACTTTGATCTGTTTGTTTTTGGAAGGCGGAAAAATATCTCTTCATTTAACACAGTAACTTCTGCTCCAGTATCAATTACAGCCTTGATTTTCTGATTGCTGACCTCCATTGGCACCTTTATACTGTCTGCTGTTATGCGATTAATCACAATTTTCTCTTTAGTGTTCAATATCACATCTTCATCAGCACCTGTATTCCAACCATTTTCATCATGTGAAGAAAGACCTTGGTCCTTTTGCACAGATTCAGCAACAAAATCTTGCTCTTGATTACCACATGCAAAATTCAACATTTCCTCCTTCTTCTCTCTAAGCAACAAACATTGCAGTATCCTTTCTATTGGATCAACACTTGTCTGGTTTATCTTTACTTCTTCTGTCTTACGTTTACTATTGTTGGCTGACACTTGGCCGTCAGTTTCAGCCCTCTTTAGTTTAAATCTTCCTCTTGGTCTTGGTTTTGTCATTGATTCTGCCTCGGGTTTGGACAGTTTCTCGGAAAAAATCCTTCTTCTTGGCAATTATAACATCTGTTGTTATTCTGTTTCTGTGTCTGGAAACGATCTTAATTCTGCCATTTTGATCTTGGATCAAAGTTTCTCTCATTTTGTTTGTGATAATTAAAATTCTTTGGTGCTTCTTGGGTGTTCAACTTGGCATCCAGAATACTCTCAATGGACTTGGTAACCTCAGTAGTTATGCTATCTTTAATGTCCCTCCCAAACTGATTTAGCCTCTGGTCAGTCACAAAACGTTTCCCGTCAATTCGTCGTACATCTAACTCTTCAGTTGTACTGTAATTGACATCTCTGTCCTCTGTTTCTACTTCTATTTGTCTTATTTGATTTTGCCCCTTTATACCATTTTTACAGGTTGTATGCCATGCGACAAGGTTGATAGTCTCCTCCATTGTTTTTGGTCTTTTCGTCAGAACATCATATGCTATGCTTTGATCTGGAAACCCATTTAACATATGTTCTATTGCAATGCTATTGAACAATTGTTGGTTCATTCCTGGATATGCTTTTTTCACCATTGTCTGTATTATGCTGCATACTCATTGGTTGATTCTTTGTAACCTTTTCTGACTGTCTGCAATTCCTTTCTGAATGTTTCCGGCAAATTATTGTCACCAAAACCCATTTCTCTAATGAACTTCTGGTGTCATAAGGCAGCTCTGCAGCAAAATTTGCAGCCTCATCTTTCAGGATCAGCAATATTTCTTCAGCCTGGCGCCTTGGATCCCAGTTGTTTCTGTCTGCAATGATTTCAAATTGCATAAAAAAATGTGATCCAATCTTCTTTGCCGTTGTATTAGGGCAATCTTGATCGATATCCATCCTGCGTGCTCGACATTGACTCTGTTCTGCCTCTTGTTTCTCTATAGCTACTTGGCATTCCCTGATCTGTGTGACAGTTTTGCCCTAGGAAATCTCGTTCTCTTTCTACTTCTATTATCTTTTCCCTCAGTCTTGTCATTTCTATCGGATTAGTATCCATGGTGTTACTAGGTTGGTAGATATGTGTGTCGCTGCGTGAAACCATTCTTGGTGGATTAACAGTCTGGTCATAAGTCATGTCAATACTTGCTTTATTTTGAGTGTTCAGTACACTTTGAAGTATGTTCATTGCACTCGGGGCGCATTGATATGGATAACTTGTGCTCAGTGCACTATTTGATTGTGAAAAAGTGTTCTGTACATTTTGATTAGACAAATTTGTGCTCAGTGCACTATAATTTAACAGGTAAGTGCTCGGTGCACTTCGAACAGGGTAAATTGTGCTCAGTGCACTATTTGATTGCGAAAAAGTGTTCTGTACACTTTGATTGGACAAATTCGTGCTCAGTGCACTATAATTTGACATGTAAGCGCTCGGTGCACTTTGAGCAGGGGCATGTGTGCTCTTTGCACCATACGGAAAACTATAAGTACTTTGAATAGGTGAACTAGTTGTATGTGTATATGAACTTTGACTATTTATTGAAACACTGCCTAATGAATTACTACTACTACCCATAATTAATGAAGATGGACCAGCTTGAACTGTGGATGTATGTAAACTTGGCGTCATACAAGAATTTCCCTCACTACTTGAAAATATTGGCAATGGTAGCCTTCTATTCCGTAAATTCATACTGACTTTGGGCAAAAGCAAGGTTTATATCTTATACTATACTATATGTGTAATGCTTTAATAAACCTGTACTCTACTGAGGATTTTTTTTTATCTTGCCCAAGTTTGTTGTTTGTTTTGTTTGTTTTGTTTGTTTGTTGTTGTTGTTTTTTTTACTGCTGAGTATCAGTTACTCTTAATTATGAAAATGATTATTACACTTTTAGATATCATATCAGAAATCTTTGTAGTGTTTACCTTTAAGGGTTGTTTTTTCAATTGAAAAAACGATACACCTGTGAGTGTCAGTCACTCTTTTGTGCTCACTTATTTATACTCAAATAATACACATTTGAGTGTCAGTCACTCTTTAGTGCTCACTAAAATACTTAAATAATACACCTTTCAGTGTCAGTCACTCTTTAGTGCTCACTAAAAATACTTAAATATTACACCTTTGAGTGTCAGTCACTCTTTAGTGCTATCTAAAAATACTTAAATATTACACTTTGAGTGTAAGTCACTCTTTTGTGTTCACTAAAATATATATTTTTTTTAATATAACACTTTAAGTCTCAAATTAACTTTTTGTTTTTCTTAATTTATACTTTTAAAAATTATCTCTATTTATTTTTCTCTCCCTTTTTGTTAAAACTCTTTGTGTATCACGTTACACTTTAAGTATTTATAATTTGTAAATCAAAAGAATTTCAGTGACAATTTAATAAAAATTAAATTCGTTCACCGCTGTCACCAATTTGTAGCGCCAACCGTTTATTAAGTTTACCAATTTCAAAGCAATGAATGAAAAACTGGTGTAAAATATATTCCGTTCATTATAACAGAAATAAATGTATTGCAATTTACAATAAATAGTATTTAAATAATCTCTACGTATTCGATTACCTATAAAATAACTAATCTGTGAAGTTTCTGAAGTTCGTTTCTAAGAGCAGCTGATCGTTGGCAATCCAAATTTGAAACTGACTATAGTTGACCTCGTTGACAAACGTTTACAAAGTGAATATACAAAAATAGATATTACCTACTTCCGGTTACAATGTAAACATGAACGCTGTGTAGCAAAAGGCTACAATTATGAAAGATTCTCGTTATAATTGAATGTGTAAAAGGTAATTCCATACAACTTTAACATATTTTAACATATATGTTTTGTTATGCCGGTCCTATGAAAATTACTCCGCATAACATCTGAGTCGTGAATGACAACCTAAAATGTGCTACGAACTCCCGGTTAAATCATTACCAAAATATTGCGGGAATTATGAAATATAAAAATGAACTACACAAACTATTTGCATTAAACAACGTAATAACTTCTATCACGTAAGTAAATTCAGTTAAATAGCTTTGGCACAAAAATATGCACATAAGTTTTATAATGAAAACTATCCATTGAGTTATAAAAAAAAACATGTGCATTATTTTTTATAATTTCAGGTTTCTTGTGACTTTGATTTAAAACCTGCATGTTATATAATGTGTTGATTCATAGACTGGCAAAATTGTAGAGAATCAATTCCTAACTGTGCTTTTAAATCCGGACCTGTTAAATACTTTATATATTAATAGTCTTGTTGAATTTCGTATAGAAGAGCTATTTGGAATAGAAAATGATGAACTCATCAGTAGACGGTACTTCTGTACTGACATGATTTCACCAAACCTTTGTTATATTGTCCGTTTATAAATAAGAGAAAACATATACAACAATCAATGGATCTAGCTTTATATTGTGTCCTTTTTGGTCATAAATATCTTAAACTGTAACGGTTCTCTTTCATCTTTGGCTTCTAAATATTCGGCTTTGAGTTTTTTTTTATGAAGGTCGTTCCAAAAAAGCACTTTAAACGCATGCACTTTGTATAAAGTTATTTTCATTCAGTTGAAGGATCATGACTTCATGTTCTAATCTAGTGGAATGAATGCATGGAGTAATTTGTATGCATTTATTATCTGTTACTGCTGTTCATTTGAATGCAATGTTCGATTACAAGCTTTCACCCTCTAGGTCTCTTCATAGAAGAGATTCTAAACACTGGAAAATTGATATGACTTTTAATATTGGGTCGAATTGTAGTTGGCTTTTTGATGAGTTGTGGACAATATAATGTCCAGACTAATGAAATTTAAAGAGCTAAACAATTATCTTTATTATATCTATTGTAATATGAAATTCAAGAATGTACACAAATACTTTAGAACCACCTTTAACAAACACATTCACAATAGTACTGAAACTTTTAATATGTTCTTGTACATTTAAAAAAAATCAATGTCATATCAACGATAATACACACTAGCATCAGGAGGCATTTATGAAATATAAGTGGCCTTTGAAATTAAACTTATATCATTAAAATATATTTGAGTGTGCATTATGAATAAATGCAAAGGTAGTATACCGGTGTTTAAAAGTCATAAATTGATTGAGAGAGAAAAAATCCGGGCTACAAACTAAAACCGAGGGAAGCACATCAACTGTAAGAGGAAAACGGAAGGGCAACAAATACAAACGCCAACATACATAAAAACGAACTATTTGATAACAAATGCCATATTTGTGACATTTCAAGAAAGCATGGTGATTTAAACCAGGTTTTTTGATAAGCCAAACCTCCCGCTTTTATGGCAATGTTAAAAAATGCTAAAATGACAACACTACGTGACAGAAGCACAGCATTAACACACACACAAGAACACTCATAACAGAGAAACTCAGAAACACATAATATAATAGTCGACAAAACATGTAAATTCCAGAACAACAAACAAAAATCTGCCATCAACGACAGAGACAACAAAAAGTGACGCATTTTTGAAACGAATATAATATCTTGAACTCACACAGTTATGTTCACAACACCAGTCCAAACAATTTTCACGACAATGATGGTCTTTACACAGTTTACAGAAAAATACAATTACACAAATAAAATAATAAATTACCTATAAACAGATATATTATGTTAAGGAGGGGTATTTGCGAAAAATACCATTCAGGAGAATGTGAAATTTCGCGAGCTGTAAGGCGAGGAAAATTCATTCTCAAGACTGGTATTTTTCGCAAATACCCCTCAAGAACATGCTCTATCTGTTTAATAACACCGAATGTTACTGTTCACAAACGCATTATGATCGTGACTTTACAAGCGTCAAGTCGGATAGAGTATTTCTAGGCAAATACCACGGCAGAGAGGGTAAAAAAGGCATATCTTTTTTGACAAATACCTCGGCGGCGTTAAAAATGAACGATATTCGTTTGATAACAGTAAATTGGTGAAAAATACACTTGCTATCAACCAATATAAATCCAGGATTAAAACATAAGGTGTAATTATTATTTAAAGACACTTATCATTACCGATATGCTGTTCCAAGCTGATAATCAGAAGTACAAGATCATCAAAACTATCCATTTGACTCCTTTTAAAAATTAATGCTTTAAATGAAGGTTTGTGTTAAGTAAACAAGTGATCAGCTATTCAAAAAAGTTAAGACATGACTGAAACTATTATTTTTAATAAAAAAAAAAAATTGATTGCTATACGTCAAGTGTCAATATGTCATGCATGTTCTGGATGAGAACAAATTGATATTAAATGCCAAAGGAAGGTTCGTTAATTACAATTGACTGGGATAAATGGTATATTGGATAGACATTGCCTTGCAACAGCCCAACTACAGATAGCTCAAAATGTTTTTGTTAGGGTTATAACATGAAAAAAGTGTGCCACTCACTATACACGAGACATCGGAATTAACGTTACCATTCTGACAAGACGTGGCTGTGTATTCTTGTATCCTACTAACCAAACGGACGCTCCGTTTCAGTAGAGGTCTGACTTCCAGTAGGGAGACCAACAGTGACAATATTTTTATTCCCCACTCATTCTTGTGTTAAACTACTATTTGACCTAAAATAGTTGTTGTCGGTCTTAAATGATGATTGATTTCAATTTACATGTTTTTTGGATACTATCTTAAAACAGTTATGGGTGTAAAAAAAATGTCGAAAACAAACTAAAAATCCAACCACAACATAACCGAAGATCTTGCCAAAGACAACACAACTGTTAACATAGAACGACATAAATAATTTAAAAAAAGACTTAGCAATACAACTGACCAAAATTCAGATGAGCTGTTAACAGAAAACCGTTTACTTAGAGAATTTAAATCGACAAATAGTTTGTTGTACATAAAGCGGGGTAGAGTGTTGAGATATGTTTTTTTCAAGAACTAATGTAATACTGCAGAAATATTTTTTGAACCAAAAACCATGGTTAGCATTCTATTTAGTTTAAAATATGTATTTTGTAGTAATCTATGAAAAAATGAATAGCCGTTCATTCTAATATAAGAGATAAAAATAGTGCATAGATTATAGCATAGATTACAAGAAATATAAAAAATGAAAAAATATCAATATTACGTGAAACATCGTCCCATCCAATATTGTTCGTGTTGTTTTTCGGGCGATTGTCGTCATTACTGTTACCATAATAAAAATATGTTTGTTTGCATTCACCCTGGAGCCATGGATGTACTTTTTTCGGCTCATGAAATTCATGCAGAACATAACATTTCTTATCTTCATTTATTGTGCATTCTGGATGATCCTCATTTAAACAACACTTAAAGCGGTGGGTTACCTTTTTACATTTGCACAACTTCTTTATGCAAACGCAACCATTTGAAATACATATTGGAGATTTACAAAAAAACAGTGACGTTATTGAAATGTTCATAACAATTATAAGTCCACTTATCAAAGTATTCGCCCAAAGTAACGCACCAAACAAACATGCCTCTTCAGAAATTGACGGCATGGCATCATTAAAGAGTCGTATTAGAATTTAATTTGCCAGGAAGACAAAAATTGATAATTGAAGTTTTTCAGTATTTTTGTAGGTAAAATAAAGGTTAAACAATCTGCTATTGACAACGAAATCAATGGCATTAGTAAATTCCAATAATAAAATAATCGTCCACGCTTCATTTTTATCTTCAATTGCAAACCTGATATTTCTCTTCTTGATCGAAGGAAGGTTTGCTTATCGGATTTAATTGGTAAAATTTCCCATTCACCATTGGGAACATAATTATCAAGACTAAAGGAATCGTCAACACTTTGTAAAATTTGAGACCTGTCATCAAGATAAGCTTCCGTTATATTTATGTCGCATGTTTGAGTCTCAAACGGGTAATATTTCATTTCTACTCTGCAGAAAGTTTTTAGATTTTCATATACCCACCATTCAATTAATCCATCATGATTGACATTGACATAATGATTATCATCATCATCATTTGTCAGCGCTTTATGTATGCCTGCGGAATTCACAATTATGACATCAGGTTTCCAAATTAAGGCAAGATTAATAGTTAGTTCATCAATACCGCTGTATTTTGTTGAATTCCAAGTCAATATTTCATCCTTCCACGATATCTTAAATGCCGCAGACACGGACAGTAATTGATTCTTAATATCAAGCTCATACACTGATAAAAGCGAAAAAGATAATGAAACGCTCAAAGGATATTCCGTATTGGTTTTAGGCAAAACTTGCCTATCATAATTAATGAATAAATCCTTTTTTAATAATTTCACATCAGTAATGGTATAAACAGCTACTTCAACGATAAATAGATGTATACAAAAAATAGAAACAGCCAATTCCATGTTACACTCTGTCAAATTTACTTTTTGGCCTAATCAAATAGAATATATTCCTTGAAACTTCAATCATAAATAATATGTATAAATAACAAAAAATACAGTATATTAATGATATAACATATACCTGTTCTATGGCTTTCAAAAAGAAATAATGATTTTAAACTAATCAATACATACTTTAAAATGCTTCAAAAAGATAATTTCCAATTAGAATCAAATACGCATTGAAAAACTTAAGATCAATATTTCTTTAAAAATGATTTGTTTAATTATAATCACACCTTCAAGTCTACTTATAGTCTTCAACAAGAGACATTTGAATGTATATAAAGGTTAAAAAAAATTGTAAAGAGAATACGTATCTACATATGTAAGTAGTTTAAAATGCTTATGTTTGCAGTCATGCGTCAAAATTAAATGAGTTATTATTAGTGGTAAAAAATATATGTTGTATACATATAAAACAATAAAACAATACGAAAGTATAGTCTATGAAGAGCTTGTATTGCTCATCCACATTTCAACAATGGTCACTTTTGAGTACAATCA
Organism: Mytilus trossulus; assembly: GCF_036588685.1. NCBI lineage: Eukaryota > Metazoa > Mollusca > Bivalvia > Mytilida > Mytilidae > Mytilus > Mytilus trossulus. The sequence continues at coordinate 30,993,096 of NC_086382.1, forward strand.
CAGTGGCGGATCCAGAGGGGGGGTTCCGGGGGTGCGCACCCCCCCTTTATTTTGGCCGATCAATGCATTTGAATCGGGACATATGTTTTGCACCCCCCCTTTGCCCTGGGATAGCACCCCCCTTTCGAAAATTCCTGCATCCACCACTGATTATCATTACTAGATTACAAGGGATTACTGACATTTAAAGTCATGTTGACGTATTAGAAGATCTTATCATTATTTCTCATATTCAACTATTCAAGTCAAAATTACGTTCAATAACTCTGCATGTTCAGGTTTAGTTAAAATTATATAAAATTAACTGGTAACCCTTGGGATGAATGTTTACAAATTAAAACAATATATATATACATGTTACCTCAGGAAAAATCCGTTTGAGGTTATCTTTTATTAATTTAAACACGGGTTTCATTCGGTTTATCGCGAGAACTGATCATGAAACAATAACTAACGGTGGTCCAGCTTTGCAATCAGATCGTGAAAGATCTGGTATCGGATCGTGAATGCAATTAAGTGTAATTTTACTTCAAAATCTTAAAAACAAACTGCTGTAGTTTCAAAAGTTGGAACAAATTAGAATAAAAATGTGTTTGTCTAAATGATTCAAATTCCGTTATAAAACTGTGCACTTAATCAATGAAAAATGCAGCACTGTATAAGAAAAAAACGAATAAATTGATGATGAAAGGTTGAATTAAGTTCATAAAATATAATAAAAGTTACAAGTTGTTATCATTGAAATAACGGTGTTACTTCCCTTTCAAAACAACAGAAAAAATAGAAGTCTGAAAGGATTCAACAGAAAAAAATTGATACATGTATGAACAATTGAAATAAATTCATAAAACAAATTCTAAGCTAAAAAGTTGTTAGTGTTAGCATTTGTTGGCTGAATACACAAATGGAAGTAGGATCTAAATACTAAAATCTAATACTGATCACTTTGATAGATAAGACCGTTGGTTTTCCTGTTTGAATGGTTTTACACTAGCCCTTTATCGCTTGCTTTTCGGTGTGAGCTAAGGCTTCGTTTTTGAAGACTGTACTCTGACTCGGTCTATTTCTGAAAGTAATTCTTACACACCTTTGTTTACCCTGTATGCTAACATTGCCTATGTGATATTTTAAAAATGTTGTATATACATTGAACGACAAATATATATGACGTATAAAATATTCTGACGTCAGACACGAGAATCAATGAATGTGTTTGAAGATAGATGTTTTTTGTTTTCTGTTAAATTGTTCCTTTTAAGATTGTTACACAATGAAAACTGCTGTATCCATATTTTGACCATTGTTTGTTTAGTTCACACATCATTGTTAGTATAACGGAATTTTAATTAGACTGTCATCAAAGTTAGAGGGTCAGCTAATCTCTAGTGAAAAATTTGTTCTCAGCAAATGATTGGTCGAAATTTTATTGTGACGTTAAATTTTCTTTGTTTCTTCAGAATTTTCATATTGTGACGTCACGACAAAGGCGACCATGCCTGATGACGTCACAACTTTCTTTCTTCAAATCTTTACAAAAGAAGAATAAAAATTATCAGAGAAACAGATTCCACCACTGTAACTCGTGTATTATGATATTTCTACACTCTCGAAAATTAAAGTTTAACTATTTAAAAAGCTCGACACAGCCTCGCGCTTTAAACATTAAAATGTAACTGTCTCGAGTGGAGAAATATCATAACACACTTGTTGCAGTTGTGGAATCTGTATTTAATCCACCATTTTCTACATTTGAAAATGCCAGTACCATGTCAGGAATATGACAGTTCTTGTCCATTCGTTTCTGATGTGTTTTGTTATTTGATTTTGTCATTAATTAAGGACTTTCCGATTGGATTTTCCTCTGAGTTCAGTATTTTCGTGATTTTACTTTTTCGTCAATTTTCTTTTTTCTTTCTCGATTTTTCATGTATGACCTGCAACATGTTGTAAAGGGTTTATTTTCAACACTCCTTTATATCATCACAACACTTCGAAATGCCATCAATGTTTCATTGTAATCAAAATATTCAGCACGATAACAAGTTCACTCATACAAATATTGAGCAAAGCAATAATAAAAACATAGATACATATGTACATGTATATCACCAGAATTCGTGTCATGAAACCATTGATAAGGCAAAGGAGAACAGCATTTGCTAAAAAAAAACAAATATTGATTAAGAAGGTTTTTGGGAAGTTCTTACAGGTAACTAAAATGTAAAACAGTCGGTAACTGACAACGCAATCAATGGCATCAAGGAATTCCAAGTTTAAATGTTCTTCCACGTGTCATTTTAATCTCCCAATGCAAACCCGAGATTTCGCGACGAAAAAGACGAAAATTTGCCAAGATGACTTAAATGAGTCAACATCCCATTCACCATTTGGTTCAATATTGTCAATGGTAAAAGAATCATCCGCACTTCGTAATATTCCAAATTTGTCATCAAGATAGGATTTGGATATGTTTATATCGCATAATTGTGTTTTCAAAGGATGACATCTTAACAGCACCTTACACTGAGTTTGTAAGTTAATATACAACCATCATTCAATGAAGCCATCATGATTAACGGTATCATATTGTTTATCATCGCCCGTATTTGTCAGCGTTTACTGTTTGCTTACGGAATTCAAAATTATGATATTTTGTGTCTAAATTGAGGCTGAGATCAATTCAATATGAACAAGACCGCTGTAATTTTCCGAGTTCAACATCATAAGCTCAATTTTCCATAATATCTTTAATGCTGCCGACGTGAACAGCATTCTTTTTTTTATATCGAACATGTAAACTTATAAAAGCGAAAAATACAGGGACACATTCATAGGTGTTTGAGAGTCCATAACAGGAATACTTTGTCTGTCATATTTATGGAAATTATAATTTCACAACAGTTATGTTTAAAGCAATCATCATTCGATAAGAAAATATGGAGAAACAAGCATTAAACTAAAATGCATGTTTTGTTCAGATTATTGCAGTTGTATCTACCTATGCCTTCTTTTAAATTCAACCCAAAGCATAAGAATTCTTATTCTTTCTATATATATGAATAATTCAAAACGAATCATTGATTTAGTATAACATTGAGAAAATATTGATATAATATAAAACCTTCTGTGGAACAAATTGAAAAAATAAAAATAAATTTAATACGATGTATTGAACAGAAGAGAATTGTAATTTCATTCGTTTAAACGGGCAGTGCATTAGAGTGAAATTAATTTCTCCTGGGTGTTTTCATCAATGTAACATAGAGGGCGTTAGGTTTTTCCGCTTCAAAATTATTTTCGCAGTTTTTTATTGCCCATGTAATCATTCAGCACGACACCGTCAATCTGAACAGTTCGCTTTTCTCTTGGTAAATTTTCATCTTGAACTTAGCCATTGATCCAGAGAATCCAACACCTCTTGAAGAATCTCCTGATGTTCATTGCAGGACATTTTTAGAGCTGTCAAACAACAAGGTGATATAAATGCTAAACTCCGTCAATAGTTTATTGATTTAAAAAATGAAGTTCAGGGGTTCTCTTTAGCTGTCGCGTCTCAAGTTAAAAAACTCAAAGTTGATAATGAATATCACTGGAAATATGATGGTAATAAAGTCCAGCATACACTTAATTCTGAATTTGTAGAAGACCTTAATCAAGTAATTTGGGCTATTGAACATTGTAAATCAGACTACGCACGTGAAACTGTTGTTGATGTTATTGACAAGCTTAAAAAACGTAACAAATTAATTAAGATCGCTGATAGCAGTGAGGGTGGTTGGGATACTGTTAGGCAGTATGAGACAAACCCGGTTGCAAGTGACACCGAGGATGAAAACAAAATCACCAAAGCAGAAAATAGAGCTATTAAAAAGCGCAAATTCAAGGCTTCAAAAATGGTTGAATCTTCTACTTATTATGTAAATAATTTTGCTCAGAATGTACCTAATATTCCAGCAAAATTCCAACAGCAGCCCTTTCGGGAACCTTGATCCGGTTGGTATTCCGGATTCCCGTTATATTCAAACATGCCCAGCACAAGCGGAAGTCAGCCTATAGTTCAACAAGGAGCCTGCTATGGTTGTGGATCTAACCAACACTGGAGGAATAGATGCCCATTCAATTCTTAAGCAGTCGGCAAGCCAAAAACCGAATGATTTCATAAAAGATGAGTATTTAAATATTCTAGTGATAGTCAATCGAGTGCACACTATCTTACACACGATTATTTTGAATATGAGCAAGGTCAGGCTAAAATTATCGTTAAAGGTAGATTAAAGAGACATATTGATTTTGGTATAACATTGATTGTTTTGATTTCATTATTGATACTATTTTACACGGATATAACATACCTTTTTATACCACACCGCCTTCCGCTTGTTTACAAAACAATCGTTCTGCTTTAACACACAGTGATTTTGTTTTAGAAGCTATTGATGATCTTTTGATAAGAGGACTTATTATTGAATGTACTAATGTTAAACCATTAGTTGTAAATCTTCTAACTGTTTCTGTTCAAAACAATGGTAAAAAACGTTTAATTTTAGATCTACGTCATGTAAATTTACATCTGTGGAAGACAGCTGTGAAATTTGAAGATATCCGTGTAGCTATGCAATTTATCTAACAAGAATTTTATTGTTTTAAGTTTGATATACATTCAGCTTATCACCATTTAGACATATACGAGCCGCATACTGATTACTATTGTTTTTCTTGGACATATGGTGAAAGTACAAAGTATTTTAAATTTCTCGTCCTACCTTTTGGATTGAGTTCTGCCTGTTATATATTTACTAAAGTCACCAGGCCGCTAATTAAATGGAGAGGTGAGGGTAAACAAATTCTTATGTATTTAGATGATGGATTTGGCACCTATTCTGATTTTAACTCGTGTACAGATATTGACGCACAAGTTAAACAAGATCTTATTGATAGTGGGTTTGTACCCAAGGTTGAAAAATCCATGTGGTCTCCCAGTAAAACATTGATATGTTAAGGCTATTTTATTGATACAGACAAAGCTATTCTGAGCATTCTAGTTGAGAGACTGTCAAAATTGTTTGATACTATTATACAAGTTGAACAATCTTTAGGAAATTTAGGTAGAGTTAATGTGAGAACTATAGCTTCCGTTATTGGCCATATTATATCCATGTCGGATGTTATAGGAAATGTGGCTTATATTATGACTAAATATCTTAGTATTGATGTAATGTCAGCTTGTTCTTGGAAATCTTATATTGAACTTTCGGCTCAAAGTAAAGAGCAGCTTATATTCTGGAAGAAAAATATAAAATGTGTTAATTTAAAAACATTCTGTATCCGATTTTTCGTGTCACACTATTGTTTATAGTGATGCTAGTGGCACTGGATATGGTGGATACACAGTAGAAAATCCTAAGAATAATGCTCATGGTACGTGGCATGAAACCGATGTACACCGTAGTTCTACTTGGAGAGAACTTACAGCTGTTGAATGTGTATTGCATTCTTTGATAGATTTTATGAGAGATAAATGCATTAAATGGTTTACGGATAACCAAAACGTTGTTTCAATTGTTCATAAAGGCAGTATGAAGCCTGATGTGCAAGATATTGCATTTGACATTTTTGTGACTTGTTTAAAGTACAACGTGTCCTTAGAGGTTAAATGGATACCCAGGGCTTAGAATGAAATTGCAAACTATATTAGTCGTATCATAGACACTGATGACTGGGGTATTGCAGTACACGTTTTTGAATATTTGGATTCCCTGTGGGAACCTCATGAAATTGATTGGTTTGCCTGTGATCATAAACATCGATTACCTGTATTTTACTACAGGTATTGGAATGTACATTCAATGGGTATTGATGCGTTCACTGTCAATTTGCAAGGTATTAATGGGTGGTATGTTCCCCCAGTTTGCCTATTATTGAAAGTCCTTATGTACATGCAGCAGTGCAATGCATATGGTACTGTTATTTTACCTTTGTGGATATCGGCGAATTACTGGCCGTTTTTGTGTCCCAAAGGTGATAGATTTATTGATCAGGTGTTGGGTTTCTATTACCTACCTACTAACAAAGCTAATTTTTTACCTGGTAGAGGGAATAAATCGGTTTTTGGCAATATTGATTTACCATTTAAGGTGTTGGCTCTTAGAATGGATTTTAGGGAGACATTAAATTAACTATTAGTATTAACTTGGTGGTAGTTATTTATGTATTGGTTGACATTTTTATTGCATATACTTTATTGTATTTTCATTTCATTGGTGTACTGTATTATGTATTATATTGATGAACTATATCAAAACTTTGAAGGAACTACATATTTATTTAAAATTATGTTATTAAATATGTTTTTCCAGGTATTCAGAAACGATATTACAGAGTTACCAAATGATCTTGACAGCTATTTAGCAATTATTCCCGATTTGTTAGCGCAAAGTAAATCAGACAACACAGTAAAGAAATACTACTATGTTTTTTTGAGATGGAAAAAGTGGGCCGAAATCAACCACATTTCTGAGGTCGATATTTTACCGACAAAACCGTTATATTTGGCTTTATATTTAGCTTCTTAAGTGCAATTTTCTGCCACGTTTAGCCCCGTATGTGATGCATATTATAGTATAAAGTGGGCGCATTTGATTATTGGTGCAGATTCTCCTACAGATTCGCAATTAGTGAAATGTGTTTTTGAAGGCGCTAAAAGGAAATTAGGCCCACAAATCCAGAAGAAAGAGCCGATAACTCATGAGTTATTGCAGGCTATGTATGATAAGTTTTTTTTTGCGTAGTAAATCTTTTTTCACAACGTACCATTTGTGCGTGTATATTGGAATATGCAGGATTTATGCGTGTATCAGAATTGTTAAATTTGCGTTATTTTGATATTAATTTCAAAATTTTCATCGAAAAAAGCAAGACGGATATTTACAGAGATGAAAACTGGTTGATTATTGCGAAGACCGGGACAACGTTGTGTCCAGTTCGAAATTTGGAATTATATATGCAATGGAGTGGCATTCAATGTGATTCAAATCTGTATTTATTCAGAAATTTGTCGCAAGTGAAAGGAAAATTTGCTTTTCGTTCAATGAATAAGCCTTTAAGCTACACAAAGATGAGGGAAATTTTCATTGATGCTTTTTCACCCTTTGTTCCCGATATAAAATCATATGGATTACTTAGTTTACGATCTGGGGGTGCTACAACCGCAGCGAGATTTGGAGTTTCAGACAGACTTTTTAAACGTCATGGACGTTGGAAGTCGGACACTTCATAGGATGGCTATGTTAAAGACGATTTATCAGAACGTATACAATATACAAAGTTTTTTATTGTCAATTATGACGCCCAATAATTTGAGCAGTACAATTAAGTTCAATTTCATACAAGTGATTACATATTGATTACATTGATTATTTAACAATTAAACAAAGTCAAGTTTTTTTCACCCAAATAATATCTGCAAAATAGATGAATATATATATATATATATATAGTTTTACAATATAATATAGATGGACAAACTACCGGTGACTAAACTGTATCTAGAATTGATTTTCTCTCTTTGAATAAAGTACACAATAATAAACTTACTTTTTTGATTATAACATTATCCTCAGATGACATTAACCATATTAATTTTGATTTATTTGGGAGGCTTTTAAAGTTTTTGTAAACCTTATTTAAGTAATCTATATATTCAGATCTTTTATTTTCTAAAACAGGACACTGAAGAAGAAAATGAATTTCATCTTCAACTTCAGTGTTACATAATTTACATATTCTATCCTCCACTCGAAGCCCCACATATCTGCCTCTTTCAATTTCTAATGTATGTGCACTGACTCTAAACTTAGTGAGCAGTCGCCTTTCATCCTCATTTAAAATTAATAAGTATTTTTCCATATAAATATTTTCTTTAAATAATCTGTAAGTTCTTAGTTTATTTCCATGCTGTTTATTTTGTCTATCATTATAAAGTTCAGATTTCCAAATACAAGAATATTTCTGTTTTAATTTCCGGTAAATTAGTGATTTTAAATCCATCTTTGAATTTTTAATAAGTTTAAGATCTATATCAAGATATTTCATAAGAATAGCAATACAACTATACCAACTATTTTTGTTTAAACTATTTAGTGATCTAGAGACATTCAGGGCTTCAGAGAGAAGGATATCATCAGACTTTAATATATATTTATAATATCTAAACATATTTAAAATTACCTCAAGAAATAAGGGAAATCTTCCCATTTCACCCAATACAGCTATATTTTAAGATTTTTTACCTAAACCCAAAGAAAATTTACAGAATTTGACGTGAACACTTTCTTGTTTCATGTCCTTGCATAGTTTTAAAAGATTATGTTCATTTTTATTTAGTTTATTTATTACTGAAGATCCCCATATTTCACTCCCATATAACAACACAGGTTTCACAGTATGATCAAATATATGTGAAAGTGTGTTAATTTTAGGTTTATATAAGTTAAAACTTTTTTTATATTTAAATAAAGCTTTCAGTCCCCTTTTATATAAATCATCTTTAGCCTCTGTAAATCTTCCACTTGCGCTTACATAAATTCCTAAATATTTATAGCCCCTAGCCCTTTCAATAGGTATATTATTAATATTAAATATTTTTTCATCTAGTTTTCCTGTTTTATTAAATACTACTGATTTAGTTTTCTTTATATTTATTTGGAGCCCCCATTTATCACAGTAATTATATAGTTTATCAATACACCTCTGTAGACCATCAGCTGTTTCTGACATCAATACTAAGTCATCTGCATACAATAAGCAATTAAGGTGTAAGGAATTTAAAATAGCAGGTTTACATGTCTCATCAAAAGAGTCAAGAATATCATTTATAAAAATTTTAAATAAAGTGGGGCTTAAATTATCCCCTTGTTTGACTCCTATGTTAGATGTAAAGTTTTCAGTCATAGAATATTTGTTTACCTTTACACAAAGTTCAGTATTATTATACATATCTTTTAGAGTGTTATAAAATAAATCGCTGACTCCAATATTTCTCAGTTTATAAAAAAGTCCATCATGATTAACAGTATCAAAGGCTCCTCGTAGGTCAACAAAGCATGTAAAGAATTTTGTATTGCCTTGTTGAGTATACTTTTCTATAAGAGTTCTCAAAACTAAATGATGATCACTGGTGCGCTTGCCTTTACAGAAACCAATTTGTTCTGGTTTAATAATATTTCTACTTGCCAAAAATTTCTCTAAACCAATGTTTAAAATTTTCACAAATAACTTGCCTAAACAACTTCCAATGGTAATTCCTCTATAATTTGAAGGATCATCTTTTGAACCACTTTTAAATGAAGGAACTATATATCCTTTTGCCCAAATTTTTGGAAAATTTCCTGAGATTAAGATACTATTAAACAATTTTTGAAAACAAGAAACTAAATATATTTGACTGGACTTTAACATTTCATTATCGTTTCCCAGAATTTGGGAATTTAACCTAAATTTCGTTTTGATGTAATTAATTGCATTTTGGACTATAAAGCATTTTCATACTATATTTATATTAAAGCTTCCCGTTCTTTGTGTTCAGCATCGGCGTTGTTGTGCGACTATCCACTTTACAAAGTCTTTGGTATTTATTATAGCCTTTTTATGGCGTGGATATTTAGAGTGTTTATATATATTTGGATATTTGGTACAAGTATTGATTATATTTGGAGATTTGGTACAAGTATTAATTATACTTGGATATTTGGTACAAGTATTGGTTTTATGTCTACATTGATGGGTTATTTATACCAGGAGAATTGTAATTTCATTCGTTTAAACGGGCAGTGCATTAGAGTGACATTAATTTCTCCTTGGTGTTTTCATCAATGTAACATAGAGGGCGTTAGGTTTTCCCGCTTCAAAATTATTTTCGCGGTTTTTTACTGCCCATGTAATCATTCAGCACGACACCGTCAATCTGAACAGTTCGCTTTTCTCTTGGTAAATTTTACTTCTGGTTAAAAGTTTATTCAGCTATTTGAGAGTTTTCTCTTTGATACTCATGTGTGAATTATATATTGTACTAGAACACACCCGTGATATTGCGGGTCCGTGACTGAATTAAAGTATATAACTCTGCGCAAGCCTTATTTTAGTATAAGTATTGTCATCTGATAAAGTCATGCCGATTATAAGATACACAGTTTTCTCTGCTTTCAAATCTTTCTGTTTGAACCCGTCGAACTGGAACTTATCAATTATTGGTAATATTAATTATTTGGAAAACAAAAGGTCCTGGAATGGAGTATTTTTTAATCAACAGCATTGTCCTAGTATATTAGTTATAAATAAAGTTGAATTCTTTGATTCGCTGTTTTACGTCATGCCCGCTAACAAATTGAAAACTGTACCTATACGCCTTATTTTTAGTCCAGATTTTTAGTATTCGTATTGTTATCTTAGAAAGTCTTACTGATTAAAATACTACAATAGGTAACAATTTGACAATTTAGTAGTTTCGACCCTGTGATTATGACCCGTGTATATAGCATATTAATCCTGAATATACTGTTTGTTGGTGCGCCTGTCAGATGCGGAACGTACAGATAAGGTAATTGGTAACAGGTGAATATACTATTGGTATCGGTATCGGACTCGACCCGGAACTTCTTAATTATTGGCAATATTAATTACGTGGAAAACAAAAGGGCCTGGAGTGGTGTAATTTTTAATCTACACCTTTGTACTATATTAGTTATATATAATGTTGAATTCTTTGATTCGTCGTTTTACGTGATGACGGCTGACAAATTGGACCTCGTAATTTTAGTATTATAGATGTGCATATATATATATATATGTATGATTATGAATAATGTTTATATTATATTAAATATAGAGCATCGGCGTTGTCGTGCGACTATCCACTTTACAAAGTCTTTGGTATTTATTATAGCCTTTTTATGGCGTGTATATTCAGAGTGTTTATATATATTTGGATATTTGGTACAAGTATTGAATATATTTGGAGATTTGGTACAAGTATTAATTATACTTGGATATTTGGTACAAGTATTGGTTTATGTCTACATTGATGGATTGTTTATACCAGGAGAATTGTAATTTCATTCGTTTAAACGGGCAGTGCTTAGAGTGACATTAATTTATCCTGGGTGTTTTCATCAATGTAACATAGAGGGCGTTAGGTTTTCCCGCTTCAAAATTATTTTCGCGGTTTTTTTATTGCCCATGTAATCATTCAGCACGACACCGTCAATCTGAACAGTTCGCTTTTTTCTTGGTAAATTTTACTTCTGGTTAAAAGTTTATTCAGCTATTTGAGAGTTTTCTCTTTGATACTCATGTGTGAATTATATATTGTATGTATATATATATATATATATGTATGATTATGAATAATGTTTATATTATATTAAATATAGAGCATCGGCGTTGTCGTGCGACTATCCACTTTACAAAGTCTTTGGTATTTATTATAGCCTTTTTATGGCGTGTATATTCAGAGTGTTTATATATATTTGGATATTTGGTACAAGTATTGAATATATTTGGAGATTTGGTACAAGTATTAATTATACTTGGATATTTGGTACAAGTATTGGTTTTATGTCTACATTGATGGGTTGTTTATACCAGGAGAATGCTTTTTTACATAAATAAGGCCGTTTGTTTTCTCGTTTGAATTGTGTTATATTGTCATTTCGGGGCATCTTATAGCTCACTATGCGATATGCAGTTGTCTCATTGGCAATCATACCACATCTTCTTTTTTTATATCACACTTTTTTTTCGAAAAAAATGTCAGATTTTATTTCTTCTCGTGTTTGTTTTTCTATTTTACTCAATATCTTAATTAGAAATATATATACCGGTATACTTTTTTTCCTGATTGAAGAAATTTTAACCTGTCAGTTAACTCTTCGTGCACGGTTAAATATCAAAAAAGAAAAACTTCTTTTGACATAAGATCTGATTGTCGTTAATGGATGAGTGGTTTATTAAGCGATGTATATAGCATAACAATTAGTTTTTTTTTTAAAGAAAAAGAAAACGATTCTTTGTTCACCATTGTTTGAATTCAACTTAATTCATGTCCTACTTACCACAAATCTCATCTTTGTCCACTCAAAATTATGCATTTATATTTAAAAATATTGAATGAATTTAAAATATTAGTGAATAAAAAAAATAATCGCAAAAATAGAACCATAGTAGCTATGTAAAATCGGATGGTTATATTTTAATTTGTCTATTACAAAAATGTAGTTGGTAACTTTGGCAAAGATATAGAATCAGGCGTCCAAAGTCGCCTTTATTCCTATTTTGCCGTTCTTGTTTAGTTTTTATACGAGGTGATAACGTAAATAAAATTGAGAATGGAAATGGGGAATGTGTCAAAGAGACAACTACCCGACCAAAATAAAAAAACACAACAGCAGAAGGTCACCAACAGGTCTTCAATGTAGCGAGAAATTCCCGCACCCGGAGGCGTCCTTCAGCTGGCCCCTAAACAAATATATACTAGTTCAGTGATAATGAACGCCATACTAATTTCCAAATTGTACACAAGAAACTAAAATTTAAAAAATACAAGACTAACAAAGGCCAGAGGCTCCTGACTTGGGACAGGCGCAAAATTGCGGCGGGGTTAAACATGTTTGTGAGATCTCAACCCTCCCCCTATACCTCTAACCAGTGTAGAAAAGTAAAAGCATAACAATACGCACATTAAAATTCAGTGTATATTTTCGTATTATTGTCAAAATAGGCGCTGATTAGTGACATATTTGAATACCTATATATAGCTGTATTTTTATCATTTTTTCCTGTTGTGCGATGTAAGTAAGACAAGACAAGATCCCATAGATGATAATGATACGAAACGAATCACAAAAAGATAGATGAAAACATCAGATATCTAACTTATGTTTATGTTGCTTTGCAAGACATTTCATAAATGAACCGAAATAATTGAAGGTAAACAAGAACAAAAAATTTAAACATGATTTGCAAATCACTTGTTTACGTAAAAAATTCATTAACGTTATCTTAAAATTTAAAGTTAATCTACCATGAATTGACTGAAAACCAGTAAGTATGTATCTTGCAATTCATTATCTCTTTTTCAGGGGAGGATCGAGGATTTAAGGTTGGGGATGGGGCTTGAAACAAAACGCCACATATCTTATTGTTTTAGACAAAACTTTTATCCAAGTACAAAGGGTGTTTAAAGTAGTGGTAGAAACACATGGGAACATTTTTCATCAGGCAGCCGCACGTAAGACGCGGGCGAGGTATCATGGGTGTCTTGACCATCGAGGCCGGCAACTACTCCCTCGATTAGACATGTGAGAATTCAACGTTTGTTCATGATTTACTCCGGTTTAAAATGGATTTAAGAATAAAGTTATAAGAAATGATTGTATTTTCCCCTGCCTATTCGAAATATTAAAACAAAATGTGGTGCACACTTTATAAAATAACCCGCTAAGCGAGTTATTCAGTGTGCACCACATTTTTTATGTTATTTCTTCATAGACAGAAAAATATTACAGTCATTCCTTAAGTACAAAATAAAACACAGATATTTAATAAAAGGGTGTCTATCCGACATGCACCTGTGGCATTTATGTGCATTACTGCATCAAAAGAAATCAAGTATAAATGTAATGTGGTAATAATCCGGCCTTGGTTCATGTTATTTGCAAATTTAATTTTGACAGATCTCGACCGTCTAGAAAAGTAATTGCCTAGCTGGTGGACCCTCTAAACAATTATTGGGATCCATATCAAACCCTAACGGGAGGGATTGTGCTTGATTATAATATAATGAAGACAGAAACTTTCAATCACGTTAATTAAGGTCTGGAGCTTGCATGTCAGTAACTGCTAGAAGTCCCTTTTTAAGTTATGTTTCATTGTCACTTTGACTAGTTTCTTTTGTTACCTATTCTGACATCAGACTCGAACTTCTTGTAAACTGATTTTTACTGTGCGTATTACTGTGTGTTGCATTATTCAACATTGGCCAAAGTTATGAGGGGTTTGTCTGAGATCTCACGAAACATGTTTAACACTGCCGCTCCTTTGCACATGTCCCAAGTCAGGAGCCTCTTGCCTTTGTTAGTCTTGTATGTTTTTTTAATTTCAATTTATTTATATATTTTGGAGTTTAGCATGACGTCCATTTTCACTGACCTAGAACACATTTTTATTTAGGATCCAGCTGATGTTCCCTCCCGGTACACAAACTTATCGCTGCGTTGAGGACCCATTGGTGGCCTTTGGCTGTTATCTACTCTTTGGTTGGGTTGTTGTCTCTCTGACATATTCACCATTTCAATACTCACTTTAATGTTTACGAATAAAATTGTAAAAATAATTAGAAAACCTTTAGTGGTTCTTGTTAAAAGCAAACGATAGAATGTTTCAGTTAGTTATAACATGAGACATTTACTGCAAAGTATCTTGTGTACGAAACATTATAGTTTTTCCAGTATACTGTAAATTCAGAAATTATTGCGATGTTTTGATAATGGCTCAAAAAGCAACAGGGTTATAATCGCAATAGTTTAAACTCGCATTTTGATTGTTTTTCTTATATTAATAAAACTGGCTATTTCTCAATATTGCAAAAATAAAATCGCATTTTAGTCTTTAAAGACAAAATCGCAATGATAAGCGATACTCAACAGAGATTGTATTTCCCTCAGTCAATAAGAGAAAAAAATGTATAACAATATTAGCTTAATTAAGTTAATGACATGTATACTATACAGACATTTATTATTTGTCTCATCAACTCTTATATCATTTTTATTGTCTGCTAAATTCTCCTTTAGCTTAATATAAGCAAATCCTTTCGGAATTTCGGGTTTTCAATGCTGTTCATTTTCGTTTTATATTTGGACATTCAAACTGTTTTAATGCAGTGTCACTAATTGTCTTTTACAGACGCAACGTTCGTCTGTAATCTATGATGAGTTTATTTCTGAAGATTGTACGTCTGTGTTTCATCTAAAGGTAATCGCCGTTTGAGATCTTATGACCAAGATTTCTCTTGCGTTTAAAAAAAAAAAGATACATGAGATAGTTCATAATTATATTCAGACTCTATTGAGTTAGTTTCCTACACTTCACAATTCTGACAAAACTTTGCTGAAGGCATCTGACACTACTAATTCGATTCTGATACCTGAAAAAAATAATACTTTTTTTTAGAAATTGAAGGCATGCAAGGGATATTTTTGAAATGTATGAGGGCTATGAATTTAATTATTCATTCAGTTTTGTTATTATATCATTCAAAATTCGCTCGATATCATTCATGTTGTTCATATGCTATATATACACTACTCCGTTGGTAAATTTGAAATTCATTAAAGCATGATTAGTAATATTTTTTTACTATATTGTGTTCGATGTATGTTAAACAAAATACACGCAAATGTTCTACATGTATTTTGTAACAAAAGACATAATTTAAAATGGACTTCGAAGTTATCATATATGTATAATCGGGAGAGTAATATAATCCTTGTTTAAATATTTTCTTTTCTTTGATACCAACTTTCGACAACAGTCAAATCTTATCGATGAAAATCATTTTGCTAATATACACAAAACATTTGTAAAATGATGCCCATGAAAGTCTTTGAGATGCAAAACCTTATAATTTTAATACGATCTGCATATCTACAGATAATTAAATTGGATCGGTCATTTAGAAAATTTTCACTTGGTTTACACTTCGATCAACCATATTATCGAATAAAAGCACATACATGTAGTCTATATGGCGGCTTACTCCTTGGTAACGACATGTCTATTGTGAAATTGATGGTAAATAGAAGCCAATGAATACAAAACATAAAAATCAATAATTGCAAATGTTATGTTAAAATTGAAATGATTAAAAAAAAAATACTAGAGGTTATTGATGTATAGATTGGGTCGCTTACTCACCAACTGAATAATAGTCCAAAGGATGAATTCTTCGGACTTTTTATTTAGTTTTTATACGCCCGTCAAAATTTTGACGGGACGTATTATGGTTTACACATGTCCGGTGTCCGTCCGTCCGTCCGTCTGTCTGTCCGGCGTAAACATGTCACACTGTAACTTGAGATCGACTTATCCAAATTTCATGAAACTTAATATAGTTATTTCTTATGATGGTCAAATGATCTGTATACTTTTTGGTGAAAATTCGATTTAAACTTTTTGATACTTTGTAACTAAAACAGGGGTGTGTTTTTTCACATGTCGCACTTTATCTCAAAAACAATTCTTGATTATGGCTTAAAACTGTAAATATTTCTTAGTTATATTAATCTTAATATCTGTATACTTTTTGGTGAGGATTCAAAGTGACTGAGTATTTTGTAAAAAAGGGAGAGGTTTTTTTTTCATGTTGTGCCGTATCTCTATAACAATTTATGATTATTGCTTAAAACTTTACAAACTTCTTTGTTATATTGATCTAAAGATATGTATGCTTTTTGGTGATGATCAAAATTTTATTTTTGAGTTATTGAGTATTTTGTTAAACAGGGGAGGTTTTTTTTACATGTCGCGCCGTATCTCAAAAAATAATTTATATTTATTGCTTAAAAAGTTATACACTTCTTTGTTATATTAATCTAAAGATCTGTATACTTTTTGGTTTTGATTCAAAATTTTATTCTAGTGATATTTTTTTTTTTTTTTTTTAAAACAGGGTTGGGGGTTTCCAGCCGTGTCTCAAAAACTATATATGGTTATTGCTTTAAACTTTCTCAGAAACTATTTATGAATATTGCATATAACTTCTATATAAGACGTCGGGCGTATCATGAGCTGTTTATTTAGTTACACTTAATCGCCACAGTTTACACACCAATAACCGCTAGAAAAAATGTTAAATCATATATTAAACATCTCGTTATATCCAGTGTGTAGACAATTTCTGTACAATAGCACTTTATTAAATTTTCTAAATATTGTTATAATTCTTACTTGTACGATTAATATATTTTTACAGGTGTGAATCATTTATATAGAAAATTAATATATGATTTATAAGAAATATAAAATTTCTATCCCAAATTCATGTATTTGGTTTTCATGTTATATTTGTTATTCTCGTGGTGTTTTGTCTGATGCTTGGTCCGTTTCGGTGTTATGTCGTTGTTCTCCTCTTATATTTAATGCGTTTCCTCGGTTTTAGTTTGTTACCCCGATTTTGTTTTTTGTCCATGGATTTATGAGTTTTGAACAGCGGTATACTACTGTTGCCTTTATTTACCCAATCTGATGATGTATCTAAATTGGACGTTGCAACTGGTTCTGGGACAAAATCAGAAGACTTTTCCTCTTCAGATGAATTTTCCATATCTAATAATAAAAGACATGTTTGAATGTATTGAGTGAGGAAACCTGTATTGAACAAGATACGTTTGCATAATTATAATGACCTGTGTGGATATGCATGAATGTTTAGATTTTCCAAATGAAGATCAATAGATGCGGTTGTGACGACAAAATTAAAAGTAAACATAAAACTTGGTAAATTTTGACACCAGACAATCAGTTAAAGACGTCCTTATATGGTGTGTTTAAAACTACGACTATATTACAAACTTGGTTCGTCTATCAATGATACTAACAAATCATATGATGTATCAAACTTTTCATTATTAAACCTGTTCATTACACATATTTATCTTTTTACTGTATCCCTATTAACTGCATAACTATAACATTAGCTGTTGTTGAATACATTTTATATATTTTTGTTTAAATTTTTATACAACTTACTACTGTCAGACAAGGATCTATTTCCCGGTCACTGTTGACAGTTTTATGTATGTCAATATAGAATTTAAGACGGTTTGGAATGTTATCATACATTTGCCGAAGAAATACGTTCATGTTTCTAAAAAGACAAGTCAGATTAAATGAATCTCAAATAAACTAAAAAGTGCAATGTTTATCCATTCATATTTCAAATGGTTTCTTGGGAGGTTTTGTTGGGTTTTTCCTGTTTAGAATTTTCCTCGGAGTTCGGTATTTTTACAATTTTAATTTACAATATTGTGAACCGGAGCTTAGGTACAAATTGATCATCCTCCAACATTGTCCCTATTGCAATATGAATGACACGTGTTACAATGTCGTCATCGGACGTCACCTACAGGCTATATGCAACTTAAAATAAAAAATAATGTGTATGTTATGTTACGCATTTGCAATTATGTATCAACTTTATATCTTACGGGCAATTGTGTAGACTTCTATTAATAATTCAAGACGAAAACGTTATCAAAGGTATCGGGATTATAATTTAATACGCCAGACGCGCGTTTCATCTACATAAGACTCATCAGTGACGCTCATATCAAAATAGTTATAAAGCCAAACAAGTACAAAGTTGAACACAAACGTTTTGGCTGTCCTATGGTATATTCACTCTGTTTAAGTATCAGATATGTGCTCATTCTGACGATTGCTTTGATATTAAAACACAATTAGCTTAGGTCTTAAATTAATTTTCTAAAATTTGGTCCAAAAATTCAATAAAATTAATGAATTAAAATGATCTTGTGTCAACTAATTTGACCGTGGTTATTGAATATGAATAATGGTAGAAATCTTTGAAACAATTAAATACCTTTCATATCCTTGGTATGCCCGAACTTGTCTTGATTTTCCTGTAAATGTAGATTAACAGTAGACAAAATATAAGAGTAATCAATGCAGAAATAAAAATAAAAATTCTAAAAGAACAAACGGCTCAAATCATGAAAGCTAAGGTAAAGACAGCATGAATAAACTAAGCATCTAGTGGCTTATAATTTATCGTTCTTGAATAGTTTTAAGGAATAAAACTTATAAGTGATAAAAGTTTCGGAACCAAAATATGAAAAAAACCTTAAGAAATCAATGGAAAAAGAATGAGTAAAAAACTTCAATTTCAACACGGAACTGCATCACTTGCCTTCCGTCACATTTTGTGTATCAGTCAATAATTTAATCTCAACTGATATATGAAATGACTACCTTTTTCGCTATTATATACACATATTTTCACTTAAGTGCACTGATATTTGCTACATACGTTGTTTGTATATGTTTATATTCTATGTTTTTTTTTTGGTGTTATAAAACATCAAATATACTTTGTCAGAAAATATATCAAGTTCGTTGCAACTTGCTCAATTAAGTCCAAAGAAAAGACAAAAGTCGTTAAATTTCATGCAGTGCTTACTATGCCAAAAATAATCGACTGTATAGGGAAGTCGACTTTTGTATCTGCATTGAATAACTGATTGGATGAGGTGAACATCAAGATGTTTCATGCGATAGCTGTTAATTTGAAGAACTCTGTGCAGGCAGTTTGTCATCGTTCATACTATTAAAGTTACACAAGTAAACATATGTGTTGCCCCCTTTAGAGCGAGGAAGCTTCTACTCTCTGAAATTTAATGACGACGTACAATTATCGGACTGTTGTCCCTCAGTTTCGGGTATTTTGCACGCATTCTAGAATGCAGTCGTTCAACCTGAGCGCTTGTATTTTGTTGCAACAAAACATTTTAGAAAGATCAAAAACTACTCAAGTTTGAATCAGATGAGCGAATTAAGAATTTTTTTATCCGTGTCAGATAAAGTTAAAGTTGAAATAGTTTCCCGTCCATCTTTTAAACTTCAAGCACTCTGTCATTTTGGTTGCATGACAAATTATATGCTCAAAACGAAAAAAAAAATCCAAACCTGTGGAAGCAGATATATCAGATTGCGATACTGCTTTTACTAATTTTCTTTTGGCTATTGACAACGATTTAAAGGTCATTCCTCAGTGTCAACTGTAATAGATACAAATAACGGACAGATATTTCATTCCGCTGCAAGTATAATTAGAAAAGACATCGAAACTCTACAGAAGAATACTCAACTTCGGATGAATTGTCTCTTCCTTCTTCAATTCAGTCGATGCCCTCGTATTTATTGCAATTCATTTTATGGTTACTCGATGAAACTGCATACCGCCAAGACTATTTTCTTGAAATGACACCAGAGAAATTGCGTAAATGCTAATCAATTGTTGAGTCAATCGTTTCTGTCGCCATTTATTTTTAGTCCTTTTCATTTAGGATTGGCTTTACAAATGTACCATGAGTTTGGTTAAAAACTGGTTGAAACTTTGAATACCAGTGAATTTTGTGCTTCTTAAAGTGAAGTGCGACGCTATCTGATATGTTGCCAACCATGAAATGGAGCGAATTCAAGATAGTGTGTAAGTCTCGTATAATGTTTCCCCATCATTTTTGCAGACAAGCATATGGATGTCATCACACCTTCCTAAACCCCCTTTTATATCTCTGTTAAATCTTGGATGAATTGATAGGGATGGTTTGAAGCTGGTATTTAGGAACAAATGTCTTCGGAATTCCTACAATACCTTGTCTGTACTTGTAAAGAAAAACGCAAAATAACGTGTTTGCTTTGAGCAGAACCTTTCATATGCAGACCTGTGGCCATGAGTTAAATGTGTAGAAATATTAAAACATAAAATTGAGAATGGAAATGGGGAATGTGTCAAAGAGACAACAACCCGACCAAAATAAAAAATACAACAGCAGAAGGTCACCAACAGGTCTTCAATGTAGCGAGAAATTCCCGCACCCGGAGGCGTCCTTCAGCTGGCCCCTAAACAAATATATACTAGTTCAGTGATAATGAACGCCATACTAATTTCCAAATTGTACACAAGAAATGTCTTGTGACAGTTGATGAAAATGAAGATGATGGAGATAACGGTTGATTTGGTATAAAGGTTGTTGCACTGTACACACGGTCCCAGCCTCCAGGTTAGGGGAGTGTTAGCGTGCCCTTAAAAAGTTAAACCCCGCCACATTCTTTATGTGTCTGTTTCAAGTCACGACTTGGTTATGCAGTGTTTGTCGTTTGTTTCTATATACTTTATTTGTTTGTTCAAATTCAATTTGAGGTCATATTTGACTGTAGAGTTCTGTTGCTTTGGTTTGATACCTCACCCAATATGATAGTTTAAAAAAATAATAAAATAAAAAGTATTGTCCTGCATGACACTTGATTTCATATATGAAATTGAAATTTTCATAAGGTTAAGGTGCTCAAAAGATTTTATAGGTTGAAAACTTGATTTTTAAAGTTTTGTTTATAAAAAGTCGTTTTAGGAATGTTTTTGATAAAAAAAATCTCAATGATTAAGGTTTATGTATAATAATAAACAGTACTTAAGCCAAAACAGTATCATTTGTATTTAGGTAGAGTTTGGAAATAGAAAAAAAAAGTCAAAATTGTAACCCTCCCAAATTTTACGAGATTTTTACATATGACCTTTGACCTCAATTTGAAAAAAAAATGTGACCATATCAAATCCTGACGACAGTCATATCATTATGGTACACGATTTCCTCTTTCAAATGATGTATATTATAGGTGTGTGTTCGGTGGGGAGATTTAATTAAAAAAAATCTGCCTTCAGTCACAGCACTAATGCGGCCACTTTCATTTTTGACAAAAATCATCTGAAAAGTGACGTTTTTTACAATATTTGATAGATTTTTCACATTTATGCTGGAATCGGAATGTTTTAATGACTAAAACAGTTAAAATCTTTCAGATAAACTAATCGAGTCAATTGATTTAGACACTTAAGTGTTTAAAAAGTGTCTAAAATCTTTCCTAAGATGAACTTGAAATTTGAGGCCAAAATCGGCCCTTACCGGACCTACTCCTTTGAATAACACATATACCCTTTTTTCAATACATTAATTCTACTGTAGGTATATACCAATTTTTGCTGATAATCTGTTTCTTTATTTGATCTTCTGATTACACTATTATCAGGTAACTTAACAGACTTAAGTGACACTCTTTCGAAGTCTTGCTCTGAAATTAATGATTTGTATCTGCATTTTAGTAAACAAACACTGAATAACATAAGATAATTCATCAATCTGATTTAATTTCTTTGTGAAGCGTTCTACAGAGAAAATAAGGTGTATAATGTACACAAACATCTAATTTTGCAACCATCTTCATTATTTATAGAATACTGATGTGTTGAGCATTGACTGTGTGAAATAGCAGCAAATTGCATTGTTGTAACAGTACTTCTTATCTGATTTAAATTGAGAATGAAAATAAGGAAAGTGTAAAAAAGACAACAACCCGACCACAGAGCAGACAACATTTAGCTATTTTAGGAAAGTTAGTATATATATATACAAATATGAAAAACTGAATGGAGTTTTTGTCGATGAGACAGCACAAAAGCGATCTAAAAAAACATTGCACGATATGTGTTGACCTTGATGCAGCAACCAATCATACCAAAGCCGATCGGGTGGTCAACAAACAATATTCAACATTACATAAGGGTCTATAAAGAGTGTTGATATCTGAATCAACCCGAGACTAAATAAATGACAGTTTTATTACGATATTCTGTTTTATTGAATCAATGCCATATGAGAATGTGTGCGGTTTATAATTTCTTGAAATTCTTTTTCAAAGTTTTGAACTTTCGTGATATATAAATGATTGATGTATACAGACAAGAATTTATATTGTGATTGAAAGTGTGACAACTCTCCAACGGAGAACATATGACGTCAACATTTGACGTCAACATTAACAACTACAGGTTATCGTACATCATTCAATGATAATCAAATCCGTTACACGTACTGCATACAACAAAAAGTTATGAGGTGGACTGGTAATGTTAATTAATGTTTTAAATAAAACAAAAGAAAAATCACCATTCGAATGTTCATGTCACGCTTTCCAAAGTTTCGAACGTCGTCAGTGATTTTGAAGTTTTCTCATGCTATATTTTAGTGTTTTTATTGTTGTTTTTTTTTTTTTATATATAGAAATCTGGTATAAATGATCTCTTAAATGATTTAAAAGAGGGACGAACGATACCAGAGGGAGAGTCAAACTCATAGATAGAAAATAAACTGACAACGCCATGGCTGAAATAAAAAGACAAACAGACAAATAATAGTAATAGAAATTTAAAGACTAAGGAACACGAACTCCACTAAAACTTGGTTTGATCTCAGGAGCTCCAGGAGGGTAAGCAGATCCTTCGGCACCCGTTCTGTTGCTTATGGTACTTCACATCCGGTAAATAGTCTAATTCGGTAGGTCACATTCGTGAAAAGGGAAGGGTTTTGCCGCTGCTGGTGGACGTTTCGTCCCCGAGGGTATCACAAGCCTTCGGTGTTGACATGAATATCATTAATTTTGTCATTTTTATAAATTTCCTGTTTACAAAACTTTTGAATTTTTCGGAAACTAATGATTTACTTATCCCAGGCATAGATTACCTTTACCGTATTTAGCACAACTTTTTAGGAATTTTGATTCTCTTTGCTCTTCAACTATGTACTTGGTGTGGCTTTATAAATATTTTGATACGAGCGTCACTGATGAGTCTTATGAAGACGACCGCGCGTCTGGCATACTAAATTATAATCCTGGTACGTTAAATTAACTATTGTACTTACTACATGAGAAACATATCCGATATCATCTAAGAAACAGTTATTTCATAACGGTCAACCAACTCGTGATGGAAGAAAGAAAATCATGATAGGAAATACAAGCCCGGGAATATCGTATCAATTTGGAGATATGTACTTCGTATGCAGACGCTGCTGGAATGTTGCTACATAGAAATGGCAAGTGCACAATTGGGAATCTGGAATCATTTCTTTTGTCGTAAAGTTTTGTTTTCAACCGACCCTCATGTCAATTTCTAGATGTAAGTCAAGATATGAGGCAGACTTAGCTGTATCTGTAGTATCCTTTATCTGTATGATTCTATACTTTTGGCTATTTATAGTTTGATATATTGTATAAACTTCTTTTTATTATTGAATACTACATTAACCGTCTATTGATGGCATTTGTTATTTGTTTTCTAAAATGTTTTTTTTGTCGACAGTTTGCTATTTCGTTTGCGTATAAACCACACGTACGGCATTATAATAGGTTCATAGTATATACTTTACCTTGTTGTGGCATTCCTTCTTCCATATTAACATCTCTATGATCTCTAACCACCGATCTGTGCTGTAAAATGAAATAAAATAAAAATTAATTTCATAAAAATACTGAACTCCACACCGGAAAGACCCTAATCAAGTTGCAATATTAAAAGATCAGGTAACAACTGTCATATTACTGAATTGGTACTGGCATTTTCCCAAATAGAAAATGGTGGATTGAATCTTGTTAACCATTGAATCTCTCACTTGTATGACAGTCGCATCAAATTCCATCATATTTAACAACGATGTGCGAACAAATCAAACAGATACATAGGTAAACATGTCCAAAATAGAAATACAGCATTGTCAACAATGTGTTATAATGTTGACCACTATAAAACAAAACATGTGTATATATATACAAAAAAATTACAACAGAGGTATAAAAACAAAGCAAATTGGCATAAAACAATCATTTTTTTAGTCAATGTTATTTTCGAGTCGACAAATGAGTCTCTTTCATATTTCTATCGTTGAATAATGTTATTTATAGCAGGTTCCATGGAACTATCATATGCACATCCAGTTAGATTATATATTTGACGCACCATTCCTAAAATATATATGCAAACCAAATAGTGTTACTACTTGCACGTACAAATTAATATGAATCGAAAGACTCATACATGAAGAACTGAAAATTCCATAGAAAGAAACAGAACAAAACAAATACACAAATACGATTAGAGGTTAAAATATAATAAAAATATTTTCATTGAGCTACAGAACGCTATCTATAATACATTTCAGAAGGATTTTAAAATATCTTTATCAACATTAAGTTTTCCAAGTAATAATATGCAATGTATATGTTTGTTTTTTATTCTTACCTCTTGTATTTCACCAGTTTCAAACGCTTGATTGTTTTCACTTGAACCATCTGGATGATTGCTTTTTTCCTCGTCGGAACAACAGTTTGTCGTTAGCACAATTGAATTCAGCACTATATCGGTACATAAAAGCGCAGTAGCCGCAATAGTAAATTTTGTTAAATCCCAATCTGCTAAAATAAAACTATAAAGCAGCACCGATATGTCGAAAATGACATCTAGACATTTGTATACCATCATAAACTTTTGATATTTTAAGACTTTATATTCGGCTCTAGGATCGTCCACATTACTTGAAAACCGTGAAAGTCTGTATACTAGAGAAAAAGTTATAAACGCATAAAAGCATACTGCGAAAATTACGATTGCACAAAATAACAGGAACCCCCCGTCTCCTTCATCCTTAGTTTTCCTGTTGACAAAACAAACAACTAGAAATAATGCTATGTTGATCAAATATCCAATTCCTAGCCGAAGTAGTAAGATCCTTACTTTTTTAGTTAATATATTTGGTTCCTTCTGATGTTTTGTTCCTAAATAATGTACAAATCTGTCATAATGACTTAGCATAAATGAAGATAATAAATCTACATAAAATGCACACATACACCCGCAACACATCTCTACTATCCAAATGGAAGAGATCTCAAATCAAATAGCATACATGTAAAACACAACGCTTCAAGCACGTTTCCAAATATCGTCAAAAGATAAAAGCATACAACTTCGCTGATAACAATTGATTAAGCTAAAACTTGAATTTTTAAAGGACATTCCACATCTGATTCCGAATGCGTAATATTCCTGTTTGATGGATTTCACTGTCCCGTCCTGTAAGTGTGAGTCATTTATACTCAATGAAAACAAAATATAACTTGAAACGGTACTTATAATGTAAGAAATGTGTCCCTTTAAATTACCACGACAACGAAACGATTCACTGCTAATACACCTATCGAGACATTTTGTAAATATTAATATTGTGACCCAGTTAAATGAACAAGTGATATTATCAAATACCGTTTTTTCTTGGTATAATGTGGACTTTGGTTTATCCTTGAAAGATAAACACGTATTTACTATTTAAATATGTGTACACTCGGAACACTCGCTGTTATCGGTGTGCATACTACTATTGACTCGAAAAGCCGTTTCATATTGTTGTAAAAATGTGTTTTTCGGATGATTTTTTGGATATTTCGTGTACAGTTCTTCTTTCGTTATATGAAATCCTGAAGTCTCCAAATGATAGAATAGAAGAGAAAAAGTTGAAAGTTCTAATGATTCGTACTGCAATGGGATTATTAATTAATGTTTGTGGATTTCTTGTAGTATGTGGAATAAACCGAACTGGCTATAGAGAAAGTGGATTATCCGTTACGATGTTTAGTATAATATTGTTGTATAATGTCTTTTTCTACGGTGTGATGACATTTGCTTTAATGAAAGGATTTTCTTCCGTAAGTACAAGAGAAGATTGGTTCGGATATTTTAAAAGCTTTATTACTGTTTACCGAATAATGGACATTATCTTCGACATTCTGCTGTTTATATACAATCTGTTTGCTGATCGTTGGAGATTTCAATTGACAACAAATTTGATGATACCCGTTATTGTTTTTGATATTGTCTTAAATTTAATTTCGTTTGGAATTTATTTCAGAAAATCTAGAAAACAAAATCATAATGCCTGACATTGTTATCCGACATATTCACAGTCAATTGTTTAACAAAATATCACTACACATGCACAGATGTGGTACAAGGATTTCTAAAAAATGGTTATGAGTACAGAATGCAAAAGATCTGCTCATTTACCATATACATAGCTCCGTAAGGAGGAGACTGGGTCCATTGTTACTCTGCCACTAAATCTGCTCATGATGTATAACTTTTTTTAATAGAATGCTTATCGAGCAAACAAATATGAAAAAGTATATTATAAAGATAAACTCTATAGAAGATTTTCTATCAACAATTTATTAAAACCTTATTTCTCAAACTCAATGTTTTGGATGGAAAATTTATAGAAATAACAATATTATTATAATAATTATCATAGTGATGAAAACTATTGCTATCAATATAATTAAAATTGTTATCATTTTTTCATTGTTTTTGGTGGTGATGTTGTTGCCCAGCCCCTACTTGTATAGAAACTGTTTGTAGTTCCGTTATATTGACAAAATTGAAACAACATGAACATCGAAATTGGTTAATGTGATAATAATTAGGATTCAGCAGTCATATTGTCTTAACAAACAACACAGCCTATCAAGTTCAAAAGAAGCATAAAAGATAAATTTAACAAAGACGTCAACAAAAATGTGTAGTAAATTATAAAATGTCATCGTAGAAACCTGTATATGCTTTTTGTTTAACAAGTCCTGACACTATCACAAGACATTCTTAAACACTTAGAGTTTAAGTAATAGAATTCAAATGTCAAAAGCAAGAGTTGATCAGTCGAGTCTTAAAGTAATGCTTTGATTAAACCGGAACTACATACATTTAAATATAAGTGCTATAGAGACAGCTGAATCATACATTAGAAAAGGGCTAGTCATGGGTCAATCTAGTCATTGCCTGAACTTTGATTCAATGTGATAAAAATAATTCGATACTACAGACGATTCAGTTTAATACAATTACAGCAGCATGCCTAACGAATAGCGAGTGGAGCAAAATTTAAATTTCAACTGCTACCTCATTGGGCTCAAATTGACAACAAAGTTTCGAATAATATTGTTTTTGTATGTAAATCGTACTACTACGAGTGTTTAGTAAAAAATAAGAAATAAATGAGCACTCAAGTAATCCTAAACAGAAAACATATCATGTGACAAGGATGATATTTTGGCGAATCATAAGTCATTTATGTCCTGAATGAGCATTACATTGAACAACAAGTCGAATGACATACCTGGTTTGTATTGGATATCTAAACTTATAAAAAATTTCTGTACAAACAACAGTACATTGCCGACTCATCTGCTTGTACGATTGATAAAAAAAACATGTTCGCAGTAAAAAAGGGTCTTTATAAATACTTCGAAACTTTAATCGCATAGTGGAATTAACCATATGTGGATTCTAAAGAATTTTTTGATAATCTTAAATGTCTATCTTTATCTATTGACTTTCCCTGTATACCACCATTCCCCATGACAAATTGAAAAATCGTTCAAAAGAAATAATCCATAATAATTTTCAACATTTTAAATTGTAGCATTCGCTTTAAATTTATTGCTTTGAGATACCATGCGGGGTATTTTGTTAATAGTGAAAAAAATGTAAATTAAAGATAATTTGGTAAATAAAAGATTTGTGATAAATTTCTGCTTCAGAAAAATCCAATATAATTATTGTGGTATGCATTTACATAGAGGGGAGGACATCAACAACAATGCATGTGGCTTTGATCTATGTTTTTCGCTAGAAAACTTGATTGAGAATATGAGAATAAAATGATTGCCAACGAGATAATCTCCATGAAAGACAATATATCTTACATTAAAGTTAATGTACGGACTACGTGGAGCATGGGCTAACACCACAATGTAAGATTTACATGGCTTCAAAATATCCAGTGTAAAGTAATTAATACGAGGTATAACCAGCGGCAAATTTATATAAAAAATCCATAAAAAAAAATTAAATACAGTTACAAGTGACAAACACTGAAATTGCATGTTCCTGACTTCGGACATGTGCATATAGTATATAATCATTCAGTGAGGTTACACCAATTTGCTGGATTCAAACTCTCCTTCTTACATGAGATGATGTTGTCCGGAAGTCAGGAGTATGACAGTTGTTATCCATTCGTTTGATGTGTTTGAACTTTTGATTTTGCCATTTGATTTGGGACTTTCCTTTTTGAGTTTTCCTCGGAGTTCAGTATTTTTGGGGTTTTGCTTTTTGTTACATAACAGCATTCAACAAACATGCAAAACGCTTCTAAACTCCTCAGAACTACCCAATGCTTATTATAAAGTCTGATTAATGTAAACATTTTAGTCCATATTGACGTCTGTTCCTTAATTATACACAGTTACAAAAAATTTGTTGTTAAGTTTACCATCCCCTTGTTCTTGCCTTCGTTGAAAGGAAGCTATGTTTGTGTCATAAACGTGCATATGTGTGGTATCAGTATTTTCTATAGATTTGATATCCAGTAGTTAATATGGTAAAGTACCCGAAAAAACATGTTGTATCGATGGCAACAATCTGCATTTATTAGCTATAAAATAATGCGCAAAGGGGTGTAAATATATATGACATATTTCCAAAAAAACTTGGCCTGAAGTAGAATTTTATTCCCTTGGAGTGTTACCTTTTCTAAAACTGTTAACATAGTAAAGAAATCAACTGAAAATCGAATCTTTTGTCTCATTTAGTTGTAAAATTTCGTAAAAAATATCGTGTAGACTACATTGTTCGTAAACATTACATTAATTTCTGGACCTATCAAATAGAAAATATAAAAAAAATATTCTTGATGTTCTTAGATCAAATTTGAAGGCTGAATTGGTTCTAAGCTGCATTCAATAAATTTAATAGTACAATAACTTTCATATTTGAAAACTACACAAGGGCCAAAGCGCGAAACCACACTCTTAACTTTGTATTGCAACCTCATATCGGCTTTCAATGACAACTATTTACTATAAAAGACAATAACTCCTTAATGGGTCAATTGACAATTGGGCATGTTGACTTATTAGTAGATCTTATTTTGCTGAATAGTATTGCTGTTTGCAGTTTACCTTATCTAATAATATTCAAAATAACCCAAAACTGCAAAATTTTCGTAAAATTATCAATTCAGGGGCAGCAACCCAACACCGGCGTGTATGATTTGTCTGAAAATTTCAGATTTCAGATGAGATAGATCTTGACCAGATAATCAATTTTATCCCCCATATGTCAGATTAGCTCTAAATGCTTCAGCTTCAGAGATACAAGCTTAAACTGCATTTTACCCCTATTTTCTATTTTTAACCATGGCGGCCATCTTGCTTGGTTGACCGTGTCATCGGACACATTCTCTTAAAAAGATACCCAAATGATGATCGTGGTCAAAAGTTATCAAAAGTCACCAGGATTATAATTTAATACGCCAGACGCGCGTTTTGTCTACACAAGACTCATCAGTGACGCTCAGATCAAAAAAGTTATAAAGCCAAATAAATACAAAGTTGAAAAGCATTGAGGATTCAAAATTCCAAAAAGGTGTGCCAAATACATCTAAGGTTATCTATTCCTTGGATAAAAAAAAACTTAGTATTTCGAAAAATTCAAAATTTTGTAAACAGGAAATTGATACGAATGACCATATAATTGATATTCATGTCAACACCGAAGTGCTGACTACTTGGCTGGTGATACTCTCGGAACAAAACGTCCACCAGCAGTGGCATCGACCAAAGATACAAGAATTATCATTTAATACGCCAAGTTTGGTTAAATTAGGACCAGTAGTTTCAGATGAGAAGATTTCTGTAAAAGTTTACAGTCGACCTCGGACGACAAGTGATGAGAAAACCTCACTAGGCCATATAGGCCAGATGAACTAAAAGAAAAATCAGGCATATACACAAATAAAACTGAAAAATGAAATGGGGAATGTGTCAAATCGACAACAACACGACCATAGAGCAGACAACAACCGAAAGCCGCCAATGGGTCTTCAATGTAGCGAGAAACTACCGCACCCGTAGGCGTCCTTCAGCTGGCCCCTTTGAAAATATATATACTAGTGATACTGGACGTCATACTAAAAATTAAAAATCATAAAAGACTAACAAAGGCCAGAGGCTCTTGACTTGGGACAGGCGCAAAATTGCAGCGGGGTTAACATGTTTATGAGATCTCAACCCTACCCCTATACCTCTAGCCAATGTAGAAAATTAAACGCATTATAAAACGCACATTAAAATTCAGTTCAAGAGAGGTCCGAGTCCGATGTCAGAAGATGTAACAAAAACAAAATGACATTAATAAGATAAAATCATTAAGCATTAAATTTAATAAATTGAGATTATCGTCTGCTTAACTAGAATTATATTTTCTTTAATTTTGACGGACTTAGGCGTCTTTCATTTACCTACATTATTTCATAAGCGATTTCCGCACTTATTTTTGGTTTAAAATTGCATGCTTTTCGTGATTTGTTCATTCATGACTTGAACTGAAGGAACAAAAAAAGGATATGCTGATTCAAACATAAGATAAGTACATATGTTTTGGTGATAAATAGATATAGTAATTGCAGTTGAATTTTCCGAATGATTTTATTTCTGTAATTTATAAAAGAATGATTCAATTTTATTTGAAAGTTTTTTCTTGCAAATAGTTTGATTAAATAATTCAATTTATCGATTTCTTTGATAGCATTAATACTGATTTAACTATTATTAAATAGTCAAGTTACATTTGTGCACACATATATTTACCATTGAATAGCATTAAAATAAAAATGCTTTAATACAGGTGTTATATTTGTTTTGATTGTAATGTATGAGCGATATTCTTTAAACAGGTAATTGCATTTTTGTAGTGTAAGCCGTATTAACATTTACATGTCCGCTAATGTTAAATTGTGTTACACGTTACATCTTTTATAAGTGTTTATTTGCTGATAATTAAATAAGCTTGTTAATATAATTAACTCGCCGTTTATAACGATGTTTTATTTTGTTGAAAAGAACACATTGTACTTGTTTAAATATGTTTTGCAATCAACGTCAATTGTTTAATGCATTCAAATGTATTAAGTTTATTTAAGACAAAGAAGTGAAATAATATGATGGTTTTTCAATTTATCCAAATTGAATGATTGAATAAGAAGTTGAATTTATATTTTGAAATATGAATAGAGCTTTTAAGACTTGATGTATGTATCTTATCTGTCTTTATAATTAATATAGTTTATAACAAGGCCAAGAGGTAGAGGTAGTTGTCGCCGGTAGGATCCGGTTGGAGAGGTCGAGAACTTCGTCTTAGGAGGGCTCCCAGGGAACAACAGCCACAACCAGTTGTTAGGAATGAGAGAAGGCGTCCTCAAGCTAATGTTGATGAAAATGCACCTGTAGGGAGAAGATTGAGAGTTGATGAACCACAATTAGTTGCCTAGCACCCAGATGTAGACATGCAAGAGAATGAACCTCAATAAGCTGCTCAGGTGAGGTTAATGAAGTTTTTGATGAACCTCTAATGTTGCCTGGTTTTAATGAGGTTGACATATTTATTAGCCAAAAGCACAAGGATAAAATTTGGAACTTTGATTATATTGATTTGTCCCTAAGGCATCGCAACAATTTCAACAGTCAAACAAATAATGAAAACACCATTGGCATTAATGAAGGTATGCTGGTTATTCAAAACAAAATTTTAAAAAACCCATACTGTTAATTCTGTTGAAGACTAGAATGATTGTTTTATTACAGGTCCTTATTGAAAAGTACCCTGGAAAGGCAAGTAAACTTTTTAATATATGTCCATAATAACGGATGTAGCGGCTGATCATCCTGTTGAAAAATGGTATTCTTATGACCAACAATTTCGTTTGAGGGTATCAAGGGATCATACAAAAAATGGTCATCCCTATATGTTTTTTTTGTGGTTGCGTATTTTAACTAACAATACTCAAAAACAACAGCAGGCTAATGTTGGTTATAAATGCTACGATTTTAATTTTAAAGCTTTTTGCAATAAACGCAATTGCCAATATAGGAATGCATGGCTCAAATGTAGTTTTAATCATCCTGTATTACGATGTCGTCGCTTTTTGGACAAGAAAGTAAATACTGGTCCATCTAGGTTTAAGAAAAATAACATTACACCTTTGCTTAACAACTCTGCTAATAGACAAAACCTAAAAGGAGGTCTGAACAAAAGATAATTTACAATTTTTCAAAACTACATCCAGACAAGTTTGATATTTCGGCCCTCGGAATACGGTTCATATTAATGAACTCTCTAAGCTTCTGGAATTATATCATGATAATCACAGCGCTGTTGAACTTTTAAATGGATTTAAATATGGTTTCAAAATTCATTACAAAGGTCCTAGACGTTCATGTGAATATAGAAATTTGTTGTCCGATTTGAAAAACCATATTAAAGCTCAAAAGAAGTTGAATAATGAATAATGAGATATCATTAGGTCGAATGACAGGCCCATTCAAACATACACCTATTTCAAATCTTCGGTGCTCTCCTATTGGTTTAGTTCCTTGGAAAACTGGTGGACTTAGATTGATAACTCATTTGTCTTAACCA
Organism: Mytilus trossulus; assembly: GCF_036588685.1. Classification (NCBI taxonomy): domain Eukaryota; kingdom Metazoa; phylum Mollusca; class Bivalvia; order Mytilida; family Mytilidae; genus Mytilus; species Mytilus trossulus. Next base: position 31,026,307 of record NC_086382.1, read on the forward strand.
CCGAATGAAAGTATCAATGATTTTATTGATGCTCAGTTTACTAAGGTCACTTATTAATCATTTGATAATGCAGTCAAAATTGTTAAACAAATGGGGAAATCGGCTTTAATGGCAAACATGGATATTAAATTAGCATTTCCTTTACTTAAATGTTATCTCGGTGATTTTGATTTACTTCGCATCAAATTTAATGGCCTTTTCTATATCCAAAAAAACAATGCCCATGGGATGCTCCATTAGTTGTGCTACATTCATTTTTTTTTTTAACCTTTTTGGATTGGTCAGTTAAAAAAAAAACGCATTCTGAAAATTTTCATTATTATATTGATGATTTATAATTGTTGGAGAAGCTTATAAAGATGACTGTCTCTTTCTTATGACTGCATTTTTGAATGTTTGTTCATGCTTAGAAGTTTCCAAAACAAATGAAAAAACAGAAGGTCCTTGCACAAAACTGGACTATTTAGGTTTGTTAATTGATTCAGATGAGATGTTGGTTGGAATACCATATGATAAAATAGGAAAACTTAAAGATCAGATAAATGGGGTACTGGAAAAAAGAAAAGTTACTCTTAAAGAAATGCAGTCTTTTACAGGTTCGTTGGCTTTTTGTGCAAGGGCAATTTTCTTCCCTCCGGTAGGGCATTTTTGAGGCGTCTATATGGCTCTTTTAAAAATGTTAAAAAAATTCATCATTTTATAAGATTGACCAAAGAAATACGAGATGATGTGCAAATGTGGCAATATTTTCTTAAAGAATTTAATGGCTATACATATATCCAAGATTTATACTAGGTTTCAAAGGCTGATTTACATTTGTATACTGACAGTGCAGATGGTCATTCATTGGGATGTGCAGCTTATTTGAATGGGTCATGGACAATTTTACAATGGCCATATAATTGGGGAAAAGTTTTATTAAGTGACATTGCTTATTTGGAAATAATACCTATGGCTTTGGCCATCTATTAGTGGAAAGAAAGATTTATGAATAAGAAGATGATTTTTCATTGGTATAATATGGCTGTTGTAACAATTTCAAATTCAAAATCTTCAAAAAATTACAGGGTTATGTTTTTGTTGAGAAAAATAGTTTTGTGGACATTAATATTCAATTTTCAATTGAAAGCGTTTCATCTTTTTTCAAAAGACAATTTTATTGCTGATGCTTTATCTCGTGGACAGATGAAGAAGTTCAGAGAAGTAACGAGCATTGCCGACCCAACGCCACAGACTATTCCACAAAAATTACTAGATCTTTTGTTGTAGAATCTTCAAAAGTGTTGAATTATTTAATTTCTCAAAAATTCAAGAAATGTTTAAGAAAATGCAATGCGTTCGTTCAATATGTTTAGGATGGAATATTTTATTTCACTTAGTTGGCCACCAAGTAATAGACAAATTTTTCGTTATATTGTTTTTTTGTCACTTAATCATTATTCATCATCTACAATTATATTCCACAGTGTAGATACTATTCTGTACGCTATCCGGAAGTCGCGATTTTCGAAGCGAGAACATTTTGGATCACATTTTAAATTTGATGGATATACTGAATTAACTGAAAGTTGATCATCTGTACATTGCTTAATGATTAATTCAGCTGACATCGATATTCTCAAATGGTTTAGAATTAAATTCAACACATTCATTATTCGTATCTTTGCCGTAATCAAGAGATTTTCAAGTGCATCACTAAGGAAAATCAGTCGGTGAACATAAAAACAATCTTTTTACCCACTTAGTGTACAAATTAACACAAAAAAACAGGCTTAATTGACTAAATGAAGTATATTTCAAGTAGTGGTAAAAGTTTCAACCAGATCTTTGAAGCTAGAAATGAGAAAATTACACTTGTTTGAATTTCTCTCTGTACGATCAGTCTCGCATGTATATTTTGAAACTGTATGATCAGTCTTTATATCACTGTATTCTAGTGGGGATTTCAAAGTTATTAACGATACATAAGAAGGTGGAATTTTTCTAAATAACATAAATATATTGCATAAATTAACATCCTGAAAACTTATGAAACATGTATTAGCTTGTTAGGGTGTACTCGACTTACTACATACAATAAAAGGATAGTTAAATGTTGCTAAAATAAGAGAAAGATTTAATATCACGGGCATTTGTTTCAGATTTTTTTTCTTCTGTTATATTAAGGTATATATATAAAAAAAAATCTGAGACAAATGCCTGTGTTTGATATACAAGTTTCAGAAATGTTCTCCGTTATACTTAAAATTGTACAAACACACAGATTTAATTGTTATATAAAATGCATGTATTTACGCCCATTTGAGGCCGTACTGTAGCCTTTAACTGATCACAGTTCCTTTTATTTATTTTGGATGAACAGCTGCCTCTTTGATACTCAATTGTACACCACTTTGTAAAGCGGGGGTTATAGTGATAATGAAGTCCGTCTTTCCGTTCGTCCGCTGGACCGGTACAATATATTACGCTGGTTTTGTAAGCGCATCTCCTCATAAACCACTTAATATACATTGCATGGGGTTCTAGCCATTTTTAAAATGGAGAGGGAGTCCAATCCAGTAGAAAAGGGGATTCTAAATATATGTTCCCATACAAATGCATTGATAGTTAAAAGAGGGTTTCAAACCGCCGGATCCCTTTTTTTCTCATCACTTGGCGTCCGTCGTCCGTCGTCACCCGTCGTAGTCGTCCGTCAAAGATCTTCTCCTCTCAAACTACAGTGCCAAATTAAACCAAACTTGGCCACAATCATCATTGGAGTATTTAGTTTTGAAAAATGTGTCTTGTGACCCGGCCAACCAATCAAGAAGGCCGCCACGGCTAAAAATAGAACATAGTTTTTTTTGGCTTATATCTCAAAATCCAAAGCATTCAGAGCAAATCTGACACGACGGTAAATTGGTTATCAGGTCAAGATCTATCTGCTCACAAATTTTCAGATGAATTGGAGAATCCGTGGTTGGGTTGCTGCCCCTTAATTGGTAATTTTAAGGAAATATTATTATAGATAGAGATAAATTGTAAAAAGCAATAATGTTCAGTCAAGTAAGATCTACAAATACGTCAACATGGCCAAAATGGTCAGTTGACCCCTTAAGGAGTTATTTCCTTTTATAGTAAATTTTAATCAATTTTCATTAATTTGGTAAATTTTTGTAATTTATTTGGCCCAAAAATTACTACAAATTTAAAAGTTATCACACATATTTTTAAATTACTGTAAACTTGACTAAGGTATAAGGTACTAAGAAAAACAAAACAAATTTGACATCGAACAAGTTACCATGGCAACGAATCATGACATAATTTGCATATTTTGTTAAATTTCGTGATTTTCCTTGTTTTTTCATAAAATTTTAAGTATATTTTAGATTGAAAAAGTATGTGCGCACCCAAGAAACAACTTTATATTTGGTGAGATTATGCCAATAGTTATAATAAAGCTTCTGTTAAATTATTTTGTTGTTTCTCGGCTGCGCAAGATGTTTCCTCAAAGGTAATAATGATAGAAAACTGCATAAATTCTATATTTTTCATCGTGTTTGTGAAAACAATACATATTATGACGTAATTATGACGTCAGCAGATAAAAATCTTTCTGTTTTTAATTTATATTTCTTGATCCTATGCATTTCTAAACATTATGTGCCAATTTGAAATGGTTATCAAACATTTTATTTTCTTGGGCCAAAACTAGGCCTTAATGCTACTCCTTTCGATGTTTGACAGGTTTTCACTTTTAGCTACGGGCTCACGAGGGTCTTATACATGATCTTATTGCTGTGTCCACAATAGGTATTCCACGTATTTCACCCGTATCGGTGTGGACAATTCCATGTTTACATCACATGACATTTCCGCGGGAAACATTTCTATTGAGACCGTACGAATGGATGCAAATTTGGATTAATGCATATGTATTGTGAAATGCATTTTTCTCTGTGTACATATTTTTGATGAATTGATGATCACGTTTTCTACAACATAGTTAGATGTCAGGTTTGTACACATTTATAGTCTCTACACTAGTCTATATTTAAAACTGAAGCCAGTGAACTGGTGCAGGGATGCATGTGCTGCATAATCCCATCACATTTCAGGGACATTTCAACCAACAAAAAACAATTGAATATTTTTTCACCTGCAATATTTATTTTTATTTCATCTAATGTTATTCATGGCCCTTGTATCATCCCCAGACTCCCATATCCGTGCCAATATCGGCCTTGAGGCTTTAGCCGAGGACCGATATGGGTCGAGAGATGATAGACATGTTGTAATTTATTTATCACATATTTAAGTTTTGCAGGAAAGAGGGGAAAAAGTTCAATTTTATTATTTTTATCATTTTATTAAACAACTTACTACAATATGTATAGAAATGCCCATGCTAAAGGAAAATTTCGACATCTGGTCATTATCACTATGAACGGAGAAATTGCTACAGCCAGTCATTACGAAATATCAGTCATGCATTACAAAATCACACCCGTGCATTACGAAATCAGTCATGCATTATGAACAGATAATAATTCCAAGGCCGTCAGTTGGCAACAGAAGCGACGAAGCAGCACATGTATTTTGGGTGGGCAAATATCCACTTTTTGATATGGGAGGAGATCTGACATTCCACGGCCTAGCTTGTCTGGCAAAACAGCTGTAAGACAGAGTAATCTCCCAATAAGATATGACAAACTCTATTATCACAATAAAATCAAGCAATAGGGAGGTAAACCCAAAGGTACACCCTCACCCCAATCCTTATTTTTATCTAGAAAAGGTAGGGGAGGGGTGTGGTAAGGTCGTTCTATGTTGACGAATTTCATGCATATTCACATCATTAAATTAAAAGTAAACGTCAATGAGGACCCAATGACACAGTATGACTTAAACAACTTCGTCCCTGGGTTCAAAGGTGTTAATAAACCGATTCACAAATATAGATCTCCTTGCCCTCAAATGTAATCCTTAGTGAAGTATACAGGCAACTTCGTTTACAGAAATATATACACACTTTGTCAGTAATATATTGTCATGCTTCTGCATATTCACATTTTTTTCATGCTTCTGCATATTCACGTTTTTTTTCATGCTAAACTTCAACTCTATACAAATTTTATTACGTAATGCTATAGGAGTAAGAATATTTTTAGCACCAATTTAACAAGCATCTTGGCCACCATCTAAATTATTTATCGTAACCATTGTGGAATTTCACTTACATAGGGATTAGTAATATAGAGTAATTTTGGTTAGTAAATTGGCTTATTAATGGTAAGGTTCTCGAGATGTGCTTCTCTATACATTTTTGACAGCAGTTTAATCCCATTTATCTCAATATTATCCCGGCATGATAGAAATGTCAACCCTGACCTATTCCTGTTGAAATTGATGAACTAATTTCTTCCAAAAACTACATGCATTATTTCTGTATTATTTGATTCACGTTGCATATTTTTTATGATAATGTGTTATGTATGTGTGAACTTTGTAGTGTATTGCAAGATCGTGCAAAGTGTGACATCAGTGAGCAATCATGTGACATAATTATTTGTAAACAAACCGGCTCCTCATGTATTACATGTCGGAATTATACATATACATTCAAAGTGCAATCAATCTTTCAATCTCTATTTTATGATATTTTAGTGTCTGTTTTTACGTTTGCATATCAGTAGACATAGTGTTTTTGTTCCTGATATGAGTTGTGATTTTCATAGAATTAGAAGGTAAGTCTAAATAAGTCATTGTGTGAGAGGGGGATCGGAGGGGTCCTGATCCCGAAAACCCCGGCTTTAAAACATGAAATTCTGAGGTCTCACTCTGGAATTAAAAAAAATATCAAATCCTGACATCCTGAACTTATAAAACACCTTATCCTGACGACCCGAAAAAGATCCTGCCCACTCTCATTTTACTTATAAAGTCTAAAAAGATGACTCAACTTCAAAATTTCCCTCTAATTTTTCCTATATTTTTAAAAACACTCATACTAAATTATAAAGCATTTGCTCCCCTTGAACTCTATTTGCCCCCTTCCCCATCATTTCCCGCTTTATTTGTTTAAAAGTCTTACTCTTTAATTGATTTACAGTAACAGCTGTTTTGTGATTTTGACATGTTATATTAATTAACGTAAACTATCATTTTAATATTGAACACATTTAACCATTCAGTTTCCATGTATTTATGTCTTATATGAAGAAGGTTTTATGTCATGTTTCCTAAACATCTTATTGCTATTTGTCTGCCATGACTGGACATCTACAAGGTTCCTGTAAAATTTTGACACAATACAAAATAACTGATGCCACAATGGAAACAGGGGCCAGCTGAAGGACGCCTCCGGGTGCGGGAATTTTCTCGCTACATTGAAGACCTGTTGGTGACCTTCTGCAATTGTTTTCTATATGGTCGGGTTGTTGTCTCTTTGACACATTCCCCATTTCCATTCTCAATTTTAGGATTGTCATAGGCAGATCCAGTGGGAAAAATTTGGTTGATGATATAGGGAATCACTGAAGCGTAACTGGACCCCCAACCCACCCACCCCTTTTTATCCGCCACTGATTGTTGTATATAAAATCAATAGTTGAAGTGGGACAGATTACCATTTTAGAAAACTGTGTGTCAATGCTTGTCAATTAGAGGGTTATTTGATTTTCATTGGTTGTAGATATGAAATCTTATTTTATCATGAAGTCAGATTTGATAATGACTTGAGGAAGAATGAAGATGTAGTAATGAGTCTAACGACCCAATGTCAGTTTTAGTATATTAAAATACAAAATGTATATAATTATGTGTACATATATCACTGATTCAGTGCATGTGCAATGGTAAATAAACACTGACAATGCAAGTCTTTGATAACGTTAATATAATAGAGTACGATAAAAAATCATGTCTTTTTCAGGACTTCTGGTCCAACCATGTAGTATGGCACGTTATTGAGATATGGTTTTGGTTGATGGATGTTCAAGAAGGACCTGTAGTACAAAGTATATCACTGGATTTAGCTCTTTGTCAAAGTGTATTTTTAAAGTACTTTGCTTTGAGCTCAGTTCATTGTTATGCAATTCATTCTTTGTGAAATAAAGATTTGACAGACAACTCTAATGCTCAAGGATTTGTCAAAGTAGTATCACCTGTATGTACAATGTAATTAATAGGGAGGTACATGTTAAAGCATTGATTCTATTTCGATTTGAACCAAGCAATATATTTCCATTGACCAAATTTAAAAAAAAAAAAAAAAAAAATTACACTACAATGCTACTCCCACTACTGGAAATATGATGCTACTTTGTTTTAATACACTTGTTGCATACTGATGACTCAGTCCTGAGTGTAAATGGTCCTTTAATCATGTTATAACAACTACAATACCAGATGCTCCACAGGGCACAGCTTTACACGACCGCAGAGTTCGAACCCTGAACAGTTGGGGCAATTTTGAACACAACATTCAATCTTGAATTTGGATTGTGATTAAATAGTTGACACAACATATAGGTTTCTGACACAGAATGAATGTGGTGTAAGAACTTAAACTTAAAACTTAAAAAAATAAAATTAGACATTTACCTATTATGGTCCACTATCCAAAATCTAAATACATGGTTAGATTCAGCATATCAAAGAACCCCAAGAATTCAATATTTGAAATCAAATAAAGTTCAATTTTGAACCCTTTAGACTTAAATGTGGACCAACTTGATAACCGGACCCAAATATCAAAAATCTTAATACATGGTTATATATCAAAAAAACCCTTATATTTATTTTTTGTTGAAATCAAACAAAGTTTAAATTTGGACCAACTTGAAATTTACAAAAAATTACCAAAATAATGAAAATTGTTAAAAACTTACGTTAAAGGGCAAATCTCCTTAACGTGTCAATTGAACATTTTTGGTATGTTGATTTATTAGTAGATCTTACTTTGCTGAACATTATTGCTGCTTACAGTTTATCTCTATCTATAATAGTATTCAAGGTAATAACCAAAAACGTCAAAATTTCTTTAAAAATTACAATTAGGGGGCAGCAACCCAAAGACCAGTAGTCCAATTTATGTGAAAATTTTGCGGCAGATAGATATTGACTTGATAAACAATTTCACCTTCCTCTAAATGCTTTGGTTTTGAGAATTATTAGCCAAAATCTACATTTCCCCTTATGTTCTATTTTTAGCCATGGTGGCCATCTTGGTTAGTTGGCTGGGTCACCGCACACGTTTTAAAACTAAATACCCTAATAAAGATTGTCACTTAGTTTTGTTAAACTTTGCCCAGTTGTTTCAGAGGAGAAGATTTTTGAAAAGATTACAAAAATTTACGATTTTTTTTTTAAATGACTATAAAGGGCAATATCTCCTTCAGGGATCAACTGACCATTATGATCATGTTGACATATTTGTCGATATTACTTTGCTGAAAATTATTGCTGTTTACTGGTTATCACTACCTATAATAATATTTAAGATAATAACCAAACACGGCAAACAAATTACCAATTCAGAGGCAGCAACCCAATAACCAGTTGTCCCACTCATTAGATCTGGACTTGATATTTTTTTTTACCTCAGTCAGAGTTGTTCTAATTGCTGTGGATTCAGAGTAAAAAGCCAAAATCTACATTTTCCCCCTATGTTCTATTTTTAGCCATGGCAACCATCTTGGTTGGTTGACTGGCTCACCGCACACATGTTTTGAACTAGATACCCAAATGATGATTGTGGCCAAGTTTGGTTAAATTTGGCCCAGCAGTTTCAAAGGAGAAGATTTTTGTAAAAGTTACAACGACGACGGGCAACGCTGGTGTTATATAGCCATTCTTCCTCAATGCCAGTTTTCCCAGGGGAAAAACTGACGAGCCAATGTTTCCCCTGAAGAAATTTTGGATCATGGTCATTCTTCCCCCCTGGTATAAATTTCACTATATGTATATGCAAGTCTGGAAAGTAAACCGAACTGTGTTAAAATTAGACTTATTCATATACAAATTATGATTTGTTGTTAGTTTTCATTAACACAAGTCTGTTTACACATTTATCAGTCTGTCTACATGTTTATCAGTCTGTCTACATGTGTATCAGTCTGTCTATAGGTCAACTTGTCTGTCTGCCTGTTCACCAGTCTTTCCATGTGTCCCCTAGTCTTTCTACATTATTAACTATTAATTGTCTATAGATATAAGAAGATGTAGTATGAGTGCCAATGAGACAACTCTCCATCCAAGTATCAATTTATAAAAGTAAAAACCATTGTAGTTCAAGGTAAGGCCTTTAACATGGAGTCTTAGCTCACACTGACAGCAAAGTATAAAGGCCCCCAAAAATTACTATTTTTGTTAGTCAATGATACCAAGGGTTCACACAAGAGAATAAATGTAATTACCACATCAGCATGTGCTTCACGTGTATAATATAACAGGTATATATCTATAAATACATATCAAATGTATAATAAGCTTTTGTAATATTAAACTAATACAAAAAAGTTACTTTTTTTTAAATTCTAGCTAACGTCTCCAATGTTATATTACAAGGCAGAAAATAAAGCTTCTCACGCTACTAAAGGGAGAATTGGCCTGGTCCTGGTCCCCCCCCCCCACATACGCTGAGGGGAAAAAGTGGGATCATGTCAATTTTGCAGGGGATTAAAACAATTTTCCAGGGGATTAAAAAAGCTCACTTGGCCCTCTGGGCCAGGTGGGCTAAAACCTAGATATTAAATAAATAACTCTCCTAATGCTCAGATTGGTTGTCATCGTGCAACACAGTTAATAACACCACATAGGAAAAACATAGAACTCCTTTTGTCATAAGACACTGTCAAATATCCAACCATGCTATCCACACTCATCTGTGTCCACACTTGTAAATTTTTACAAAATATTTTTCTCTGTAACTAAAGGGCCAAGTTCATTAGAGAAATTTGTAAGTATCAAGTATGTTCCTTAAAGTAAGATTTAAAGTCAAAGATTATAAACATGGGAAAATGAATACAAATTCGGAAGGCAAAATGATGTTCCGTAAACACGTGATTTATACTATGAAATGTTATTCTTAATATGTATACACTGTATTTAAAAGAATGTATAAGTGATATATATATATAATTAACTCTTTAATACTTAAGTATACTTTACTGAACTTTTCCCTGGAAATTCAGTAACTAATAACAGGGATACTCGGGCTAACGCTGTAATCCGAGTAAATTGTTAAAACAGCAGATATGGAATAAAAGATATTTACTTGGCAAAAAATAAAGATTTACAAACACATCACCATCACCAAAACACAATTTTGTCATGAATGATAATGATAATAAACAATAATTTAATTTGCCTTCTACAAAAATCATCAAAAATATAGTTGAAAGAAATTACACGTTATAGGTCACCGGACAGTTCATAATATCACATAGACACGTATTTACCTTCAGATTGCCGTTTTTTTTTTCATTCAAAATCACGACTGGTCATACAGTAAAAAAATCTGAAATCGCTTCTAGATTACAGTCAGTTTTAGACTGATCGTACAGTAAGTTATTTTGGCATCCTCAAGGAAAACACATTTTCTTTATGGGAAATACGAATATTCTACTTAAATACGAAAAGAATATTGAAACAGTATGTATTTAACTGTAAACTGATGCAAATATTTGAAATAAAAGATTATTTGCTTTGTACTACGAGAGCAAAATTGTCCATTGATTTTACTTTTTTCTATCAAGTTGGTGTGATGCACACGTATATTTTATATTCTAAGGCATGTTTTTGTTACAGTTACTCATATTTATGATGCTATTTATACATTGAAGATGTGCAAAGCGCTTTATAGAGATAAGAGTAAACAAATGATGAGAAAAGTCACCGTAGGCAAGTTCGTCCTATTAGCTTGTTGGAAATCATCGCTTCGAAAATCGCGACTTCCGGATAGCGTACAGAATAGTATCTACACTGTGGATTCTATATATCTGGAATAAGTTACAAATTAAAAATTCAAGGGAATGACGATTTAACTAAATCTTTTATCATTCAGAAACTTTTGGTTGGTTGTGATAGACTTTACAAGTCTAAAGAACTTCGGAAACGTTTGACTATTGATACTTTGATTAGATTAAATGCGGCTTTGAGACACGTGGGCTCTTCTAGATATGAAACCATAATGTTTCAAACAGCTTTTAACTTAGCTTTTGCTGCATTTTTATGTGTGAGTGAATTTGCCATTACATTGAATGTTATATGCAAGAGCATGTTTTACATAGGCGGGATGTTTATGTTGACCATGTAAAAAATCAGCTGTTTGTTACTATAAAATTTTCAAAAACTTAAAAAAGGGGAGATCCACTACTTAAGTTGTGGAAAAAAATGAATCAACTGAAATTTGTCCTCTACATAGTTTGAAAGCCTTTTTGCAAATTAGACCTGGAAATGATGGTCCTCTTTTCTGTCATATAAATGGGAAATCATTGACAAGATTTCAGTTTCAGACTGTTTTAAACAAAGAACTTTAGTTTTTGAGTTTAAACACATCTCGATTTGATACGCATTCGTTTAGAATAGGAGCAGCGACGTAAGCCTTTATGTCTTGTAAAACTAAAAAAATCAGATTAAAACCATGGGTCGGTGGATGTCGTCATCATTCCAGCGCTACATAAGTATTTCTAATATTTAATTTTGCTTTCAGCAAAAAATGGAATTTGGATCATTGGTTCATCTTTGGTAAAAATGGTATCTAAACACACTCAAACTAAAGCAACTGGTATTGATCTGGGTCTGGAAAAACTTGAATACGGTATTGTGTGGATAAGTCATTCAGGAATGTTATGGCATATGGTTCCTTCAATTATAACTGCATTGTTGAATAAGAGATCGCAACCTTCTATATTTCTTATTCATTGCGGTGGTAATGATTTATGTAACATTCAAAATGTAAAACTTTTATACAATATTACGTCAGTTGATGTCATCGTTACCAAACACAACTGTCATTTGGTCATACATTTTGTCAAGGCGAGTTTGGAGGAATGCAATGAATAAAAAGGCAATAGAATGGTCTAGAGCCCGTTTGAATAGGGGGTTAGATCATACCTTCACAAAGTTGGGGGCAAGGCTATTAAACATACTGATTTTGATGATATTCATCCAACTCTTTTCGCTGATGATGGCGAACATATGTCATATATTGGCAATGACATTTTTATTAAAGCTATTCAGTCAGCATTAGAGTTGTTCATAAAGTATCGAAACAGGTTTTTATATCCAGACGAACTTTAAATAACCGTTTCACAAAGGATATCGGATGTGTTCCTTACGTCTTTACTACAATTCCCTACCCTTTCATGAATGTGACCAACCGAATTAGACTATTTACCGGATTTGTAATCACATAAGCAACACGACGGGTGTCACATGTGGAGCAGGATCTGCTTACCCTTCCGAAGCACCTGAGACCACCCCTAGTTTTTGGTGGGGTTCGTGTTGTTTACTCTTTAGTTTTCTATGTTGTGTCATGTGTACTATTGTTTTTCTGTTTGTCTTTTTCATTTTTAGCCATGGCGTTGTCAGTTTGTTTCAGATTTATGAGTTTGACTGTCCATTTGGTATCTTTCGACCCTCTTTTTTAAAACTGTATAAAGTTGTAAGCCATCATGTATTGACTCATGGTGTTCAGTTGTTAAACACATACATTAAGTTGAACAGCTCTGTTGAATATACAACAATTGTGTTGTAAGTTGTAAATACATAGTTGAATAAATTTGATTTGTACACATTGTGCACGTTGTTTATATTTGTACTATTGTATAGTAAAGTTGATATATTTTTGTTATACTGTTGTTAGTATAGTTGATATACGTCGTTGAACTGTTGTATAGTATAGTTGATATACTTCGTTGACCTGTTGTATAGTTTAGTTGTTAAACTTCGTTTAATTGATATGATTGTGTTGAAAACCTAGGTAATTAGGTCTTTCCACTTTTCTGTGGAAAGTCCTATTGTATTTGTTCTGATTATTATTATTATTATTATTATTATTTTTTTTTTTCTTCCGCCAAATTTTTTTCTTGCGATAAATGTTTGTTTCGCAATATGTCGCTTAGATATTTCTCATATGGTATCGTATAGTTTATGCGCTTTTAAATTTCACCCTGCTAAGCCGAACCATTTTCTTTGTGAGAGTTATCTCCCTATTCACTGTTTATCATGTGTGTGCATCTCCTTTATAACAAAAAAAGATAGCGACAAAATTCTTTTCACAAATTGTTCGTTACATCCTCAGTAATTTTTGGCGTATTTGGATCGAAGCGATTCGATGAAATTTTATAGGAGTTATCTACCTTTACGGAATAAATTTGTCGCTATATTTTTTTAACTCATAAACCGTTAACCGTATAACCCTGGAATGTTTTTATTTGAGTCCCCTGATTCCTAACTAAGAAAATTAGGTCAAGGTCAAAGGTCAAGGTCATATTTTAGATTTTCATATGTCTTTGATTTCCCTATAATTCTTGAATGGTTATAGATACAGAAAATTTAAGCAGTGAAAAATGTTGAGTACTTCAAGGGGCAACTTTGTTACTTTATGATTGTATTGGTTTTACCATTATGTAAGGGACATAACCCCCATTGATGGTTTATAAAAAGCCATTATTGGGCAAAACTCTTAAACAAAAGGTCCTTGACCCATAGGGTCTTTTGCAATGACATTGTGAAGCAATGACCTTGACAAAGGTCACAAGGTCAAAGGTCAAGGTCATGTCCATATGTGATTTGGGGCACTACTTGAAGAGTTTTATGTGTGTTTGCCTGCCAACCAACCAATCAATCAATCAATCAATCAATCAATCAATCAATCAATCAATCATGATCATGATCAATCAACCAATAATGATCATGATCAATCAATCAATCAGAGGATTCAAGATCTTCTTTGTTTCTTTTACGCTGTTTCAACTGACCCTATCCAACGTGTTTAACCAACCAACCAACCAACCAACCAACCAACCAACCAACCAACCAACCAACCAACCAACTAATCAATCAATCAATCAATCAATCAATCAATCAATCAATCAATCAATCATGATCATGATCAATCAATCATGTTTCTGTCTCATGTGTTTAATATAGGGTCCAAGATCTTTGTTTCTTTTTCGCTGTTTCAATTGACCCTATCCAACGTGTTTAACCAACCAACCAACCAACCAACCAACCAACCAACCAACCAACCAGCTAATCAAGTAATCAATCAATCAATCAATCAATCATGATCATGATCAATCAATCATGTATCCGTCTCATGTGTTTAATATACGGTCCAAGATCTTCTTTGTTTCTTTTTCGCTGTTTCAATTGACCCTATCCAACGTGTTTAACCAACCAACCAACCAACCAACTAATCAATCAATCAATCAATCAATCATGATCATGATCAATCAATCAATCAGTCAAGTAATCAATCAATCATGATGATGATCAATCAATCATGTTTCATGAAAAATTGAAATTTAATATTGTTCTTGCGTCATTTCTGAAAAAAAAATCCACATGTACTCTGAAACTACAAGTACAATCGACCTCAAAATTTGCAGTCAGCAGTGCATACATGTACTAAAAGTTTATAAAAAAACTTGGTGCAGCTACCTCTCAAGAATTTTCCTAGAGAAAATAAATGGCAATGCCGTAAAAATCGCTGGCTAGGTCCGTAAATCTCAGTAAAAACCTACAATAAAATGTCCGCTCCGAGATTGAAATACTAATCTGTGTTACAAACAAGTGCTGAAAAATGTACATTATCAGAAAATAATCAATAAATGTGTTTTAAAGTTACACCGGATCAATTAAATCCAAAACATGCACTGCCCGTGAAGTGTCATCAAGATGTCAATTTCCTACAATGACAAAAGAAATTACATTGTGTACATTCCATCTCTATAGATGTTGTCTGTCCAACGTCCCGACCTAAAGAGAAATAAAAAGACTATCTTTTCGTTATTATAAACCCGTGTCACGTGATGTGGCGCGCGCTGTACCTAAGATAAAAGAAAAACTTTCCAAACTAAACATGAACCTTTTCCGGTAACAATAATATAAACCCCATACAGAAACAAACAAACAAACAAACAAACAAACAAACAAACAAACACCCCCCCCCCCCCCAATTCAATTAATTTTAAAGGGGGAAAGACCCCCTACAATTGCTTTTTTAAAGCAATTGATTTATATTTTCATTTGTTTTGTGTGTTAAAATTTAATTTTTTTTCATGGATTGATTAGTTTTGTATGGCGTTGGTTACAAACGAAGTTTGCTAGCATTTTGTCGAATTTAAATCAGTTGGCGTCTGGTAGCCCAGTAGCCATTTGGAGAAAACATATGATGGTTGCCCTTTAATGTTTTTATTTTGGACATTAATAAGACATTGTCGAAGAATGCAAATTCATAGACCGGTTGATATCTTGTTGAACTGTCCTAATAAATCCATGAAAAAAAACGGTCGAAATTCAAACTTACTATTTGTTGTTTTTTATTATGATTATTAATTAGTTTGTCTAACAATGTATTTTTATTAGTATAAAGAAGGTAATCTGGAGAAATAGGAAATATTAAGATAGATTTCAATGTTGTTGTTTTTTATCTGGTATATCGAATTCCAATTTATATCTGTTGGTTTCTTTCGAATATTTAATAATAGGTAAATAACAACAGACTACTAGCAGTTAACTAATATGCCAGCTCCAGACCTCAATGAAACTGATTGAAAGATTATGTCTTCATCATATGAATATCAGGCACAATCCCTGCCGTTAGGGGTTAAGTATCATACTACCATAAAATATACGAGAAGAACATAACCCGTGTCATGCCGACAACTGTTTTTTTTACAAGTAAATGAGTTTAGTTACGATGCAAAGACCCTATGAGTGAATCAATATTAAAGCAAATATATGCAATCTTTAATGACCTGACAACAGTATCGTAACTATATCCCTTCTTAATAAGTCTGTTTAAAGGTTTTGTTAGCTTTTGAGGGGAATACTGAAATTTCTGTGCTTTGTAAAGAATATTACCATAAACGATTGGATGTGAAATACCTGAACGTATAAGATGTCTGCATGTTGAGGTATATTTACGAATTATTTCCTTATACCGGTGATAAAATTTAGTAAATGCTTTGACTAATTTGTGATATCGAAAACCCAGGTGTAATAATTTTTCAGTAATACATAAATTTCTCTCGCTAAAATTTAATACGTTGTTACATACACGAGCGAATCATACAAGTTGAGATATATAAACACAATAAGATGGTGACAAGGGAATGTCATTGTTAGTATAAAGTCCATTTAAAGTAAGTTCAACAGGATAAATGTCTTTAGTATACATACTGAAGTCGTCATTATTGAGAGCCACTATATCATATAAATATCTAATAAAAGTATTGTTAAATTTTTGTATAAAATGTTTTTATGGGGCTTTGCTAATTATCGTCATCAATTGTAACCCATAACAATACAAAAACAGGTTCGCAATAAGTGGGGCACAGTTAGTACCCATTGAAATTACAATAGCTTGACGATATACGGAATCTTCAAAGCGAACAAAAATGTTATCAAGTAAAATTTCAAGCGCATATGTAGTATCAAAGCATGTCCAATTGAAAGAGGTTGAACATATGTATTCGCATTCTGACTTTTTTAATGTCCAGTTAATTAGGGATGTGAATTTTTCTTAATAGGAATATGAGGCAAGGTGGTATATAAGGTAGAAAAATCAAAACTTTGAACAGATTCAAAATCACCAATATATGCATGCAATTTATCAAGAACTTCCAACGAGTTTTTGACACTCCAAAAGTAATTAGTTCCAATATTTTCAAAGGCCTCATTTGAACAAATTATTATCACGTTTTTTATTGTACCAAGTGTACTAGTAAGTAGAATAGACAATTTAGTAGTGGAACAATGGCTTGAAGATGAAATAAATATATATTTGATAGGTTTTTTGTGTAGCTTCGGAAGCCAGTACATAGTTGGAATTTTCATTGTATTTGGTTCTGCTTGTAAAGAATTAGCTAAAAGTTTGTGTTTGTAACAGATGTCGTTTTCTGAAAATGAAGTCAGTTGGAAATGTTGGTGCACATTAGAAAAAATGTAAAACCAAAAATCCTCTATAGTACAATAACACAATGACGAGAAGAACAAGGCCACGTCAAAAGTAAAATCACAAAAATACTGAACTCAGAGGAAAATCAATTTGGAAAGTCCATAATCACATGGCAAAATCAAAAAACAAAACGCATCAAAAACGAATGGACAAGAACTGTCATATTCCTGACTTGGTACAGGCATTTTCAAATGTAGAAAATGGTGGATTAGACCTGGTTCTATAGCGCTAACCCTCTCACTTTAATAACAGTCTCATCAAATGCATATAACCAAAATATACTATAGAGTAAAAACAATATTCATAAAGACAAATAAATGAATATTATTATTACACGTTATTAAGAATTAAACAACGTGAGTACCTTTAATCTAAACTTCAAGACCATCTTGTATTATTTTTTAAGTTAATACGGAGAATTTATCGACAAAGTCTTGGAACCTTCCTATGACCATTTTTTTTTTTTTTTTTTTTTTTTTTTTTAATATTTAACATATTTTATTAATAATCACCTGTTACATCAACCCTTAGTTGCCCAGGGAACAACTAAGGGGGCCCCATTTTTACAGACTCATTTGTCGGGGAAAAAGCAAATGAGAAAAAAAAACCTCCCACTTTAATTTATTAACATCCACCTTTATAAATGTTATCTATCCTTGTACAAATGTACCTGTACATGTAGTCCTTATCGATCTATATATCTATACCTCTCACCATATATAATTATTTGAATAAAGTATGTTTTTATCATTATTTATTTCTCACAAAGGCTACCTGTATTTATTAAGCAGTTTCAATTTTATCGTACATCACGTCTTTTGTTATGTTAATTTCAATTACATTAAATTTCTGGTCGAGTGATTATTTACCACGTGCGATTTGTTAAAGGGATACATGTGTAGTTCATTCATAAATAAAATGGATTAATGATTTTGATTCCCAATAAGGATTAATTTCAAAGATATGGTGAGTAAATATTTGTTTATAATATGATACATCATGTCTTGTTACAATTAGATGATATACATGAATACATACACAACAGAAATAATTACATGTAGGGAGTTGAGAGCAGTGTACATATTATTGTTCAATCAGTATCAAAGAGGTCATTACACTGACCTGACCACGCAAAATATATATTTATATACAAAAAATGTCACACATAGTGGAAAAGGCTTCTATCTTCGTATTCGTTTTAAGATATTTGTGCAAAAACTGCATTTCATGTTTTATCATATTTCAAATCATCGCTTTACTTATCCCTTTCTTTTGATATTTTGCGATATTTCTAGTTTTCCAGATAACCCATTTCGTGATTATAAGCACCGTATCTAAAATTTGGGTATAGGATGCATCTGCATTAATGACCCCAAAAATTATACTTATTTCCGATTTTTGTAATTTTTGGATATTTAATTTTGAACAAAATTCCCTTATTTTCTCAAAAAATTCCCGCCAAACGTGTTCCACCAGTTTACAATAAATAAAAAGATGAAATAGTGATTCTTTTTCATTGCAAAAGTGACACTTCCCGTTCGAGCGATTCATTTTTTGTAATTTTTCTTCAGTGTAAATTATATTATGTAGTAACTTCCATTGAAATTGTTTAATTTTCCTGTTAGCTAAATTGTTATTCCAAGTTTCCCAAATGTAATCCCATGGTAGTTCCTTCCCAAAATGTAAATTCCACTTCAACTGACTATTTGGAGCTGTTTTATTTTCATAAAAGTATCTAATATCTTTAAGGCATAATTTTTTGGCATCAACGACAACTCCATTTTTTATAAATTGACAAGAATTTATTATTTTTATAGGTCTATCAGAATGACTTTGTATGCTAGAATCTGTTTTTAAAACGTCAATTTGTTGAGGTGTTAACGAAGATTTAATGCGACTATATTGTGCAATCCAATTCCTTTTATCTTTAAGACTTTTAAAAATATCAAAAGAAGTTTTAAAGGATTTATTGTTTAAGTCCCATATATCTTTATTTTTTTTTATTCCACTGGAGGCAAAGTTTGCATAATATAATGCATGTCCCTTGAACTTAAATTTACAATTGCCGAAAATATTTTCTTCTAAAAGGTCCTCTTTCGTGACCGATTTTTGGATTTTCTGTAAGTCTGTCCAGGAAATTAAGAGTTCTTTATAATATTTGAACATTTGTCCGAACAAGAACATATAAAAAAATCTGTATCATATTTTTCGTCTAGTGACGTTAACCAGTATTTTCCTATTGCATTCCATTTTTGTGTTTTTGAGTTGACAATACTGTACATACTTTTCACTTGTTTTGATTTAATAAAGTCTCTTAAGTTTATCATTCCTATCCCCCCTTTTTCTTTCGGTAAACAGCACACTGTTCTAGCGATTTGGTTTGTTTTCCCATCCCATATAAAGGACCATATAATATTATTTATTTGTTTTTCGTATATATCCGGGATACCTCTCATTTCAATTTCGTATCCAATGACGGACAGTACAAAGGATTTAATAATTAAAACTTTTCCCGTAAATGTGAGATCTCTTGATTTCCAAACTTCCATACAGCTTTTTATTTTATTTATTTTTTCTAACCAAATTTGATCTAAGTCCACCCCGTATCCATGTAGTACCCCTAGTGCTTTCACAGGACGCTTAGACCATTTAATTTTGTTAAATTTTGGTTTTTTATTTCGCCACTTGCCTAAGTACATGCCAACTGTCTTATCCATATTCATTTTAGCCCCCGAAGCATTTTCGTACAGTTTTAAAGTTTTAAATGTTTCTTCGATAGACTCCTCGCTTTTATTAAAGAGTTGAGTATCGTCAGCAAACATATTTAGCTTTGTTTCAATAAAGTCCCCAGTTCTAGTGGGAAGTTTTATTCCTTTTATATTAGGGTTGTTTCTAATTGATGCTGCAAGTGGTTCTGCTTGCAGGATATATAACATCGGGGCTATTGGGCATCCTTGACGAATTGAACGGGTTATGCCTACGAATCTAGACGTAAACCCATTCGTATGAATGCACGTCTTAGCGTTAATGAAAAGCATTTTTACCCAACTCCTGAATTTTTCCCCAAACCCAAATTTTAATAAGCAAAAATCGATCCATTCCCATTCCGCCCTATCAAATGCTTTTTGTTGATCTAAAAATAATATCGCACCCTCCTCATCTTCTAACTCACAAAAATCTATAACATCTTGTAATAATCTATTGCCTTGAAAAATGTTGCGCCCTTTGACAAACCCTTTTTGATCGAAATCAATTATTTGCGGTAATACATTTTTTAACCTTTCCGCGAGTACTTTTGAAATAATTTTATAATCCGTGTTCAAAAGCGTTATAGGACGCCAATTTTTTATGTCTTCTCTCTCCCCAGACTTAAACATAAGCGTTATCATACCTCTGTATTGGGATTCACAGAGCAAATTGTTGTCAAAAATTTCTTTAATAACCGCCCCGAAGTCGTCGCTTATCAAATAGCAATACGTTTTGTAAAATTCATTCACAATTCCGTCTTCCCCAGGGGATTTATCAAGTTTCAAAATTTTAACGGCCTTATTTATTTCATCTAAAGATATTTCCATTTCACACATTTTTTTATTTTCCTCACTTAGTTTATGATCTATATTTTGTAATAGATTTTCTGCAGCATCCCTATCCCACCCCTCGGATGTAAATAATTGTTTGTAAAAAGACACTTGTTCTTCTAGGATAGATTCTATATCGTCCTTATACCTTCCGTCTGAACCTTTTATTCTAGTCCATAATTTTTTATTTAAAGACGAAAAGTTCTTTGAGATGCCACCTAGCTCATCAACTTTCTACTTATACACTGATGACCTTTCATTTAAGAGGGACGACTGATACCAGAGGGACAGTCAATCTCATAAATCAAAAATCAACTGACAACGCCATGGCTAGAAATAAAAAGACAAACAGAAAAACAGAAAAACAATAGTAAACATGACACAACATAGAAAAACTAAAGAATTAGCAACACGATTCCAACTATAAGCTAGAGATGATCCTGCTCCATATGTGGCACAAAGTATGAGTAGCAGCTGCGAGCTCTGGCATAGCGAGTAATTTGGGAAATACATAAAAAAAAAAAACACAATTTTATATATCCCATATGCAGGAGACATTTGTGTGTTACTTCTAGGGTGGGAGAAATTGATGATCTTAAAATTAAAAACGTCTCGTTTCTTGTAATGATATGTACGGGTTTATAAAATTCGGGGTATGAGTAAAAATGAAAAGGAGTAACACGTGTCTGATGTTTCTATAATTTCATGTTCGGGGGGATATTTTAATGGAACCCAATCAGCAAGGATAGTTAATGGAAACATGGAAAAGAACATCGTCAATATATCGGAATGTGAAATTAAACGACCAGACTTCTTGATCTGTTTGTTTTTAACAAGTGTCCGAAAGAGGTCCAACTTACATGAACACAAAATAGGAGAGGCGCACAATTCTTACCGACAATTTGTTGTAAAGTCGACCTCCAAATTCAACAAATATGATGGCAATAACAAACTCCAGCATACAAACCGCTTGTTACTCTGTGTAGCATTTTTCACCTTTTATTTCACTAATAACAAAATAAGCCGTATGGTATCAAGAACAAAATCGAGATTTTAAATTATCCAGAATTTATTTAGAGTATTTTTTTTAGAATCTATATTTAGTTACGATTGACATAATTTGAGTGGAAAATATCTTAATATTTGAATCTAAATTTGAAATGGTGCCAAAAAGCAGTAAAAAGGGGCGACAGATACCAGAGGGACAGCCAAACTCATAGATCGAAATAAACGGATAACGCCATGGCTAAAAATGAAAAAAAGACAAACAAACAATGATAAAATACATGACACAACATAGAAAACTAAATTCCAAGCAACACGAACCTAACATAAACAAACGATAGGAGGTAAGCAGATCATGCTCCTAAAATGGCACCCTTCATTTTTGTCTCATGTTATTACAAACCTTGTAAATAGTCTAATTCGGTAGGTTACATTCATGAAAAGGGAAAATGATTGTAGTTACGACGTAATTCCATGTTCTAAATCCGATATCATATGTGAAATGGTTATCCATAACGGTCAACCAACTCGTGATTGCGTCCGTTAATTAACAATGAGCAAAGCAAAACCGCAAAGTTCGCCATTAAGATGCACAAAGTACGTCATGATTTTTGTTAATGGAAAAACATATCAATCTTTATATTAATCCATCAACTTTTAAGCAGATTATCACGTAAAAACTTCGAAGGAAACATGCCGTGTTATGTTTCAATGTAGATTTATGGCATAAATGGTAGACTTACATTTGCAAAGTATAGATGGACGCATACGTTAATTATCATTATCCAGCAAGTAATTGTTGACATCAGGCATTTTTTGTGGATTAATTACATTCCCTAACAATTGATCGAGTGCCTTAACAAGTAATTAATTGAATAATACACACATGAATAACATACATAACTAGTTATTTTTGACAACTACAGGTATTGAAAGCAGTAACATTATCATTTCAATTAAAGGTTTTTGAGTGCGATTTTTAAATTAAAATGAAGTATTGTCAGACTCTTTACTGTGTTGAAGACCCAGTTGTAAACTTGGGCTTTTTCCTACCATTTGGTCGGTTTGGAGTCTCTTCTCAATTCTATTTAATGATACCATAGTTAATAGTAATAAATGATTTCTGGCATAATTATAAATAAATACGCACGCCAGGGATTTCGATATAACAAACAGGTCAAAACATTTTTTTTTATTTTTATCATCGTTACAGGGACGTTATTCGTAAACATAAATCATCATGCAGACATCTTAAACGTTCAGGTATTCACATCTTTTTTTATAATAATATTCTTTACAAAACACAAAAATGTCGGCATTAAGCACGAAATATTACCATCAATTGTTTATATATATAAATGCCAAATAGGGTACATTATTTCACGTGATTTTAATTGATAAATTATGTTTCCACTAAAGATTACCAAACTTTTTGATCAGAGTTATTAAGTCATTTGTTAGTAGAGAAATAGTTACCATATTATTGCCAGGTCGTTTAAGATGGCATATTTTTTGTATTAGTATTAGTATTGATTATAGTCTTTGCTTCGGAAATAAACACATTTATTCTTAAAGCCATTGTTAGCATGATACGGTTTATGTTCATATACTTCATAATTGTATAATACTTAACCTGAAACGGGAGGGATTGTGCTTGATTTTCAGTCCTTTGATATCTATTCTGCCATCGGAATTTTAAACTGAATATTACTGTACGTATAGCTGTGTGTTTGTTTTTCTACATTGTCTAGAAGTAGAGGGGTTGGTTGAATATTGACAATACATTTAAATCCGCCGCATGTTTGCACCAGTCCTAATTCTTGAGGCTCTGACAATTGCTAGTCATGTATTTTTAAACTACAATAAAATATACTGTTGTATTGCTTATCCTAATGTGTGGTAGGATATTAATATGTCCATTTTATGTATCTAGTAAAATAATACCACAATCGATGTACAGCAATGCAATTCAAACGTATGAAACAGAAAATGAATGTTACGTGTTGGTCTTCATCATCAAGACGTATTTAAGCTGCATATACGAAAAAACCCACAATGAAAAAAATAGGATGTCAGTGTAAATCACTGTTTTATTTATAGCGTGTAAAATATTGTCCTCGTTTATTGATATTTTGCATATTATTAAGTAGCAAAATACAATGAATTTTACGTGTTGGTCTTCATCATCAATAAAATTGAGAAAGGAAATGATGAATATGTCAAAGCGACAACCACCCGACCATAGAGCAAACAACAACCGAAGGCAACCAATGGGTCTTCAATATAGCGAGAATTCCCGCACCCGTAGGTGTCCTTCAGCTGGCCCCTAAAATATGCATAATAGTACAGTGTATTAGACGTATTTAAGCTGCATATACGCAAAAACCCACAATGAAAAAATAGGATTTCAGTGTAAATCACTGTTTTATTTATAGCGTGAAAAATATTATCCTCGTTGTTTGATATTTTGCATATTATTAAGTAGCAAAATACAAAGAATGTAAATGATAATAATTGTATTAATGATGACATAACCGAATTAGTTTTATCAACAATCAATTTTAATTGACATTAGCCACTAAACGAATGACACCAGTTTAAAAAAAGTATTTTCCTATATTCACGTGCTTGTTCACACTATACGGACTTCATATACAGGAGTGCGTTTCTTACACAGAAATTGCTCCAACAAAGTTATGAGGAGGACAGATTAAAATTGACACTCCGTAAATTTTATGGACACCATCACGAATTGGTGGATCCATATGATGTCTCTCTAACCAAACTAGCTAAGGACATTTTACCACATGGTAGATTATGCTTTGCCATTATGTCGTCTAATCTTTCAATTACCAAACGTGACTTATTCCCTATTGTGACTGTTTTGCTGAATGTGAATTCGCATTACTATAAGACGTGTTTCTATACTTGTTTATCCCAAATTCATGTATTTAGTTTACATGTTTAATGTTATATTTGTAATTCTCATCGGATTTTGTCAAATGGGTTGACGTCTTTTTATTATATCTAGTTGTTACGGATAGAAAAATTAATCACCGCCTCTTTATTAATTATATTAAATTTTGTACGATTATTTACGTTTGAAGTTGGATTCATAACAAACTGGACATATATATATATATATTACATTGATTGATTGTTGGTTGCTTACCGTCCAGTGTATATATATTACAGTTGATTGCTATTAATAAGTATTGCAATATGCATTTTGTTTAAATGAATTATTAGTATTTAGTTCTAATACAATCTTAAATCTATCCTAATTCTATCTCACTTTTGAATGATAGTTTTTCATATGTGACGTCATGCTGTTTCTAAATTTCATAAATTCAAATGTGGCATAACGTTTGTGCCTTTTTGCCATCGTATGTGACGTCACATTTTTTTTTAATTACGTTGACGCCTGGAGTGATTCGGGTGTGTCTATTCTGTGATAAACGTAGCATTATGTATTCGGGTTTAGTTTTCTGTAATTAGTTAATACTTCAGTTTCTTTATGTATATCTCTTTCATATTCATTTGATAAAATTTACTGTTTGCAATAGCATAAATTGTTTTATATAATAAGGATGTTCTTATCCCGTGCATAAAAACAATGCCGTATTCGGAAACCTTTTTAACTTTTGATCTTCAGTGCTGTACAACTTTGTACTTTTTTCACTTTCGATCTTTTATATCTGGGCGTCACTGGTGAGTCTTGTGTGGACAAGGCGCGTTTTTGGCGTATTGAATTTTAAACCTGATGCTTTTTGTTATCTATTAATCATGTTTTTCTTTGTCTAATATGTTCTCCTATTTATTTGTATTGTAGTCCTGTAATATTATGTTGTCGTTTCAATGTTGTATTTATTTTTGCCATTAAAGTGCGAGGTTTGGCATGCCACAAAACCAGGTTCAACCCACCACTTTTATTCCCTTTAAAAGTGTCCTGTACCAAGTCAGGAAGATGGCCATTGTTATATTATTGTTCGTTTCTGCGTGTGTTGCTTTTTAACGTTGAGTCGTTTGTGTTTTCTCTTATTTTTGAGATATTGAGATAAGATGTGGCACGGTACTTGTCTATCCCAAATTCATGTTTTTTGGTTTTCATGTTATATTTGTTATTCTCGTGGTGTTTTGTCTGATGCTTGGTCCGTTTCTGTGTGTGTTGCGTTTCGGTGTTGTGTCGTTGTTCTCTTATATTTAATGCGTTTCCCTCGGTTTTAGTTTGTTACCCCGATTTTGTTTATTGTCCATGGATTTATGAGTTTTGAACAGCAGTATACTACTGTTGCCTTTATTTCCTACCCTTTCAAAATATCTGATATCAATCCCGGTTTATCAGAGGGTTTCGTGTTTTTCAAACTTTTTTTTTCTGTGTTTGTTGAGTTTACCTGTAGTTTTCTTTATGTCAGTTTTTTACTGCAAGGCTTCTCATTATTATTGGTAGACCCATGCTATGCTATTTGTTTTAAATTATTAGGTCTGTCCACTTTTTTCATGGAAAGACCTTTTGCTTTTTTTTTCTTATTGTCATTTCGCCTATAATTGTTCTTGTGAGTATTGTTGATTCAAAAGATGTTGCTTGGATATATTCGGTGAATGATTGCAAACAGTTTATACGCTTTTTAAACTGACACTGTTTAACCGAACACTTCACTGTGTAAGAGTAATCTCCCCGAAACTGTAGAAAATTATGACATTTTTATTACCTTAATTTCTCATTATATCCTAAGGATATGGAAAATAACTTTGATCGGATAGATGATCATAGATCCGGAGACTCAATATGAGAGTTATTTCCCTTATGCATTTAAAATCAGTGATATGCATTTGTAACTGATAAACCTCAAGTGATAACGACCTGGTGTCCTTTGATTTGAGTTTCTTGAGCCACTTTATTTTACTAAAATGTCAGTTGCGACATGTCGTAACATTTATAATTTGACTTCAATGGGATTTTTCCCTTTTTAGCTCACCTGGCCCTTTATGTTTGGGCCAGGTGAGCTTTTCTTATCACGTAGCATCCGTCGTCCGTCCTCGTCCGTCGTCCGTCTTTAACTTTTACAAAAATCTTCTCCCCTGAAAGTACTCGGCCAAATTCAATCCCATTTGCCCAAAATCATCATTGGGGTATTTTAATTTGAAATTGTGTTCGATGAACCGGCCCGCGTACAAAGATGGCCGCAATGAAACATAGGGAATGTAGCATGTAGAGCAACTATAAAATGGGATAAAATTGTTCATCAGGTCATCATCTATCTCTCCTGAAAATTTTGAGACGTATCATACAACCCGTTTTTGGGTTGCTGCCCCGGAATTCGTAATTTTAGAGAAATTTTGCAGTTTTTGAAAACTGTTATAGATAGAGATAAGCTTTAAACAGCAATAATGTTGAGCAAAGTAATATCTACAAATAAGTCAGAATGACCAAAATGATTATTGACCTCTTAAGGAGGTATTGCCCCTTAAAAATAATTTTAACAAATTTTCGCAATTTTTTGTAATTTTACAAAAATCGTCTCCTCTGAAACTACTGAAACAATTACAATTTAACTAAGATACAATCATCATTAGGGTATGTAGTTAAACAAAATTTGTCCGATGCTCCCGCCTGCCAACCAATATGGCCGAAATGGCTAAGAAGAGAATATAGGGGTAAAATGCAGTTTCTGGCTTATATTTCTGAAATTAAAGCATTCAGAGCAAATTGAACAATGTGTAAAAAGGTTAATCATGTTAAGATCTATCTGTCCTGAAATGAATATTATCAGAGATAGAAATACACTGTAAACAGCAATAATGTTAAGCAAAGCAAGGGACGACATCAAAAGATCGATGTAGGATAAAACAAAATCAAATAGTTGGGGGGGGGGGGGGGGGGGGGGTCAAAACTGCTGCTAGTTTTGTTAATCCAAAATCGATTTTACATATATCCATATTGGTCCCTCCCTCACCCTTTTTGCAATTTTTGATAGCAAATAAATGCAAATTGTTGCAATGGATACACCAAAAATTAATTGTATTTTATCATTTTAACTACTGGATATAAATTATATTGAAGAATTTGATACATACATATGCACATATATGACATAAACAAACATTCATTTTTTTACATAAATAAGGCCGTTAGTTTTCTGGTTTGAATTGTTTTATCGTGGGCTTTTATAGCTGACTATGCGGTATGGGCTTTGCTCATTGTAAAAGGCCGTCCGGTGACCTATAAATGTTAATGTCTGTGTCATTTTGGTCTTTTGTGGATAGTTGTCTCATTTGCATCATACCACCTCTTCTTTTTTATATTAAGCTTTATTGTAAGAAAGCATGAAAAGGGGATGGTAAAAAAAATGAGGGTAAATTTTGATATTGTTTTCTTTAATGTTTATTGCTACTTATAGGAAAAGGATCTCTTGTATCTCATTTCAAGACAACTTGACAGAGTACTACCATTTATAGTAAAATGATAGCAAGCCTAGGATTTGACGGAGTTAAAGTACCAATCAACCATTTTCATACAGATTGGGAACTGGAGTCTTTCTGGTGGGTCAATCTTGATTTTTCATCAAAACAGTCGGTATTCAAATGGGTATTTATTGTTCATCCCCTTCTGGCCGACTTCTATTTTTACTCGTACGAAGCAAAATCTATTTATAACTTTCTAAAAGACAAAATATAAACAAAAAGCACCTTGCAAAGTCATTTATTTTTCCTTCGGATATGTTGATGATGTCTTTTCACTGAATATCCCAAATTTCAGTCAGTACTTGCATCTCATAAACATGCATATGTACCCAGTGAACTTGAATTTAGGATACATACTGTTTCATCCCTTGATCTTCAACTCAATATTGACACAGTTGGACGATTCCACACTAAAATCTCTGACAAACGGGATTATTTCAACTTCAAAATTATCACTTTTCAATTTCTCAGCAGTAACATACCCTCTGCTACGTTGTTTGGGGTGTAAATATCTCAATTGATACGTTATGCCACTGCATGTTCACAATTTACTCACTTCATACACAAGATAATGCCTCTTACGCAAAAACTTCTAAAACAGAGTTAACGTTATGAATAGAAAAGATTAAAACTGATACTCCGGAAATTTTATAGATAGCATTACGAATTTATTGATCTTTACGATAGGTCTGTGTCTAAACTAATAAATGACAGTTTTTACTACGTCTTTGATTGTTGTTTAACACAGAAGTCGTTCGTCTGTTTAGTACCGAACTTGTCCTATCCTCAATATGACTTATACCGAGAGTGAATTTACATTGCTATACAACATGTCACGGTATTTGAAAATCAAACATTCATGTATTTTTTTTTATGTTTCTGTTATCGTTTCGGTTGAATACTGTGTAATGTCTTATCGTTTGTTGTCCAAATAGTTAGAAAATTGCCTTTCAATATCACCAATGTCATGTTTACGAATGTAACTGTTATACTAAGTATGAATTTGTTTCTTTGTGCGACATGTCTCGGTGTTTTGTACACCCAACATTCGTGTATTTATTTTTGATGTATCTGTTATGGTTTCGTTTTCGTAGTAAACTGTTTTATAATACGTCACGTTAAAATGCCATTTTTTTTATTAGCTTATACGAGGGTGCTAATTTACTCTATCACATGGCTGAGCGGGGGACAATTTTTTAATGTTCAGATCAGTCAAAAATTGATAATTTAAAGAAAAATGAATTAGATTTACATAACGTTATTATTAAAGACAATGCTTAAGTCCTAAGTTTTGATCAGATTCTATCATAAGACTCTCAAAAAAAAAAAGAATAAAACATCATTGTTCTAATACCCGTAACGATGTTATGCACGTGACGTCATATAAATTACTTTTAAATAAAATCAGCTGTAAAAGACAATAATGATAACACGTTCAGTATAACAAATTAAATAACACATACCTGAGAGGGGGATAGAACCCACAAAAGCATTGTCAACCTTGGCTTCTCCATGTTTTCACGGGGACACAATCGGCTCTATCACCCTCTCATATTTGTGCGATTTATATAGTGTTTTTTTTGTTTGAATTCCAAATAATTTTAAAATTTCCATACTATGGCCATCATTGACATCAAAATTGTTTAAACGAATATAGTGTATAATTGTATAAATTTCTAGATTGCATTTTAGTTACGTAAGCGCGTCACTGTTTTTAATATCTTGATATTTGTGTTTGAAGTTGATATAATATATTCGTTGTGGTTTTGCGGTTTACATGTTTTGTCGACATAATATTATTTGTTTGTGCGTTTCTCTGTTATGAATGTTCTTGCATGTATTTGTTCTGTATTTCTGTTCGCAGTGTTTTAGTGATATATATTTTTTTTTAACATTGTCACAAAGCAGAAGTGGCATAAAAAAAGATCATAATTTATTGTTGTATTATAAGAAAAAATGCAATTATGTGGTCTTATAAAATTCAAAAAGTTAATTTTCCTAGAAAATATTAACCCCACACTTCAACAAAAATACAAATTTCCTAAGATGTACATAGCTTTGTCATGTTTGTTTTGAAATATTTATGATGATTTATAAATGTTTGTGTTTTTTGTCGATGATTTGTAAAGCAAAAACAAATTGAAACACATGTATACTCGAAAGCTAGGTATTTCTTTTACATTTAAACACAATTTCATATTACTGTAAAGGATGCTGGAGATATGAAGTATCGTCACTTAAGGGTTTTTTTTCTGACTGGTAGTAAAGCTGTGAGTGAGACGTTCTTTTGGATGTGTCGGATGTATAATAATTGGCAGCTATGTTCGGTCGTCATGAGGCCGTATAGGAAAAATGCCAACTCTTTGCAGGTCAAAACCCTTGGGAAAACTTATATAAGGGAACATTTGTGAATCGTAACAAGGTTGAATTTCTGTCCCTATCCAATATTTCAACTTTAGGTTTCAAATTATCCAGATCTCAATCTAGAACGACACTTTTTACCTACCTATTTTGTAATATACTAAATGACTATTCATAAGTACATCGAAACGAATTCTACAAATTTATGTATTTGCGATCAGCCATATCTTATGTTGATGGTATACTTGTCTACATTTCATTTTTTTCCTTTTCTCTGATTAATGTTATTCATATATATATTTCATCCGCTAGGATATATCTGTTTTTACCCTCCTGTCGTATTTTTGCAAAACAAGTATTCTTGCTTACTCTAAATATAAGCACAATACTGTTGAATCTGAAATTTCGTTCCGGAAGGTGCCTTCGGTGGGATTTGAACTCATGCTAGATCTTTCTGTGGCATAGTGTTTTCTTTTCTTGTCAGTAGAATCTTGAGTTGTATCAAAGAACATGCCGTTGATGTCATTCCAATATTAACCATTTTGATGGTTTTGTTCGGCTTTAAATCAAGGCGTGAGGCACGCGCGACAGTAACAACAAATACTGGCCAGCTTGGTGTCAGATTCATAAGTCCAGTTAGAATGACATGTCTATCCATACAACAAGGTCCGAGATATTACAATAGAACAAAACACCACATGCACATACACATGTATATGTTCAGTAACGAATAATGATTGAACAATATTGATTTAGTTAGTTTTCTCAATTGCATTGTTTTATATTTTGCATGTCAGGTTTTTGTTTTTTACAGCCGACTATACATATGCATGTTCGATACGGATTTATGTTTTATTGTTGAAAGCCGGACAGTTACGTATAATTGTCTTCGTCCACTTTAATTTGAAGGATAGTTGTTTTTTCTTTATTTTGTATGGAATTAAACTTTAACTTTTCTTGTCGTCAACTGTGGAATATCATAAGTAGAATGTGTCATTTGTCTCCAACAACTACATACTCTATTGCACTAGTATGGACATTTTATATTTGTGACCAAATTAACTGTGTTTATTATTATAAGTAAACAGATATAAGAAACATTGCATATGGTTAATAATTATCAGTAATATTATATTCTAAAATAGAAATAATTTTACATAAAATTGTTGTAATTAACGTTGAAATTACAAATATTTCAACATTTAATAACAATCATATTGTGAGGGAACAAAGATGCAGAGCTAGCAATGTGAAATGCGCAATTCAGGCGAGATGTATGACAAAGTAAATAATTTAAACAAAATGTCAAGATCTAGATTATTTCAAATAATACATTTCAAGAAAGGAAAAAATCAACAGAATAATTAAAATATACGTGATTAAAACTTGTAAGTCGAGTGATTTTAATCAGACTGAATAAACGTGGAAAATGGTATAGTCAATATTAGTCTCATTACTTATCGAAAGCATTAATTTTAAGCATGTACAATTGATGTTATTTTCTGCATTTCATAAAGAAGAATAAAAGGCTACAAACACGGGAGCCGATATTCATAAAACCTTTCATAATAAATAAAAGTATGACAGTAACAAACATATTGTACAGAACAATAGACCACATTAGGAACATACGTCTGCGATAAAAATAAACAATGACAGAAACCTAATAAAGAAAGTACGATCAAGATAGCAAGAAATAACATTCTAATGCAATTTGTATGCAACAATTTTTTTCATTGGCTAAAAGTTGCCGTCAAATCCACAGTTGACCAGGCGTAACTAAGGAGGGACAACCATTTTGAAATAATTGAATCATCAAGAATCGATTACTACTGTATACATGGTATAATCAAAAATAACAAAAACACCTACCTCGAATTTGCCGTTTTAATGTTATTTTAGCCGAATTTGAAGCGTACAGGTAACGTAATAACCTCCAGTTTGTAAGTTTTCGTTTGTATGACGTCATGTTTACCCATGACGTCTTTGCGCCAAAATCATTCATGAAGTTTCGCGGATTTTTTTTTATTTGTCAAATTTTAGCAATTTTTCCAAGTTTTATCGTATTATTTCATTTTAAAATTAATTAGAATTGGAATAACAGTACTGTAGTTGAGGAGTTGCCACCGTCAATTTTGATTTTTTGATGGCTATGGGTCTTTCAATTTTAGCATTACATTTAGTGGCAGCTGAGGGTGAAACAAACATTTTTTTTTCTCAGGGTCCAAAACAAATTATTTTTTTCACCAAAAACTGGAAACAAACTTTTTTTTCCAAAAAAAACCATAGCACTGTAAAAAATTAGGTCGTTTCGTCTGATATCTTTTGCAAGGAGATATTTTATAAATCACCCATGAAGATACTTTCAATCTTTTATGATGTCCAATAAATTATCCACCAAGTAATAAAATCAAACACTGAAGTTATAACTTCAACCTTTAATAAACGAATGATATTACACCAGGAAGACATCCTTTAAATATAGAATTTGGAAGAAGATCCGCATACCTGTATCAAATCTATAAAGAAAACTAATTCATATTTGAAGTAGTTATAATGCCTAATGTAATTACTTATAACAGGTAAGTTAACATTACCGTTAATTGTACCTGATATCATGTTGTCTTGTTTATACTCTTTCTATTAATTTGTGAAACTCAATGTAAATATACCATGTATACGTACAATATTATCGTGTGTTGAACTCACCATGATTTTTTTTTCTTTGAAACTTTCCGTCAAGTTTACAAAATGGGGTATAAATTTGTCAGGTAAAAGTTTATCTTGCATTGTTTAACTAAGTTTTACACTTTTTGTTGTAAATAGACGAAGCTTTCCCTGTCTTCCGAAAATCTTTTAAAATAAGGAGATGTGATATGATTGCCAATGTGACAACTAACCACTATAGTTTTAATGAAGTGACTTTAAGCAATTATGGACAATCGCACCTTGTTTAAATTCCCCGTTTATAAATTAAGAAGTACCACAAAGTTTATGATCTTATTCATTCAGACATATTTGAGTATGCTATTATAGCTTGATTTAAGTTCGAATGTGTTCAACATTTTTCAGCAGTGTTTGATATTGTGCGTTAGCTTAAATTTCTTTCGAGGTATAACGCGTATGAAAGTAAAATAATAAAAACACCGAACTCTGAGGAAAATCAATACAGGAAGTTTCCAATCAATAGGGAAAATGATAAAAATCAAAATGAGTTTCAAATGTTTGGCGGTAAGTTCAGAAAAGCGCTTCAGACGAATGGCATTATTAACGTCTTGTTTTCAATTGTTTGTTATGATGTCAGAATGTGGAAATGAACTATGTTTGCACCTGTCCTAAGTCAGGAATCTGATGTACAGTAGTTGTCGTTTGTTTATGTAATATATACGTGTTTCTTGTTCTCGTTTTGTTTATAAAGATAAGACCGTTGGTTTTCCCGTTTGAATGGTTTTACACTAGTAATTTTTGGGGCCCTTTATAGCTTGTTGTTCAGTGTGAGCCAAGGCTCCGTGTTGAAGGCCGTATTTTAACCTATAATGGTTTACTTTTTAAATTGTTACTTGGATGGAGAGTTGTCTCATTGGCACTCACACCACATCTTCCTATATCTATATATGGTGCGTGGGAAGGGTTATGCAATCAGCTGATTTACCAATGTTTATATTTGAAGCTTAAATTGACTGACTGTCGTTTTGTAGTTCTACGTATAGCATGTCCATAAACACTACATGTATATATAAATCAGATGGCTGCAAACTAAACTGCAAGATACTTTAAAACCAGGATTAATCCACTATTTACACAATATGCCTGTACTAAATCAGAAACATAACAGTTGTTTTCCATTCGTTTGAAGTGTTTGAGCTGTTGATTTTAGCATTTGATTAGGCAATTTCCTTTTTAAATTTTCCTCGGAGTTCAGAACTTTTGTGATTTTCAACACTACCAAACAAACAAGTATAATGTCTGCATTAATATAACTATTGAATTCGTTGTCGGTAAATTAAAACCAAACTGAATATTGCACATATGTTTCCTTGACGATATTTAGCATGTTTAATAATTCATTACAAGTTTGACAGTTAACAAGGTAAAAACTATTTCTGGTAGTTAATAACTTTTTTTACTAAATCAATCTGATGTTGGACGTGTACTGATTGATGTCTTAGAAACATGATTTTTTATAAGTTGTTGTTAGCTTTGAAATTACTGTCCGTAAAGCAAGTACTCTCAAATCTGTAATGTATTATTGTCATTTTGTTTATTTTCTTTGGTTACATCTTCTGACATCAGACTCGGACTTCTCTTGAACTGAATTTTAATGTGCGTATTGTTATGCGTTTACTTTTCTACATTGGTTAGAAGTATAGGGGAAGGGTTGAGATCTCTCACACATGTTTAACCCCGCCGCATGTTTGCGCCTGTCCCAAGTCAGGAGCCTCTGGCCTTTGTTAGTCTTGTATTATTTTTATTTAGTTTATTGTGTACAATTTGGAAATTAGTATGGCGTTCATTATCACTGAACTAGTATATATTTGTTTAGGAGCCATCTGAAGGACGCCTTCGGGTGCGGGAATTTCTCGCTACATTGGAGACCTGTTGGTGACCTTCTGCTGTTGTTTTTTTTATTTGGTCGGGTTGTTGTCTCTTTGACACATTCCCCATTTCCATTCTCAATTTTAAGTAGGGTTTATTTTTTTGTTGTTGTTGTTGCGATGTATAAGTACCAGTCCACGTGCATTATGTGTTCTAGTTGGTTATAATTTAATTTGTATCCTTTTGATGAGTTAAGCCTTTTCAACTGATTTTTTATAGTTTGTTCAATTGTTGTACTGTTACAATACTGTCCAAGTGTAGGGGAGAGTTTTAACATGTTTTACCTTGACATATTCTGTATGTGTCTGTCCTAAAAAAGGGGACTGTAGTTCATTTGGTGTCGTTGTTTCATGTCTGTCATGTTCGTTTTTCGTATGTTGTTTTGTTATACATAATGCCGTCAGTATTCTCAATTGAATTGTTTCATTTTTTCATTTCGGGTATTCATGCCAAGTATTCGGTATGCGTTTCTATCATTGTTGAGGGCCGTACGGTTACTCATCGTCGTTACGTTCACTTCATTTGAACTTTTGTGAAAATTGTCTCAACCTTTTTTAAAGAAAGTTTGAAATAAAGATATTATATTCATTTCTGTCTATTATTATTAAGGAAAATGAGTCATACAAAGACATGCGTCACCCTGTTTACAGCTGTTTTGATGTTGCAAATGTCTCATGGCGCAAGTTATAGACTTGTATTTAGTAAAGGATTTCAATGCTATGCTCCGAAATTTAACTATGGTGCTCAGTGTCGGTAAGTTTTTTTTAAGGATGTGACTCATTGTTTATGGATCATAAGCCAAGTAAAAGAACAATACAGATTTCTTTTCATTACACAGAGGCATACAATGTAAGTTCCGTTTATGGCAAATTAAAGTCGGCACAGTCAGTTATATAAAATGATAACAGTAAAACATTTATATTTTATTTAGTTTATCCAAATCAATTATTTTTATAAGTCAAACAATACACTGGAAACAAACTTTGATCTTCAAAATTCAAAAATTTAATAGCTCCTCGAAAAGTGAACAATAAATTATTATAATATTTTCTTTCTTTCAATTTTCAGACTAACTTGCCAAGGTTGATTCAGTTTTTTCAGATAATTCAATTGCATTTAACTCAAATCTATAGACTTTTTTTTCCTGAACACATTACCATCATACCGAATAGTTTATTTTATCTCTATTTTCAAGGTCACCCACAGAGATTTCCGGTTCCTTCTGGTCTCAAGTCTTCTTCAGAGTCGACCACGGTTGCATCTGTATGCTGTCAAGGTTGAACACCAATTACTGAATACAGTGGTATATTTCAAGATATCGGCTGTGGCAGCAGTACTTTCTTTAAGTATCTACAATGGGGAGATTATACAGCCACACCAATAATTTAATGCTATAGCAATAACACCGGTGCTCACGTGACTTGGTTTGTTCGATAATCTCGTCGTGTTTATTCATACTGCAATTCCCTTAACTTTCCTTTCTGTCTATAAAATATTATTAACCAGATCGTGATTCTCACTGCAGAAGAGCTTATTCAGAAATTGAAAGATGCTATTTCAATACGTATACATAACTACTACAAAGTCAGGCCAATTATAAGACAAATCGAACTGCCGGTAATGACTCCATGGATCAACCTGAATATATAATTTCACTATGAAATTAAGTCAGTATGATTTGACAAATGCAAAGTCGATCGAGTTTCTTTCTTTTTATTTGATAATTTGATTGTAGAGATATGGTTGTTGTATTTATAGATTTATCTAATCATGTTACAAAACATTTTCAAACCGTAAACAGATATCACAATGCTCATCAGGAATATACATTATTTAATAGATGAAATTACTGGAAACACATGATACAACAATAGCAATATCAAAATACCAATATATTTTTTTTTCAAATAAGATGAAGTTAATATAAGTTAGAAGCAAGCTAAGTTTATTTAAATAGTATTGTAGAAGGTCATTACTACAGTCATTTTTCCAAGTAAGGAGCCTGCAGTCAATTGGTTGTCGTTGTGTCATGTGTGTCATATTAATTTTTCGTAAATTATTCTTTTATAGATTAGGCCGTTGATTTTCTTAGTTGAATTGTTTCACATGTTTTATGTGGAACCTTATAGAGTCTCCTATACGGTATTGGTTTTGTGTATATATTATTGAGTCCCTTACGTTTGCTGTTAATTGCTTATATCTACTTTATTTGACTTTTCGTGTATAATTGTCTCATTGTAAATCATACCACATCTCCATATATTTATATTACGGGTGTTTACTACTCTGGTGTTTGTCTTTTCGTTAGACGATCTTCTTCTATTACATGTATAAACCATGTTGTTGATTTAAAACAAATAACATAAACACACCTAAATTATATTTTTTTTAACTCATACACAACAGCACAGAGCCTTCTTTGTTTCTGTCTTTTAAGTTCCGTTATTTATATACTATCATTTATAAACAGATATTTTTAAATGTAATTTTTACACATACCAGATAATATCCGTAATAAAAAAAAATACTTATTGAAAGTTTCTGGTGATTTTTGTTTTTAATGTGGATGATTTCTGATTTCCTGCAGATATATACATGAAGAAGTTCTTTTGTTCTTTTCAAATATACACGATCCCAAACGAACTAAACGACCACCGGCTATATTTTAAGGATTTATATATCTATAAATAACTCTTTATACTAAGGTTTAAACTCCATAAAACAAGGTGCGCATCAAATTGATATGGTTTTTATCTTAGTGTCTTTTTTGTCTCATAGCTGCTCTTTAATTGTTTTGATTCTGAAAAATCCTTGAATTTCAATATTTGGCTTTAAACGACCATAAAAAAGGTAAATCAAGAAAAGCACATAGGGCTAGTCTATCAGCCCCTGAGGGGATCATCATCTCAATAGTCAGTGGTGCGGTACATCCTTTGTTATCCACTTTTTGGGCTTTGTGTGATCTCACTGTGATCGTACAAAGCTTTTTTCCGAAAAGCGCTACAGACGCATGAAATTCATAACGTGTTATTTGCTATTGTCTATTTATGATATCCTATGTAATAAACGATGCTCACTTTATTCAAATGCATGACACCTCAGCCAATTCAGGCGAGGTCAGTTTCACCATATCACTTCTTCAAACGATAATAAGAGTAACAGAGCAACTTGAAAACATACTCAGACCACGATAATAACTTTAAAGTGACCATCAAATTGTAAAGACATACATATGTTTTATTGTATTTTTTATTACATCTGTATGAATGGATTTATATTGCAACATTTTTTTTTGCCGCATATTTTTGTGGTAAATGATTTTGAGATTACATGGTATAGTCAGGTAAGTCGACTTCTATGATGGAGGCCAATACATTACATGTGCCCACATAGGATGTTGGCAAATCGTTATCTACAAGAATTGCAAATATACAAACATATATTAATTTTTTTTTAAACGGAACATCCAACATAATTATGTTTTGTTGGCTATTTTGTAACCTGATTGTCTCAAACGATTAAAATAAAACATATTTGTTGTCTTTTTACTGTTTACTCTCCACCAGTTATGAAGAAGGACTGTTTTCATCATCAATATCCATAACAGTTACTGTATTGTTCCATTCTACAGCATGACTGTAAGTATTTCCTATTTCACTGGATATTTCATTATAATGGTCTTCAGTTGCAATGGTCACTTCCCTCATTTGAACAGGAATATGAACATGTCCACTGTTTTGCCTGAAGAGTAAACTTATTCTTTTAATTTCTAGTAATGGCAATTACTTTCACATGTTGCATCGTGCATGACATTTGTTCGTTAGGTTCGATAATTGAAAAGCATCTTTTTTGAATCACAGTTCGTTAGCACATACACATTTGTAACTTACTAATTAATTATTTAACCGATGTCTAAATGTCATAAGCAATCCATTTGTATTTATTATCTGGTATTCATATTTATATAAATAGTGTTTCTGCAAATATCAAAGTGTGATTCAAACCCTGTTCTTGTTTTATATGACTTAATGTACTTACATTTCCATCTGTTGTAAGACTTTTTCTAAGCCTTAAAAATAAGAAAAGTCACGATTTGTTATTATTTTTGATGATTTTGTCGTTGTTAACGAACTAACTGCTGTACTAAAAAATAGCATTGTTGAAAAATACACAAAATAAGTTCAAAAACATCAATCGAATTGATTACAACTGTAGTATTCCTGACTAGGTACCGACATTTTGTATATGGATAATGCTGGATTAAACCTGGTTTTATAGCCAGCTAGACCTCTCACTTGTATGAATTTCATTGATAATTGATACAGTCAAAACTATTAAGTTTGTTAATGATTTTTAATTTAAAAAAATAACAAATTAAAACGGTTTGTTATACATGTATCAGTCATGTCAGTACCAAAGTACTTACGACTATACTTATCAATCACTTCGCATTTGATTGATATATATTAGTCTTGTTATTTTTGAAGTTTGTGGGATTCCTGTTTTGATTGTTTTCTGTATTTATTTATTTTGAAATATCACAGATCCTAGGTTTTGACATGGTTTATTCTTAATTACATATAATAGTGTTCTGTTATCTGTCTTTTTACATGAGTTTTGTGTTATCTTCTTGATTTGGTCCCTGCACATCCCGTCATTGTGTAATTGTGTTATGGTAATTTTTTGCATCTTATTATACATTTTTGTTTTTGTGCTATACACTACTTCTTTTCTTGGATCATTGTTATGCTTTAATAGTGATTAAGATGTTGACTTATATACTCCACATTTTGGCATTGTTACCTGTCTGTTTGTTTTGTTCACACGTTATTGTAAAGTTTTATGCGTCTGTCATAAATACATAGAAAGAATTGTAGCTAGCAGTTAAACTTAGATCATTCATCATGTTTTACATAAGGCTATACATGACCTGTTCCAAGTTAGAACATATGTTTTCCATTCGTTTGATGTGTTTGAGCTTTTTACTTTACCATATTATAAGGAACTTTTCTTTTTGAGTCTTACTTGGATTTATGGATTTTCGTTATTTTGCATTTATCCATATGATAGGAATTTACGAAATTTGCAAATTGAACATGATTAATTTCTATTGTCTCGTTTTACTTTCAAGGGTTAATCATTCTGTTTTAAAAAAAACAAATTCAACGATTTTCCCCGATTAATTTCACCAAAATAATCCGATATATTAAGTCTTCTATTCCACACATCTTATAGCATACATTTGTAAATATTCATTGCAATTTTATTTCAAAATGATAGAGTGAAAAGAATCAAATTGAGATTGGCACTTTTAATTTATACATGGCAATCACCACATGTACAGTACATACATTAATTTATTGACGTATTTTTTAAGGAAAAACAAACGTTTAGATACGCATCAGCTGCTTAGAAATGTTTTCATTCATTATTTACTAAGTTATTACCTTTATTTGATCGCCACATTCTATAACCAACTCCAAAGACTAATATCAATAAAAATACCGTAGTCAACGGGACAAAAATGTATAAGGTAGATCGTGATTTCTCTGTAACATATAAATTCGTAAGATAATCGTGTTAGTCTTTGTATTTTCGTTTGTTTAAAAAGAAATAACATACTTGTCTGCAATGAATGATATCACGTCATTATATTCTCAATTAATATATCGAATAGATATAAATCTAATATGATTGGACCCACAATTGTAATTCTAAATATTTTTAAGATTTGAAACTCACACACACCACGCATTGCTTAAGAAAATTCAGATATATCATATGTGTTGACTCAAGATATTTTGTAAGTGCACTTGTGTGTTTCATTATACTTCAATGCACCATGCAAACGTGTCTGGTATCTTATTTATCTAAGGTCAAATAAAGTATTACTACTTTCACATGAAAGCATTATGAATGACGAGTCCATGCTTTTATCTTCTTTTGAGGCAGAATGTATAGATTAATTTTTTTTATCTCTTTAGAAGTCGCTCCTCACTATCCTACTACCTGTCGATACATTTGTTTTTGGCATTGCACAAGTCATGTCTTCTCGGACTGTTTATGACGTTCAAACACTAAATCCCGGGAATGTGTTTTAGTTGATTTTAGTCTCTGACGCGTGATTTTTTTTTATTATTAATTTTTTTAGGCTTTTAACTAGCTGTCAGTAACTGCGATTACTCTCAAATCCTATTTTCTTGTTAATTCTACCTGTTGATACTTTTAATAATGTTTTTTGTAATTTTATGATATTATGGATCTTGTTTATATACCAGCTTTGATTATTTGGAATATCTACTACTGTTCACTTCTTCGTGCTACATTTGTATGAACATCAAGATTATTCTCCTTAAATCTGTACAGGGAAGTTTTAGCTATATCTCTAACTGTATAGTTTCATTGTTGATATTCACCCCAATTTGTATCCAGTGTTAAATTTTGTACTTATATGACATAACTTTCTTGGCATTCCTAATTATTGGAAGAGTTTTATACACATAAGAAGTATACCTAAAACGACAAACCGGTTTTCTTCAAAAGTGATTATTTTCGAAGGGTTAAATATTTCGCGGTGGTGTTTTGCCATGGCTTTGTTTGAACTTTTTTGTTTGTTGTTTGGCCTTGTATGTTTCTCCCTGATACTTTATTACCTGTGTATATGAATTCAGGTATCGCGGATCAAATTTATTCGTCCATAGTGTTTAAATTTATGTTTTTTGATTGAGTTAAGCCTTCCAATTGATAGTGTTCGTGTGGTTTTCTAAATTGTGATGTTATGCTATTGTTTTAGAAAAAGGGAGAAGGTTTGGAAACTTCAAAACGTTTAATCCCGCTGCAAATGTTTGCACCTGTCCTAAGTCAGGAATATGATGTGCAGTAGTTGTCGTTTGTATATGTAATTTAGACGCGTTTCTCGTTTCTCGTTTTTTTATATAGATTTAGACCGTTGGTTTTCCCGTTTAAATGGTTTTACACTAGTAATTTTGGTGCCCTTTATAGCTTTGTGTTCGATGTGTGCCAAGGCTCCGTGTTGAAGGCCGTACATTGACCTATAATGGTTTATAATTTTTCTTTTGGATGGAGAGTTGTCTCATTGGCACACACACCAATCTTTCGGCAACGGTAAATTTTTATTTTCTTATTTTCTGAAATGAGCTTTCAATAGTATTAAATTGCAAAAATATTCACTGTATTGATAAATATACAAACCAAACTGTTTTGACGAAAACGTGACATTGGCGACGTTTTGATATATGTTTGTGTCTGTCCTGTTTGTCATTGAAATATACAGGTGTTCCAGTAACTCTTCCTTACTGACAACGACCTCTGAACTATAAGAATATTTTCGAACATGACAGTTAATCTTGTTTATGTTTAGTATTTGTTTCTTGTTAAAAACCAATGTTGCAATAAAGCCTGTTATATTTATCGCATGTCTATTGACTTGGACGCTGATGTTTGACGCTTTTATAGTTGCCCAGTGGTCTTTGTTGTTGAAATCTAATCTTATGTCATTCAAATACCAACTCAAATCGGGAGCACCTCCTTCGCAGTGAAAAGCAATCGATATTAAAACAAATTCATTTCGAATGGAAATAGTCTGTTCAGAAATAACTGGGGGACCTAAAATATTTAAATAATATTATGACATTGAAGGTATGAGCAACTACAATGTTTGCTACAGAAAACATCATAATTTGATGATTTTATTTACGATGTATAGTAAGCGTCATTCAATTTTACTACATTGTATGATAATAATTCATGTTTTGCATCTGAATAACAAACTGATCCCGATAACTTATATAGTTACAGTGTAACTTAAGACAAACCTGGTCACCATGTGTCAATCGCATCCACAAGAAACAGTATATCTCTCTCAGATAAACGAGCTATCTTAAAAAAGTTCTTTAGAAACAAAAAAGTATTGGAAAAAAAATAGGTAAAGCTTGAACAATTATGCGATACATTTGATATATTGGTACATTATATTCTATGTTTACCAATTAATTTTTAAGAGTCAATTTGACCATTGTCAGACCTAAACAGGAACTAACTCGATGTACATTTACTTTAATGTTGCACTGAAGTTGAATATCAATCTATAAACATTTGATTTTAAGTGTGTTAACAGCATGAACATCTTTGTTTTAAATTATGACCTCCTCAAATGTGTCTTACCAAAAATGACTAAAGATGACCTTGCAAACAGTCTCGTACCATTTGACATCCATTCACATACATAATCTCCCCCGTCTCGATAATCACAATGACTTATACCTAACATAGCTCTCTGATTTTCTACTTTTCCTTTGAATGTTTGTACATGTTCATTATGAAAGTAATGTTTCCATTCCACATCAACGGTATTGTTATTCATATTCAGAGTATTGCATGTGATATTTACTGACGACGAAGCAATGCATTTTGTCATTTCTGTCTCAACAGTGACATTGTATCCTAAAGGAAAAAAGAAATTTGATAAAAAAAAAATGAAATGTCTTTATAATGCTTTATAAATAATAGAAAACTATTACTTTTGTATCATTCTTTTATATTATTTTGAAAATGAAAATTGTTAAAAACAGTTTATTCATTTTTTGATAGTTTCTGCATATCCTGTCTCCTTTAAGACTGGTTTGTGTCGCAATAACGTGTCAAGGTAATTGGACATGCCATTTTGAATTTAGTCTGCACCTCAAAGTTTGCTAAGAACTGTGGTCAAATAGAAATAATGGCATAAGTAGTATACCGCCTTTAAAAATTCATAAATCAATTGAGAGAAAAAAAATCCGGGATACAATCTAGAACCGATGGAAACACAAAAATAATAAGAGGAAAAAACGTAATAACAGTATTGCAAAAAAACCTTAATAACAATGAAAAATTCGTAGAAACGAACTATAAGATAGCAATTACCATATTCCTGACATGGTACAGGACATTTAAAAAAAAGAGAATAACTCATGTTATCGATATAGTCATGGGTTCAAAAATGGTCCTAGATATAAAACATTCTTTTTGTTAGCAGTTTTTGAGAAGGATTGACGAAGACAATTCATATCGTTTGGTTTAACAGGCAACTTTTGACATGCCTTAAGACAGGGTAATTTTCTAAAGTATATCCCAAAATATCAATTTCGTACTATTAGATATTTAATTAAGGCATATCAATTGGTTTGGGTGACTTATCTTCAAAGGAA
Source organism: Mytilus trossulus (assembly GCF_036588685.1). Taxonomy (NCBI): domain Eukaryota; kingdom Metazoa; phylum Mollusca; class Bivalvia; order Mytilida; family Mytilidae; genus Mytilus; species Mytilus trossulus. Next base: position 31,070,694 of record NC_086382.1, read on the forward strand.
TACAGTAGCCGAGTGGTCTTAGTAGTTACTTCTGTAATCACTAGCCAGTCAACACTGAGGTTGTGAGTTCGAACTCCGCTCTTACGGGTGCATTCGACTCCAATCTTAATTAACTAGGATTGTCAGTTTTCCTATCGAATATCGGTGGTTTTCAACGGCACTCAGGCTTCCTCCACTTATAAAAAAACTTCCCGCCACGAAATAGTCTGAATGCGGTCCTTAAATGTGGCGTTAGAACACCAACAATCAACAACGATCAATCAAAGGAATACATCGATCATTATATTGATTCTTTAAACGGAATATATTTACCACTTTCAAGAGGCATCGTTTTTGGCACAACTTTTTTGAACTTTTGGTCCTCGATGCTGTTCAACATCGTACTTGTTTCGGCTTTCAAACTTTTGTATCTGGGCATCACTAGTAAGTCTTGTGTGGACAACATGCACTTCTGGCGTATTAAAATTTTAAACTTATTGCCTTTTGTAGGCTAATATTCGTGTGTTTCTTTGTCAATTGTGTTCTCCTTTTTATTTATATTGTACATGTAGTCCTGTAATGTTGTGTTGTCATTTAAATGTTGTATTTTTACATGGCCATAAAAGAGGGATATTTGACATGCCACAAAACCAGGTTCAACCCAACATTTTTTTCATTTAAAAATGTCCTGTACCAAGTCAGGAATATGGCCATTGTTATATTATAGTTCGTTTCTGTGTGTGTTGAATTTTAAGTTTTGTCTGCACAGCAAATCAGTTAGTCATATTTAGTCTTCTAAAAGCTTAAATAAAGGAAACCAACTGAAAGATTGAAAATTACTTTTCAATTACTGTGCAGTCTTTTGAGAGTTGTACAGATCAAATTTGACAGTTGATATTTGATCTTCCAACTGATATCCTTCAAACTCAAGAACATTCTTTACTGAATATTCACCTAAAATACGTTCAAGATGCAAATGTACAGGTAATTCTATACTACCAATGTCGTTCCTGATAGCCACCATGTACTGTCCAAAATGTTCTTCATCAGTTGGTTTTATGCTTGATTCTAAATAAAACGTACTGTTACATGTATTAAGCATGTGAAGATCTTCGTATTTTGATACTTTCCAGACACCGAGTTTACCTCCAGCAGATTTTGCCCAAGACGCGGTCGGTTCTGGGTAGGACTCAACTTTGAGTAAAATTCGCTTTGCTTTTTCCAACTGAGTTGTATAATTTGTATGATGATGCATTGTTGTCGGACGAACTGAAACGAAAGGGAATATATTTTGTAAAACATGATTAAATAGAGAAGAATACATAAGTAACGATAAATATGTATGACAAGGTATCAATTGTTTCTTTATATTTTAGCGTTAAGTGGTATATAAATGTGATGTCTTAAAATTTAGTAAATTGTTTTTTTTACATAAAAAAAATGTATTTCACACGTTAATAGCTCTGATTCATTGTCTAGATTTGGCCATATTGTTTGTTAAGCTCTTAATTGTTAAAATATGCATCTGGTTACGTAAACGAGCGATATACCTTATTAAACTTTGGATAGGGGTATTCTTATTTGAGCAACACGACAGATGCTATATATGATGCAGGATCTGTTTAAAGACCTATATATTTTCGTGTTTCCTATATATATTCGACTTTTTTGGTAAATTAAATTAGATGCTTAATAATTCTAATAGTGATTCCCTGTAACAGAATGTTCTTTCATTGATGTTATTTGTTCACTGTATAAGTATAACGCCCAAATAGGAGTTATGGTAAGAATTGATTGAAATCGAAATGACCTTTTGTTTACTGAAATCTACAATTGATACATGTTTCGGCCATTCCCATAAATAGTTCGACTGATTGTGTCCTTGTCCTATTCCCCATTCAAATGGTGTGAATACGCATGGCGGATGCGTACATGTGCCATCTATGAAGAAGGATGTGTCTATCATTCCAGTGCACCTGATACCCCCCTTTTGTTATGGGGGAAGTATTGGTCAGCTTTTATTTTTCTGTTTTCGATTTATGAATTTGAATAATACTTTGGTATCTTTCGCACCTCTTTGCGCTGACGGCATACCCTATATTGACACACAGCTGGTCTTACACCCATTGAAATATCATGCGATTTCTTTTAGATTTCTTTATTTTCAATTATTCGATTTCCGCAAACTGAGTAATTAATCTTGATTTGTATCTCGTTAATGGATTTGTGAGATTGAACAGGCTTATGTCTCATCAAACTATTAAATAAAAATTGGTATATTTGGAAATAAAGGCAACAGTAGTATACCGCTGTTCGAAACTCATAAATCCATAGAAAAAAACCCGGGGTAAATGCATCAAATATAAGAGTAGAACAACGACACAACAAAAACACAACATTAAACTGTAACACACACAGAAACGAACTAAGCATTAGACAAAATCCGATGAGAATAAAAAATATAACATCAAAACTATATACACGAATGTGGGATATAAAATTACCGTGACACGTCTAGTAGCAATACGAATTCGCACTCAAATATAAGAGGACGCAACAGAAACACAGCGTTAAAATTTAACACACACAGAAACAAACTATAATATAGCAATGACCATTTTTCTGACTTGGTACAGGACACTTTTGAAAGAAAAAAATGTTGGGTTGAACCTGGATTGGTGGCATGGCAAACTTCCAGCTTTAATGGCAATTTTATATATATATCATTTCAAGGAAAACATAACATGACAGGACTACAATACAAATAAGTAGGTGATTATATAGGACAGAGAAACACACGAATAATAGCTAACAAAAGGCACAAGGTTTAAAATTTAATACGCCAGAAGTGCGTTTCATCCACACAAGACAACCAGTGACGCTCGGATGAAAAAAAAGCCAAAACAAGTACAAAGTTGTAAAGCACTGAACACAAAAAGTAAAAAAAAAAGTTGTGTCCAATACGGCTTAGGTTTTAAGCTTGAGAAAAAGAACATCCTTATTATTTATAATAATTAATACTTTTTCAAACATTAAATTTTATAAAATTACTATAAAATAGATATGCACGCCATGGTAAAACTGAAGTATCAACTAACTACAGAATAAAAACGGATACATTACATAAACCAACATAATCCAGCACAAAAAATACACACCCGAGTTCGTCAAAGCTTCAACGCACAAAGTGACGTCACATTTAAAATCGTAAAAACACACACAAAAAGACGTCACAATTGAAATTCTAAAAAAGCACACAAAGTAACGTCATGTTTAAATTCTAAAAAAGCACACAAAGTGACAAAAATAAGATAGAATTAGGATTGATTTAAGAGCCAGTCTGCCATAAAACCATGCAAAATCGCAAATTTCGTCCAAATTGGTAGTAATAACTTTGCAACATTATATATATTTCCAAAATCTTTGGGTATTTAGGAGTTAAGATAAAAAAAATTTTTTTGTTAATTCACACTATTTTCCATTTAACAGTCTTATTTGCATATTTGTGAATTATAACAAAATAATGCAAAAAAATCACCAAAATTTAGGTACTTTTTAAAGGTCTGAATAATTGATATATCTCTCAAATATAGCATTATCTTGTTATATTTTGCAAAGAATATTATAAAAAAAAGAAGGAAAAATGCATTTTGACATACTTTTTACCTTTTGGCAGGTTGCCAGAGAGATTCGTGCAACAAATGTATTAGGCCGTGTTCACATTTGGTTTAATGTAATGTATACTAGTTTCACATAAAATTTGTTCACATCTATACACCTTGTTTAGCTACCTGGACATGAGATTTGTTCACACTTGTAAACTATATGTCATTTAAGTGTTCATTACGTAGAACCGAATTCAATTTTTCGAACAACTATTCTAGCAGTTAGGGAACGACTATTTGACATTAAAAAAGGGTGGTGGTGGATTTTCCAATAATTTAAATAAAGAAAAGCCAGTCATTCAGATGATTAAAATGAACAAATATTCTGAATACAAAGTTTCCCCATACATTATAGTGTTAAATATTGAATTGGTACCATCGAGAAAAAAACTTTCGCGCGAGAAAAAAAATCTGACTCAGAACCCCCTCCCCCTTCTTTTAAAGTAAAGTGGTTGCGCCTTTATGAAAGCCATTTTGCATGATTTGCAGTAGTTTAAAAATGTCTCAAGTACGCATTAAAAACGTAGGTTCATCATCAGGATGCTTACAGACGAAGAAAAATAATTGAGATGTTAAGGATCACAACATTTCTATCTTTTCTGTTTGTTTCAAATGGTATTTTTTTTCTCCAAGGAGTATTTGACAAATTTGATTACCAGCATCGAAAAAACCACGCAATAAGACGTTTGCGCGAACAAAATTCTGGCTCAAATAAATAAGCAAAATACCCCCTTCTCCCTTTTCCCCTTTTAAGTTAAGTGGTTGCTTCTTTATAAAAGCAATGGTGATGATTTGCAGTAGTTTAAAATATTTAAGATGTCTCGATTAAGCAATAGAAAACGTAGGCTGCAGCAGCGTGCTTGCAGGCGAAGAAGAAGGATTGATATATAAGGGTTCACTATATTTCTATCTTTTCTGTTTGTTTAAAATATTATTTATTCTCCAAGGAGTATTCGACAAAGGTATCGGCAAATGTTTCCTTTTAGTTTGAAGTGTAATTTAAGTGTAAACGGATCCGAGATACTAGACAAACAAAACATTTACCCCACACTTTTTAAGTAATGCATTTATGAGTGTATCGTTGTTTGAGTAGATACCAGTGGCAAATATGTCTGTGCAAGTCAAGTCGATTTGGAAAGACCTTATTTTTCAAATGAATTATGTGTTCGGCAATGATGCTGCTCTGAGTCTTGATAAAGGCTTATTAAAGCTACGTTAAGTTTTTTTTTCTGATAATTGTTATAATTATCAATATTATTCAAAAAATGTATCTTCCTTAAATATACACGGTGAAACTAATGTTTTAAATGCCTAGTTTTGTGTACACTTATTCTACACAAGGCCTACATCGAGTATCGACTGCATGTAGACAAAACATGATTTACACTACATGTAAACATTAAGTTTTATCATGGGCACATAATTTTGTTTAGTTTAAGTGTGAGTTACACTTACACAACACCGAGTTTAGGTCAGTTAGAACACGGCCTTAGATAACTTGCATGTAGTACATGTACTCAGTAGGTGTTTTCTCTCAAGATCATATTTATTTTAAAACTTTTAGGATTTTTTTAAAGGTGCATATCAGTTCTAAGACAAGTAAAATTTTTTAGCCTGGCAAATAATGGGAAGTTAGTTAAAAATGCCCCAAAATTTCTATAAAATGCACTATTGTAATAGTTTTTGGCCCTTAACATTTTAACTAAAACTGATCAAAGTAGACTTATATTTCGGACAATAACTTGAGTCTAAGTGTATAGATCTTTATGATTTCTTTTCAGAAGGTTCAATACCACAAAAGGAAGATTTGGAACGATTTTGGGGATGATGGTCCCTACCGTTTAGGAATTAAGGGCCCACAAGGGGTCAAAAACAAGCATTTTATAGTTTACGGATACTAACTTGTGTATAAGTATTTCAATTGCTCTGATATTGTATCATAATGTTTATAACCACAGGTAGAAGGTTTGGATTTCTTTTAATGGGTCATGGAATCAAAGTTAGGAAAAAAGGGTCAAAAAGGGGCCCAAAACAAGCATTTTTCTTATTTCAAGACGATTACTTGTGTGTAATTGTATGGATCTCTTTCAAACTGTACCACAATGCTCCATGTAACAAATGGGAGGCTGGGATATGGTTTTGGAATAATCGCCCAAAATATGTAGGAATAAGGGGCCAAAAAAGGGCCGAAAAGAAGCACATTTCTAGTTTCCAAACAATATCTTGGGTTCAAGTACATGTATATGGATCTCTCTGTAATTGTACTACAAGGTTCTATACTAAAAAGGAAAGGATGGGATTGTTTTTAAGGGTTATTGCTGAAAGGGGGGTTTCAATAAGTTTGGGGGGAGGATTTGTTAAAAAAAATTAAGGGATTTCTTTTTTTTTTTTTTTTTTTTTTCAAATTTCAAATTTTTTAAATTTTCAAGAAGATATCTTCAATTGCACAGTATTATGCAATAGATTTGTTGATCTTTGGCCATATTTATTTTGTAACAAAAACCAAAAATTCAATCACAATCCAAATTGAGACAGCATCAATCTTGAACATTGTGACCATATTTAATTTGCCCCAACTATTCAGAGTCCAACCACTGCGGTTGTATAAAGCTGCGCCCTACGTTTTCACATACTTTCAATTGATGACAGTCTTTTAAAAAGCTTGTTATATGAAACAGAGTTATGAACATACTTGTACTTCAAAAAATCTTCCTCTTTGAAACTTTTGATTGGAATGCAACCAATTATAGGGCCAATCACTCATTGCGTGTCTTGATTAGAATGTTGTGTCTATTAGAGCGTATGTAAAATAAATGTGGCCATTTCTTTTTTATCTACGAAAAAAGATTATGTTTGCATATATAATGTTCCATATGAAAGTTTTTGATTTATATCTCAGATTAAATCAAGATAAAAGAAAGAAATTTGAGGTAACCCTACTTCTTCAAAAATCGAAAGCTTTTCCAAAATTATCTTGAATGTTCCCTCTCCAAAGAGCATCTCTTTCGTGTTTGTTGATACTTTGAGATTTTGATTTTCAGTCCCCTAACGGCTAACGTCTAAGTGGACTTAGGTTTGCACTGCGTGTCTGCCAGTCTGTCTATCTGTCAGTTCGGCAAATCAGACTTTTTTTGTGCTTGTAGATTTTGATTTGATATATCATGACAAGTTACAGGTCAAATTCATTATTCAAGTTTTATGGTGGTACCTAACACTATAGGGAGATAAGTCTGTAAAATCACCTAAACGTTTTAATGACGTTGTGTTGTTAAGCTTCTCAATGATCAAAATTAGTTTTTGTCAAACTGCTATATAAACAGTGTAATTTTTCTGATAAAATGCTTGGTTCAAATTTTTTAAAAGTTTTATATTTTTGTCAAAGGGTCAAAGTAAATACTTTGCCAAAACTTTATGAAAATTAAACGAGCCAGTCTGTGATAAAACCATGCAAAATGGTCCAAATCCAAAATATTCCAATCAGGCTGATATTTTGTATTTTAGATACCTTATATGTAATAACTATTTGTGCAAAATATTTTGGAAAAATATTCAGCCATTATTTGTGTATGCCGAACATTCGAAAATTGATACTGATATACCATTTAATAAAAATGAAATTATAATACTTTTTAATATCAAACTAAGGTAGCAATTAGACAGTTAACTATATTAAATAGCCATGTCGGTGTTTATTCTGAATCAAACTGCAAACACAATACATCGTATGAATGAGGTTGAACCAAACAAAAATCTAATAAATGAAGAGGGTGTTTATTTTCTTTACTATTACACATGAATATAACAAAAAAAGACGTCAAGACATTGGACAAAATCCGATGAGAATTACAAATATAACATCAAAACTAAATACATGAATTTGGGATAGAAAAGTACCGTAACACATCTAAAATAATGCCAAGTCAAACTCAGCAAAAGAGGGACGAAAGATACCAAAGGGACAGTCAAACTCATAAATCAAAAATAACCTGACAACACCATGGCTTAAAATGAAAAGGACAAACAGACAAACAAAAGTACACATGACACAACATCAAAAACTAAAGAATAAACAACATAAACCCATAAACCCCACCAAACACTAAAGGTGATCTCAGGTGTTCCGGAAGGGTGGGTTGATCCTGCTCCACATGTGGCACCCGTCGTGTTGCTGATGAGATAACAAAACAGCAACAATCGGGAATAAGTCATATTCGGTAATTAAAAGATAAGACGACGTAATGTTTCCACAATCTAACACTTGGTAATTATATCCTAAGCTAGTTTGGACAAAGACACATCGTGTGGATCAACCAAATCGTAATGGTCTCCGTAATTGTACCGGGTGTCATTTTTAATCTGTCCTCATCATAACTTTGTTGGAGCAGTTTCTGCGTAAAATTAAAGAATTTCGCAAGGTATTTTCTTTTTGTCTTTTAGAAGGTTATGAATGAATTCTGCTTAATACGACTACAAAAACAGATCTTCCACTAGGGGTGCACAATTAGTACCCATTGTAATACCGACTGTCTGTTGAAATATAAATCCTCCAAACTCATCAAATATGTTGTCGATCAAAAAGTCCAGCATTTTGATGATATTATCTTCAGTATATTTTCTGGTAGTTTCAGTGTGGTTCTTCACAAAATATAAATTATTGTAACCCAGAACAAGAAATTTGTCTCTACAATTTCCATTTTTATAGAAAAGCTCTGTTAAATGTGATGGTGAAGTCGGTCTTTCCACTGAGCATGGAGAATAGTAGTGTAGAGCTTAAAAAATCAAAAATCTTTATGTTGCTTCAAAATTGCTAAGATTGTGATCAAAGATTAGCAGTAGATCTTTCGAACTTTTTGAAAATCCACATCTTGTTAACACCACTGGTATAATATATCTCATCACACTATTTTTGAAGCCCATCTTTAACTGTAGAAAGAAGAGTAATCAGTACTTAAGAAGGGTGTTCAGTCGAACATTTTGAAGGCCCAGCTATGTATCGGTATTTCTATGGAGTTTTGTGTATTTTAGGAAAAACTTTTATGATTTAAAAGTCAATGGTCAAAACAGTAGCCTTTTCATATCACATACCTTCTACCATACATCGGCACAAAAGGATGGGCTTTGCTCAATAATGAAGTTCGCACGGTTACCTATAATTGTTAATTCTTGTGTCAGTTTGGTCTGTTGTGGAGAATTGTCTCATTGGCAATCATACAACATCTGTTTTTCTTTATACTTAGACCAATGTAGAACTTAAAGTTGTTAAATAAACAAAAATTATAACACTTACAATTTACGGTTACTGTTATGCTAGCAACTCCAATTCCAACTCTATTTTTTACCTGACAAAAATAAGTTCCTCTGTCGTCTTTGGATGCATTAGCTACAATTAAGTTGAAGGATCCATTTGTTGAAATATTATTTTGTTCATAAAGAAACTTATACCAGTAAACACTGTCATGTGCGATATTACTTTCGTAATAACATGATAAGTTGAATTGCTTCCCTTCGTCTACATTTGTTGATGGACATACTTTGACATAAACCTTTGGTTTTACTGAAAATAAAAAGAGCACATTTTAACAACAACAAAAATGAGTCTCAAGCTGAATTCAAAAATAAAATTACATAGAAACTGACAAAATCAAACGTTATCAACATATGGAATTTTTGAGAAAAAAAATGTTGTCCTATTCCTAGCCAATTCGAGTACTTACAAAGCGGTGTGTTTCATTTGGTTTTATAGCAAGATAAAACTGCCATTTCTATGAAATTGGTGTATGCGGTGTGTTTGGGTATTTTCTTATTTTTAGCAACGTTACATCTATGCACTTTAATTCATCATGGTATTTATTTAGATTATTGATCTTTATTGATATTCATAATTGTAAAATACAAAATGTATACTCTCTGTATATAGACAATCCAAAAGAAATATATTGATCTCACTTAAATATAAAGACACAGTTAACGACCATGTGCCAACATTTTGAGTCGGAGATGCTTACCACATTATGTAATCTGATTATTAAAGGGACATTTACTGCACATGTTTTTTTATATAGTGGTCAGAGTACATAGATTTATTGCAATACGAGCTATAATTTTGATTAATTAATATGTAGGCCCATGTATTTAAAGTTTGTTTATAAATACAAACACAATTCAAGATTCTAGTTTCAGTTTAAGTTCATCTGCCATATATGTCATGCACTTCAAATCTTTGATCAACTATATAATATCTTTAGTTGATCTTTGTTAAGTAGGTTTTACTCAATTGTGGATATATATCATTAAGTGCTTACTACAGCACTTTACGAAAGTAAACAATCATTTAATGTGTTTTTTCATTCAAGAACTTAGATTTACTCGTTTTTTAATTAGAACAAAATTTCAACAATATTGTTCGAGTTGTATTCCAAAACGTTTGTAATGTATAATTCTATTCCCTTTTTCTAATAGTTATCATAGGTACCAGGCTTATATTAATTTGTGTTTTGTTATCACAATGGAGATTTTTTTTATTTATTTCAATTGACAACAAACTAAACCCTGAACAAGACACCAAGTATTTTCAATGTAAATAAATTATAAAGATATAAAATAAAATAATGATATGATATGACGCTTACAAAATAGGCGAAGGCTGAATGTCTTTTTCAAAGATGTATTTGTTATGTTGTTCCTTGCAAGACATGTGAAGTTTTGTCCATCGTTAGATTTGTTTGGAGTAAACTCGTATATTAACATTTTAGGTCCACCAACTGCTATCATATGTTGATCTGAAAACCATTTTAATGTTTCTGCTGGTATACCAGTGTTAACTGTACATTTGATCTTGAATTTTTCACCTTCGTTTGTAAAAACTTCTTTTAGATTTGTGCTATTTTGAATTCTCATATGTGTCGGTTCCTCTGAAAGTAATTTTCAATACAAATCGCATTATATAATTTTAAAGGACAAGAAAATATAAGTCGGAATAATGTTACCAATATGAAGTCTGGCTTAGAAATACCACAAAAGTAGAGATTATTCATTTTTTAATGTTTGGTCTCTTGAAAAGCAGTTAACTACTGTTGTCTTTATTGAGATATCAAATGTTTTAATCTGGAAAACATCCTGCAAATGATCTTGGATTCGATTGATATGGTTTAAAAATTCCTTCAAAATTCGTATTGAAAAACATGCATTAAAAGGCTGAAGAGCCAGTTGTGTCACGTTTAATGCGTAAATAATTATCGGTTCATGTCAGTTTTTTTGTAAGCCAAATTATCATTTTGTTTTTAAATCTTTCTGTCAAGCCTTTTTCGGCAGTTGAAAACAAGAAATACTGCTTTTTTTAAACCATAGTCATAAATAATACATACTACTTATAAAAAGTGAAATGTTAAAAAATTTGACGATTCTGTTTTCATCCAGCGTTTCACATGTATACGTTCGTTCATCTACTAAAGAGACATTTTGAATAACCAAGTTGTAATCATTCGTTATATTAATTCTCTTGTTTTTGTCATTTGCAGTCAGATCGAATGAATAAATAGTTCCTTTGAGGTCTTTCCAATACAATACAGGTTTCATTGGACATTCAACAATGGCTGTTAAACCTTCGTTCACATATATCATCGAGTGTGTGTCTGCATAAACTACAACAGAAATTATATTGCTTTATGCGTTCAAATTGGCTGTCATAACTTTATAATCGACCTGTGTGTGAATGAAATATTAATAACTTAGCTCTAAACATAAACTATAAAAAGGCAATGTATAGCAAAGCTAACATTTTAACCCAGTTCTATTTGTAAAGTAAGGGAGAGTATACAAACGCTTAACCCTTTTTGGCGTTTGTATTAATTAAAAACAAATGTGCAGGTTTGTAAAAATGATTTTCAAAAGCTATTTTGTTGAAATATTCTAAACATGAAGAGCAAAGTCTGCCATTGTAATGTTTACAATTTTGCGTTTACATGATTTACACAATCTAATAACTACTAAAAGATCTTCGATCACTATATTTGAGATGTATGATCATTCTATTTTTGTACGCTTATTTATACTAATATGCAGTCTCAATTGAAAGATTTAAACAATGGCTCATTTACCAGATGATGATATCATCAATATGCTCGAATTTTCAATCGATAAACATATTTTTAGTTTAGAGAATCGCTATAGCAACAGGCGATTTGTATTCTGAAAGGTAAGTCTTTTGCAAACCTACTTGTTAACGTGTTATTTTCCTACTGATGTTAATGTAATTTGAAGTATATTCATTCACAAATCTTTTTGAATATCATTCATAAGATTTTTGCAAAATTCTTAGTTTGAAGAACTCTATTACATAATCATATGTTTTAGAAAAAAATACCGATGAATTTTACCTTGTGCCAAAATATATATTGCTACGCACGCTGTAAATACACATGCCAATTTGTCCATTTTTGTTACTGCATTCAAAACTTGTATCCTAAAGTACACAAAATAGAAAATGAAATATTTATAATTCAAACATGTCAAAGACAATACGTGACACAGTAATGTAAACTACAATTATATAATTCGGGCGTTCGTTAAACTATTGGTGATGTTGGTTTCATGTTAATGAAACAGAAACCCAACCCATTTGAGTCAAAAGGCATCTTAGTGGCAACATAACCAGTTCAACAATTAAGAAATTGTACACAATGAGCAGACCTTAAATTGTTCTGATTCTGTTAAACTTTTGAATGAATTTGACGAAAAATTCAATGCCAAATACTTAAAAAAAATCAGATGAAAGATACCAGATCTCCTGTCAAGATACCTGTCTTTAAGCAGACACATGAATATACAAAACTTTTTAAGGCAAACTGATATTATAAGACTAACAAGTGTATTGTTTTAGTCCCCACTCAAATGAAAGGGTTTAATATTTTTATAGGGAGGGGTCGGCTACCCATGTTACACGATTGGTGTTGTTTATTCTACTCTTGTCTCGCTGGTTTGTTTTCTGTTTTTTTTGTCTCGTAAGTCTCATCATATCTGAATTGCAACAATCATTTGCGTTTTGTTAGAGATTACAAAATATTATTTACCTGCGTTTGAAAATAGCCACAAGGTTTAAATGTCAGAGTTCCTTCTGAAAATTACAAATCAGAAACAATGATATTTTAATGATTTTAATTGCGGAGCGGAAATATTTGTACGTTTTTCCTCACAGAACTATACGTAAAATAGTATTCATCGAAAATTTTAATAGATATCTTCCTTGTATATGATACACGATATAAAAATTTAATTTCCACAAACGCAAAAATCCTGTTAATATTTGTCGCCGTTTAAAGTTCCTATATCCTGTGGCAACTAGCAGTTGGTGACAAGAATATTTCAGTTTATACACGTCATACATCTGGTTATTTTCAAAATGATAAAATTTTATATTCAAATATAACTGTTATAATCGGTAATGTAATTGTCTACGACATGTATTGATACCTTTTAATGAACAAGTTGATTATTCGTATGTCATTTGCTTCACATTCTACAGCTGTGATCAATATTTTCTATATATGTTATGACACATATGAGTATTTGGACTATATGTGTATGGTCATGAACATATGTGTAAATATTCATATGGTCCGACCATGCGCGTAAGGTCCAGTTAATAAACAGTAGGAACTCTGAAAAATGTGTCCAATACATTTTGTTGTACTTAGTTTCTTAAACGAAATGTTTACTTATTCAATTCAAACATATTGTAATCACTGATTATAGATATTAATGAAATATTGTGAATTTTACTGAAAAAAAAAGAAATCATTATAAAATCATTTCTTTGCATTAAATTTTGATTCGTCTTACATTCTTGTACGAAACGCAGTATGTCGGCTTTTGAAAACAACTTCAAGCAATATTTAAACGAACTGTTAATCAAGTAGTCAATTGATTAGCTCACACGAATTTTGGATTTTCAAACCATTTTCTCTTCTATATTTTTTTAACTCATTTTGGTGTTTTAACATTGAACATTACTGCATTTTTCTTGTAAAACCCGATTTAATGACAGTTTGGAACAATAAAATATGTTCAAACTATCCATATCTCCTAGAAAAAGTGTGTTTTGTCCTTTTAAATCTTAAACTAAATGCTAGTAATTTTTATTAACATTTTGTGCCTGCTATATTTACCATCAACTAATTAATCAACATGTCGTTACTAAAGAGGAAGCCGTCAAACTCACTTTTTAAAATCCGAAATAATGTTGTTTGAATGCAACAGAATCTAAACTGAAATGGAATCTACCTACGTCATTTTAATTAGATATGATCCGAATTTGAAGCGTGCAAATTGTACAAGTAATGAAACATTATTTCGCTTTAAATTTTTATTCGTAACATAGTCAATCGAAGTGTCAATCAAAGGGGGCATCTAATTGACCAATTCAATTCAAGTATTGATCGATGTGCAAATCAAATAAGAAAAATTCACTAATGTTCTCTTTCATTTTATTTCAATACTTTTCTACTTTTTCCGCCGGTGGGTGTTTCTTTTGTATAAAACGCGTCGAGGGCACTGGATCAAAATATTTAAAGGCTCCATTTTAAAACGATTTTGAAGTGAAACAAAATCAAAAGATCTAACATTAGTAAATCATATTTAATCTGAGAAAGAAATTTAAATCCTGACTTCTTAAGAAAAGTCTGAACAATATTTTTTCTGACTTTTCCACTGCGGTTAATTCATTAATTTTAAGATTATTCGCTTGCTGTCAAATGTGTTTTCGTCGATAGCTTTCCAAATAATTCAGGAGATTTTGATGTAAACTAGTATATGACAAGATACTGAAAAATTTGAAAATTAACATCTTTATGTTTTTGAGTTACAAATTCAAGTAAGACGTCCATTTTCATTGCACTAGAATATTTGTTTTTAGGGGCCAGATGAGACCGACCTCCGAGTAAGGGTTTTTTCTCGCTGTGTTGACATATTTGTGACCTTCGGCTGTTATCGTCTATTATGTCGGGTTATTGTCTCTTTGACATGTTCCCTATTTCCATTCTCAATTGTTTTATTGTCTTTTTTGTTGTTGTTGGGGTGTAGATATACACGGCTACGTCCACTCTATGTTTTTTTTAGATGTTTTTTGTGTATACATCTGCTAATTTAAGCCTGACTAACTGATTTGTATAGAGATCTTAGTTTATACTGTTACATCGCTATCCTAGGTTAGGGGTATGATGGGATCCAGCTTATAATGTTGACCCCACCACATTATATATGTTTGTTCGTGTCTAAAGTCAGGAGCCTGTAATTCAAAGGTAATCGATTGTTGCTGTGTTACATATTTATTTACGTTATTTTTTTTCCATCTATAAGGCCGTTTGTTTGTCGTATCATTGTTTTACATTTGTCATTTTGGGGCTGTTTAAAATTGATAATGCGGTTAGGGTTTTGTTCATAGTTATAGTTATCTGTAGTTGTTTAAAAATACTTTGTCATTTTGTCTCTTGTGAAGAGTTGTCTTCATGACAATTATACCACATCCTTTTTTTATATTCACTGACCACAAGCGAATTATATTAACATTACTAAATATCCCGTAGTGGATAAATAAATAAAATATCTTAAAAAAGAATAAATGTTTTATTAGGTTAATAATTTTTCTCTGTAAATTGCCGTATTTATATTTCTACTTTAATTTCCGTTCTACATAGCAATGCAAAACTTAACGAAAACATTCGGGTTATGTTCTTCTTATACGGGTTCTATTCTTTCAAATTGTATGCCTAACGGAAGGGATTGTGCTTGATTTTGATACGATGAAATCAGTTTAATTGAGGTCTGGAGCTAGCACGACAGTAACCGATAGTAGTACTTTGTTATGGGAGTTCGCTCCTCAGTTTCAAAGTAATTAACTTTTCAAAACACTAGATTATATTGATAGGAAATTAATAAAGGAATCCAAAGAGCAAACAAAATATATAGGTCACTGTGCTTGTTTTCGAGATATGAGCCATCGAAATTTTGGCGGGAACGTATTCTCTCTTGACTTTTCATAGCTTTATCATTGACAAGTTGAAGTTCTGAAAAACTGTTAAAATGTTATTGAAATTTTATAAGAATTTTACAGATAGCTTATCATTATACATGTAAAAGATTTTCAAACCGAAAAATGGGGGTCACCGGGGAAATTTTTTAAAGGCATTCAAATGGATAAAACCTGAGGATTCCGAAAATCTGACAAAAATTCAAAACATGACAAGAAGGCATCCTTTATTTTTGTACTATTGTCATTTTCCTTAATTTATTTTGTTACTTTTTCTAACAGTGTACTCGGACTTCTCATAAACTCAGTTTTACTGCATGCATTGCTCTGTGTTGGTTTTTGCTACATTGACTAGGTGTATATGGTAGGCCTCCATTATCAGTGAACTAGTTCACATTTGTTTTAAGGGACGAGCTGAAGCACGCCTTTGGCATGTTATAGTGTGAGATTTTCTCCCCGTGTTGAAGACCCATTGGTAGCCTTAGGTTGTTTTTACTCTTTGGTCGGTTTGTTGACTCTGACATATCGTTTATTTGATTAAAAGTATAATTATCATATCATTTGAAAATACTTTAGCTAACGCTAAATAGGAATAAGCGTTAGCAGCAAACTATCGCTCTTATACCAATTATGACGTCAAAAAATAATAATAAAGAAACAAGTCGGCAAGTAGAGGGGCACAGTTTGTTCCCATTGGGATGCCGACAGTCTGTTGAAAAACACGTCCTCCGAACGTAACAAAAATGTTGTCAATCAAGAAATAAAGCATCTTGATAATATCAGTTTCAGAGAATTTTTTGTTTGAATCAGATTTATTCTTTACAAAGTAGGATGTATCCCTCCCTAAGACAAGATACTTGTATCTACGTTGGTCATTCTTTTTTATGAAGCAAAGTAATACCACCTCTTTCAATTTGTCTTTTAGTTTGGAATGTGGAATACTTGTGTAAAGAGTAGAAAAGTCAAATGTGTTAATACTGTTACAAGATGAAAGATAGTTATATTGTATGTACTCTAAAAGATTTTTAAGTATCCACATCTGATTCACGCCACCTCTAGAATAGGAAGTTTCACAATAACTTTGAAGGCCGTCTTTGATTGCTGATAGATAAGATGTTAATAATTTAGAAAGAGGTTTCGTGGAGCACTTGGAAGACCCAGCAATATACCGTTGTCTGTATGGAGACTTATGTAGTTTAGGTATCCAATACAGTGATGGAAGATCCAGTTCTTCATCTTTGGTTGAAATACCAAAGGAACAAAGAACAGACCTATGATTATCCAGGATTTCCTCTTTGGTAGGTGTCGTGAGGGTATATTTTGAGTTTCCAAGTGAATTGTCTATACCTAATTCGTTTATAAAGCACATAATGTAGTGACTTTTACAAACAAAAACGATGCTATTTGGAGCTTTGTCTGCGGGAACAAAGTGTACGTTTCTTAGAGATGAGAGGTTTTCTTTTAATTTTTGACAATTATGGCTCGAAAAAGGGAAACTAAAACAAATGTCATCGAAAGACGTTTATTTCATTGTCTATGGTGACAAATTTAAATCGTTAGTTTATCTACATATGTACACAGTTGGTAATCTTTTGCAATTTATGTTGATAGATTGTTCAAAATAAATTAATATGT
Source organism: Mytilus trossulus (assembly GCF_036588685.1). Lineage (NCBI taxonomy): Eukaryota > Metazoa > Mollusca > Bivalvia > Mytilida > Mytilidae > Mytilus > Mytilus trossulus. The sequence continues at coordinate 31,087,995 of NC_086382.1, forward strand.
AACAAAAAAACACAAAAAGGCATATAGACAAAGCATATTACTGTGAATTCATTAATATTCGTTGGATACTAATGTTCGTGGATATCTTGGGAACAGGAAAAGCACGAATTCAAATATTCAACAAATTACAAGTTTTACAAAGGAATATTTGCATATTATGTCAAAACCACGAAATCAAATATCCGCGAATGTGTAAGTTTTCCTCAAACCACGAAAATTGGTACCCACGAAAATAAGTGAATCCACAGTAGCTGAAACTAAAGAATGCAAAAAATGTACCATAGCACAATTACACAATGACGTAAGGTACAAAGACACGTCATATGTATCAAAGAAACACCTTAATGTATATAGATAAAGCAATTAGCAAAAAAGAAAGACAAGAGTACACATTTTTTTACATTTTTTATATCTACAGTACGACGGCTGATATCTTTCCTTGTATATTCAAAGTTCAACTCTCTAAACGCTGCTGGCTTAGATTTTTCCTCTGCATATACAGATGTTCTTAATGTATGTTATATCTGAAAGTAAACAATATCTTATGATTTAAAAAACATTCCTCATAAAAACTCTAACAGCACTGACATCGACCAAGTGGTTGAAAATTAACTCATCGTAAATACCAGTATCAAAATTCTATATTGGCACCAGACGCGCATTACGTCTATAGATTAAAGACTTATCTGTGACGCTTGAATTATAAAATGTTAACAAGTCCAATGAAAGTTTTGCCAAATAACGTTAAGGTAGTCTTTTCGGGAAGGAAACATGCCTTTTAATGTCAAACATTCAAAATTTTGTAAACAGTTGATTTATATGTATACCCAAACCATTTACAACTTAAGTCATCACAAGTGATGACCATTTGGGTGGTGATTCCTGTAAAGAAACAAAAAACTGTAAATCAACTCATTATAAATACCAGGATTGGAATTTTGTATTTGCACCATACGCGCGTTTTGTCTACCAAGATGCATCAGTGACACTCAAGAAGAAGCTTGAGAAGGCCAAATAAAAGTACAAATTTGAAGAACATTGTGGACCGAAAATTTTAAAATCTTTTCCATGATTGATTGATTGTTAGTTGCTGAACGTCCAGTGACAATTTTTTCATTCATATTCAGGACTAGAACAAGTTCACAATAAATACAACAGGTAGGTCTAGTCACAATAGAGGCTATTCAAGATGATGGTCGGGAAATTTGAACTACCACTGGAAAATGAGGGTATGTTGGATAGGGGCAGAAATTTTTCCTTGCAACAGGCCACCTTCGGACCCCTCAAAAAGTTGTTGCAAGGGTTCTTAACGTGTAAAGAGCGTGGCACTCTCTTTACACAATCTTTTACAAAATACAGATAAGGTAATTTAATCATGAAGTAGACAAGCCGTAATATTTCAAAAAACAGTTTTGTCAACAGTTAATTTATACTTATGACCATATCAATGATGATTAATGTCAACACAAAAGTGCAGACTATTAGCTGGTGATATCATAGGGGAATAAAACTCCATCAACAGTGGCATCGACCTAGTGGTTGTTAACAAAAACTCATCAAAGATACAAAGATTGAAATTTTGTATTTGCGCCAGACGCGAGTTTCGTCTACAGAGATTTATCAGTGACACTCCAAACGGAGGTTGAGAAGGCCAAATAGAAGTACGAATTTGGAGAGCATTGAGGACTGAAAATCGCTAAACCCTTTACCAAATACCGATAAGGTAATCTAATCATCCGCAATGATAAATCATGTCAACACAGAAGTGCTGACTACTGGGCTGGTGATATCCTAGGTGAATAAAAACTCTACCAGCAGTAACATCGACAGTTTGGTTGTAAATAAACTCATTATAGATACCAGAATTGAAATGTGGAATTTGTTTCAGTTGGCGTTTAATCTTCAAAAGACAAAAACAATCAAAACCAAGGAGTAAACAAAGACACTCACCACTGTGTGGCTCGAATAAAAAATAATTAAAACTGTCAATTAATAATAAAGTTGAAGAGCATTGATTACCACAAATTCCTTAAAGTCTTGTCAAATACAGCTACGGCTATCTATGTTGGTTTATAAATCATGGGATTTCTTTTAGAAATACGTTAATCATTGTCTTCTATTTTTGTTGTGGTTGTGATTGCTTAGTTTCTTTGTTGCGACAACTATTTTATACTATTTTTAATGTGACATAATAATTACACGCAAGATACATTCAAATACTCGAAAAAATACAACACTGACATCACAGTCAAAAATCAGACGCCTCTGTATGATTTTCCTTATTTCAATTCATTTGTATGCTGTGGATCTTACTTTGACGTCCATTTTCATTGAACAAGTACCAAATTTGTATTGCGAGCATTGTTATGTATGATAATATCTAAAACTTACTACATCTATATCGATGGAATACCATCCAAGTTATTAAAGCAATTGTGATTATGACACCGGTTACAATCAGGACAGGAATAATGTAGTTACCTGAAATATTTATCAAAACTGTAATTAATCGGATGTTTTAATACTTTTCATTTGAATGTTGTGTTCGAAGTTAAGTCTCTAAAACAGAAAAAAAAAGAAAATATGAATTAGTCAGAATTAAGTTTAAGATATTTCCTCACGCTTGCATTGATATAGAAATATCATATATAGTTATTGCCCTGAACATATTTACAAAACACATACACTAATTGTATTAGACATCGTTATATATAGGTTATTTCCAATCGTTCGAACTTTAGGTTCATAAGTAGAATAAATGCACAAAAAGGACCTTATCTCTGAATACCTCAAAACTGCATTTGGCCTACATATCTTTAATCATAATGAAAACATGTAGTCATAACTATAACATCTGTCTACATAATGATAACAGAACTTCCTGATACATTTTCTAATTTTGAGTTTGAGTGCTGAACAATATAATTAGCTTGTGCTTATACTCTCGACGGAAAAATTAGGATCATTTCCCTCCTCTTCTTATAGTCATATAAATCAGAGTTTCATCAGACACTTGTTAAAAACAAGAAGATCAAAGAAGCCAGATTGTTTAATTTTTCTTTCAGATATATATATATATGATGGGTTTTTTTAATTAACAATCCAAACTTTTCTGATTGAATTCCATTGATATATCCCCCAGAACCTGAACTTAACAAATCAACAGACACGGCTCCCTCTGTCTAATTTTAGACCTATACCTCGAATTTGACATACACGGTCATCGCAGTACAAGAATCTATAATAAACGAGACAAATTCTTATAGTCTTGTCTTTCATATTTGCTAATCTGCTTTTGTCTATATGTCATTTGGTGTATCTTTGATACATTTAACGTAGATCTGTACTTATTCATTTCGTAATTGTGCTCTGTTAAAACATTTTTGCATTCGTGTCTTTCGTTTTTGCCATTGTACTTTGTCTTTATACCTTTTTATGTTTGTTTGGTACATATATGGCGTGGCTCTGCACCTATATATCTTGTATTATGGTAAATATGTATATTTTTGTCTTTGAAAATAAACTGATCATAGATACCAGAATTGAAATTTTATATTTACGCCGGAACAGGGTCAAATAAAGTACAAAGTTGAAGAGCATTGTAGACAATGTATTTCTTAAAAGTTTTGCCATATACAGCTAAGGTAATCTATTCCTGTAGAAAAGCCTTAGTATTTAAAAAATTCTAAGTTTTGTTAAAAGTTTATTTAATATTATGAGCATATCAATGATCACTGTGTTCAACACAGAAGTGCTAACTGGACTGGTGATATCCTCTGGTAAATAAATCTCCACCAGCAGTGGCTTGGATCCAGTGGTTGTAAATTAACTCATCATACATACCAGAATTAAACTCCTACGCCAGACGCGCGTTTCGTCTACAAAAGACTCATCAGTGAATCAGAATTTTGCTAATAAGTTTGTTCTATATGTCATTTTGTGCTTCGTTGTTACATATTTGTTCGTTTTTATAGTGATTAAGAAAATAACACAATGTTGACTGATGTACCCCTATGTTATCACTTTACCTAGTATGTCTGTTTGATTTGTTTGCACATGGTTGTCAATAGAATAAAATTTGTTGCGACAGTCAAACAAGTGTGAGGTTTAACTAGCTTTTAGTTTAATCCATCCATTTTACAAAAGAAAATGCATAACCCTAGTCAGGAAAATGACAAATGTTATCAATTCGTTTGATGTATTTGAGCTTTTGATTTTGATTAGGGACTTTTATTTTTGAATTTTCCTTGTAGTTCAGTATTTTTTATTTTTCCTTTTTCCGACTCAATAAGCTCCATCTATTTTATGGTTTTATCAATTCACTTTTAATTTTCAACTGACATCGTACTTATTGTGTGCTGTATTTCTGCCGCGTATTGTCATTTTGGCAGAATTGTACGTTTCCGTATTGACTGTAAGTTTGGCAGGCTGTTGGACAAGGTTCAGCTCACAAGGTTTTTCTTAACATGTCCTGTGCCAAGTCAGGAATATGGCAGTTGTTGTCAAGTGGCCTGTTTGCAGAAGTCAGTGTGTTTTGTTCCATTGTTTGTCTCTTATGATTGATGTCTTTTTTTTTGTTTTGGTGTTGGACCCGGATTTGTTTCAGTTAAATGGGTTTATAACTGCTGATGATCTGCGGTAAACTGATATTGCCTTTATTTACTTTTGGTATGTAAACGATATTAAATTACATACTTTTACAATGCATATTGTTGTTTATCTTCCTCGCAACCTCGTATGTTTTTTGTCCTAGACGACAAACAATAGTAACTTTGTTGTCACACATTTTCCCTACTGCGTTAATGATGTACTTAGCATGTATCTCTTTGTACTTAAATTTAAAATTAGCTGAAGTGACATGAAAGACAACTTTCTGGACAATTTCCTAAGAAAAATAAAGGAAAATCACAATATAGAAATTCCTATGAAGTTTTCAATAGGAAAACAAGGTATGTTTTTCTATGTTGTGATGTTATGCTATTGTTTCAGAAAAAGGGAGAAGGTTTGGATCCATTAAAACGTTTAATCCCGCTGCAAATGTTTGCACCTGTCCTAAGTCAGGAATCTGATGTACAGTAGTTGTCATTTGTTTATGTAATATATACGTGTTTTTCGTTTCTCGTTTTGTTTATATAGATTAGACCGTTGGTTTTCCCGTTTGAATGGCTTTACACTAGTAATTTTGGGGCCCTTTATAGCTTGTTGTTCGGTGTGAGCCAAGGCTCCGTGTTGAAGGCCGTACTTTAACCTATAATGGTTTAATTTTTAAATTGTTATTTGATGGAGAGTTGTCTCATTGGCACTCACACCACATCTTCCTATATCTATTGTAAACAAAATTCTACTCTTTTACTAGAATTTGACATATAAATAAGACTTATCGCCGATTATTTTTATACAATTCGATACACAACAGGAGCCAAATTCGTACCATGATCAGCTTACCATTTCGGAGCACATGATATCCCAATAGTTTGTTGTGGGTGCCGGTTGTTAAGTCTTGCGTTTTCCGTCTAATATTGTGTTTGAAGACATTAACTAGTAGTCTTTTTGTCGGTGTTCGTTTTCGCAAGGGCATTGTCAGTTCGTTTTCGACATTCAAGTTTGACTATTAATTTAGCGCAGACATAATGTGGTGAGATTTATAATGTTTGTCATCCCTTTTTTGCTAAAATACAAACCGAAATATGGTGTGAAAAGAGAAGTTTCTTTTCAGAATTCATTAATAAAATAAAATATTTGATGGTTTCTGTTTAAATAAACAATACTTCTATCCTTTGTTTAGATGTATATACATATACATGTATATTGCTATTCTTTATATAACTAGTAGCATATTGCACCAACAATATCCGTTTTATATTAAATCTAAAAAATTGAATGGTTAAAAAGCAGAATTTGTGCAGTACATGGATAATATATAGCTTCTTCAATATTCATCTTGTATTAATATAATTTGAATACAACTAAAGCAGGGGGAATTTACAATACCTAATATGTGTACCATATACATTAGCTTACCCCCGAAATCACAGTACAATTGGGAATTGGGAAAACATTTTCCATTTTAACACTTCCTCTAATGATTCCTCTATCAATGTGTACCTTTGATGCAGAAAATAACGATGGATAGTCTACAATGCAAATTTTCAGACCCTAAATACAACTGTTAATTGCTTAGAATCATTGCAAAGTTACATACAAATGAAAAAATGTGTGTCAGTTTTATAAGACAAAATTATATGTTATAAGATAAAAACAAAGCCTTCATAACTTTACCTCGTTAAAATTTCATAAATTTATATCGAGGATCCATCAAAGTAATAAAACGAAAACTGGGTGAATCGCATACACCGAAAAGGTCGGAAAATAACAAATAAATACCTAATACTGCAAAATATGTTGTGAGTGAATGAGACATAGACATATTCGTTATGGTGATTGTAGGAATATGAAGGGTCCATGTCAGTCGTTCATTTTCTCTATTGGTGTATTTTTGGGTATATAGAAGACCAGTTTTAATGAAATTCGTAGTTTGAAAAACGTCATATGATGATGCAGAAGGTATGTAACTGCTGAGAATAAGGAAGTTGACACCTGAAAAGTTGAATTCATTTCTTGTGTCATTTGTTATAGTGAGAATTCGTTCATCTGCATGACATCGAGAAAAAGTATATGAAGTACACCTTCTAGTTTCAAGTAGTACATTAATTTCTAGAACATTTGGAATATATAGGTTAGGCTGTAGAAAATAACACAATTGACAATCATTGTATGGTATCAGCCCGGTAGTCATCACTACTGTGTTGGCATGAATCATCATTGATATGGTCATAATTATAAATTAGCTGTTTACAAAACTTTGAATTTTGAAATACTAAGGTTTTTGTTCCTCAGAACTACATGTTGATTACCTTAACTGTATTTGGCAAAACTTTAAGGAATATTTGGTCTATAATGCTCTTCAACTTCGTACTTTATTTGGCCTTTTAAACCTTTTTTTTTATTCACTGGTGAGTTTTTGTAAACAAAGTGCGTACAAAATTTCAATCCAGTTATCTATGAAGAGTGAGTCTACACAATGCATCTTGTGTAAGACAGAATATGTTAGGGCAAAACAGCGCAGTTCGAGGTAATGAACGTGATATCTATTGTCGGTGTCCGTAGTTGTTGTCGTCATGTTCGTTTAAATTTTGCACAAACCTTCAATGAATGTTTATAAATACAGTTACGCTAATACAAACATGCACATGCAACATACCAATAATTGTTTACTTACATAAATAATCATTTGTTGCGATGCGTTTAGAAAATGTCTTAGCTCCACACGAATAGGTGTAAAGATTTTCCATGTCTTTTTCATTAAATCTAAAGATTTCCAAGTCATAGTTTCCACTGATGTTATTTGAAATCATCTTGTATTTATTTTTCCTATACGACTCTCCATTACTACAGATAACGCTATTGCTTGGGCCAATACCCCAAGCTTTCCGTATGATTGTATCGCAAATTTCTTCTGAAACATAGCATCTTAGAACGACACTATCACCGAAGATAATATGGTCTGGTACTATCTCAAAAAACACTATAAAAAAGTAACAGCTTTTATAATTAACTATTTGTATACGCACTGTTGGATAAATGTGAACTTAAAACAAAACAAATTTATTTATAAATAATGTAAAACTATGATTTACTATCAATACATTTGTAATGAGATCTTTGCTCTAGATTGAATGTGCTGTTTGGTGTACAGTATGTGCCTGTCCCAAGTCAGGAGCCTGTAATTCAGTGGTTGTCGTTTGTCTATGTGTAACATACTGTGGATTCATTTATTTTCGTGGGTTTCAATTTTCGTGAATAAAGAAAAAAAAGACGTTTCGTGGAATACGTAAATTCGTGGATCGCTGATAACAGCAACAAAAAAAATAGATACGTAATTCGTGGATTTTTTTTTATTTAGGAGATCCTATAACCACCTTGGTTTGATCAATAATAAAATAAAACAAAAAAAGAAGGAATTAATTGAAAAAAATTTTGAATTGTCAAAATCCTTACTTGGTCATTCTAGGTTAAAGTGTTCATTGATAACTTCGATTACAATAATGGACAGAGACAACTAATTATTTATTTGTTTTACAATTTATAAATGCTTGTCTGAATTCTATAAGGCATTCAAAACTTCATGATTGAAAGCTCATTTCCCTAATTACGATATAATAAACAGTTATATAAGTATAAGGTGTGAACATAAATGTTCCAGTCATAAACAATATTACCTACGGGCATTATCCCCGTACTTAATTCTATTGATTTATAATCAGTGGTAAACCAAACTATGACACGGTAATTAACAACAGTTATTTTCCATGAACAGTTTTAATCAATTTTAAAAAGTAAATTATTACTGATATTCGATATATTTATTATAGATTTAATCAAAATACTTGTATCTTCTTTCAATAAAAAAAACCATGTGTTATGTTACAATGTCTATCCCTAGTCAACACTATACTAGAACTGCATAACATAACCGGAAATAAACATCCGACTCCATACACATTTCTCGGGATTATTCTTCGTTGAATTCTTAAATTCATGGTTCGGTGTGACCAACAAAACCCACGAAAATTGGTATACCAAGAATAAAAATGAATCCACAGTATTTGTTTTTCGTTCCTTTTTTTAAATAAATGAGGCCATTAGTTTTCTCGTTTGAATTGTTTTTCATTGCCTTATCGGGGTCTTTTTTTAGCTGACTATGCGGTATGGGCTTTACTTATCGTTGAAGGTCGCACGGTGACCTATAGTTGTTAATGTTTGTGTCATTTTGGTCTTTTGTGGATAGTTGTCTTATTGGCAATCAAACCACATCTTCTTTTTTATAGTATATCAGATAAATGAATATTGTTTAATTTATTAATATGTATTTCTATTTTACAAAATATACCTTTGATCTTGCTGACTGGTAAATAAACTCATCATAGATATCAGGATTAAATTTTGTATATACGCCAGACGCGCGTTTCGTCTACAAAAGACTTCACAGTGACGCTCGAATCCAAAAAAGTTAAAAAGGCCAAACAAAGTACGAAGTTGAAGAGCATTGAGTACCAAAATTCCTAAAAGTTATGCCAAAGGTAAGGTAATGTAATCTATGCCTGAGGTAGAAAAGCCTTTAGTATTCCAAAAAAAATAAATTTTGTAAACAGGTAATTATAAATATAACCATATCAATGATAATTCATGTCAGCACAAGAGTTGTCAATTTTCTTTCTCAGCGGAGTCGAATGATATGAAAAATCATCGCTATAAACTAAGGACGCACGTCCCGTTGTCATAAAATGAACAACGTCGTCATAGGTAAAATAACGATAAACAGATTATCATTGGTCATCTCAACTCGATTGCTTTCTGACTTACTGCCGTACAGGCTAAAGCAAGAAAATCAATCTCGCTGAGATAATCAACGGTAATCTTTAAATATATATATGGCCAAAGCGAAATCTGTATTAAGACTTTGCGTTAGAAAAGTGATAGACAAACAAATAATGTGTGTCGGTTAGGAGGACATTTTTTAACATTTTGTAGGTTTCATACGAATCCTTCCAAATGTTGTCGTTTTTGGTCTTCAACGTGCAGAGAAAGATATATTCCCTTTATATGTGACAACTCTTTAAAAAATGTTGTGTTCGGATGTGCATGTACGCATTATCGGAAGTATTACATTATCGCTCTATTTGTTTTATTGGCGCTTGTAAATTTAGCAAGCAAAAATAGGTTACCTGTTCTGTAAGATCCTTGAACAACGTACGAAAATGCAAGTGCTATCCACAGGCATTTTAGCACTTGGTACGAACATGACATTGCTTGCTGTAAGGATTGTAGTGATTCATGCAGATAATTGTCCTGTCATAATATAGGATGTGAAATAAATGAAAAAAAATGAATTAATTCCTCTAAACTATTTTAAAAACCGGCAGAATTACTTTATAAGCAAGTTAGTGGCATGTATTAAGAAGAGGGCGCATGAAACTTGATTTTAGAGGGCACTGCTACCCAAATGTCTATCGGTTGTTTCAAAACATTGAACCAACATGGCGAGGTCAACTTAATTTTGATAATAATAAATGTATAGAACTGCATGAAACTTGGTTTTTGCAAAATATCTTTCAGTTTTGATTTAATTGACCATCTAGACACATGTTATAGCATTATGTCTGTTACAAATATTTAAAACTTCATATTGTATTCATGTATTTCAATTAACTTTTTTTCAAATTTGTATATATAGATGTTAACAGGTTATAGGCAATCATGTCCATTTATCACAGAAGAAAATAGACAGCAAATAAAATTGTTTTTGTGTAATGGTACTGATATTTATCAGCCTAACTGTAAACCGAAAACTTTCACTAGAAAGATAAAAGATTAGCATAGTACACAGATATTAACCATGTGGGTCAGGTGAAGTATTTTAGAATTAGTCATAATAGAGTAGGTTTCACGTTTGGAAATCCAAACGATTCGATTTTAATACAATGTGTATTTTTTGGGTTTATTTTTACTTTATACGTTCACTAGTTCTCTGTTAAAAAAATGAAACATTTATTATTATTCTATTGCTGTACTTACAAATTCGTTCAATCACAACCTTAAAGTTTTCAATAAAATTCCGTGACGACAGACTTTATCTCTGAATCTTTAAAATATATAACTTCAAAAAAAAGTCATTGTTTGTCTGTATTACCTATGGTAATTAATCTTCACCATCTTGATAAACTTATTCTGTATGTATGTACCTGTCCCGAAGTCAGGGATTTATCGAAGGAACTATACCAACACCATTCGCGAGTATGGTCTTTGGGAAACGATGATAGTCCGTCAGAGGGAACGATAAATGGCTGAATCGTGTTCAGAGAGAGCCATATCTCTTGCACATAAAAGACACCATTGTAGATTTCGAAAAAGATACAAGGCAGCACTTGCACCTGCAAAGTGGAAAAGGGTAAATATACGTTGCAAAACTTGTTTCTCAATCCATAAATAAATATGTTTAAACTAAAACTGGATTGTTAATGATTTACGACCAATTTCAATCTTAATCGTAATATTTTTTTGTGAAACCGATCGATGTTCAGTGGTTGCTGTGTTGTATCTTTTTTACGTTTAATTTTTTGTACATTGATTAGGCCATTAGTTTTTTTCGTGTGAATTAAAAAGTGTAAACTTATCATACAAAAGAATGATAATTGACATGCGTCATCCTTATTATTCCATCATTTTTTTTCATGATAAAAAGATAAGGTGCTGTGTCAAATTATAATTTTGATGAACTTAAATTCTGTCTGGTTATTATTGAGCTTAAATACAATGCAGTACATGTAGGTATTACGTTTCTATAAAAATTACAGGTATTATTTCAATACATGCATGTAGCTTTGTTCATTTTGGCAATAAGCCATAACTTAAAGTGTTGATTTGCAATATGTAATTCAATAATGTTTTGATTAATTTATCTTAATACAAGGATGTTAATTATTTCTAGAATGTTCAATGCATTTGAATTAAAACTTGCATCGATGACTTTTTGTGTATGTTGCTGAAATTTCGACTGTATAACTAGACCTAAATATATATAAAAAATATTTTATACCTTAATTAGAATTTCAAACAGAACTGTATTGACATAGTTAAAGACGAACGCATTTCAATATTTTGCACACACACAAGACTATATCTCTTTACAAATTTTGTTAATATCTTCTTTTGTCAGTTTGCAGTTACACAAAATAGCCATGCCAATACCCCTGTCTAGCACAAAAAAAAAACAACAAAAAAGTGAATGATCGATGAGTGTTTACAAGATACATACAATTACAATTTCCTTTTTAAGAACAAGAATATTCTAACTAAACTAAAAACTTACGACAAGCACAATACGGCTGATGCAATGTATTACTGACTGAGATATACTTCAATACATAGAAAAAATGTCAACTGCGTATAAATTTCTGACCTATTGCGCAATACGAGATTTTAACAGGTGACAAAATCGATTAATCTGTTTTGGACTTGGAATGATCTAACTATCATTTTTTTTATTTTCCGAAGTATATAAATATAGATCTATATATATATAATGCGCAGGTAAATAAACTTTTAAACTATATATATATATATATATATATACAACTCGTCTAAACATCAACCCAACAATGTTAGATCTGTAAATTTGCTTTCGCAAATTTTTGGTTCTTCCCTCGCCGGGATTCGAACCCATGCTACTGTGATATCATATATATATAAAACGTCTGTATAGTAGTCAACGATTTTCCCCACGAGGGCGCTGGATCGTTACGAGAAACGATGCATGTACACAATGAATAAATTATATAAACGCCTTAAAAAGTGTACACAACAACTCCAAATACAAAAAAGGTAACTATAAATGTAATTATTTATAAATATTTCGGATAACAGATATCCTTCCGTCAGTCAGATTCTGATGTGAAATGAATCATCTTTAAGTCTCGTTAGATTTATATATCTGATACACTTAAGTTATACAGATATTAATACTACCTTATATTTAAAAATATTGTTTTTCACAAGTCACTGAAGTGTGTTTAGGGATAAAATTACAGTTATATAGGCCAGTGTCAAATAATTTTTTGTTAAATTTTACATTTTACTGGGTTTTTTTCTTTTGTAGAAGCGTCACATTTGTATAACTACCGTTTCAGTTGGCTTGTATTATGAGTAATTAGTATATGTGTCCCGCCTAATAGAACTTCAAATGGAAACTTTGTTATAAACATTGTCATACTATTTATTCCTGTTAGAAACAAATATTCGATACCATTTATTCCGTTAGGAACATATACTGTAAAATATGTCGTTTATTTTCTCGTTTGAGTTGATTCACATTTTCTCTAAAACGCGACTCACATCTACACGTAGCCTCATTCACAATATGGCCTGGGTTAGTCTAATTGTTAAAGATCGCATGCATGATAGCCTTTTATTGCCTCTACGGTCCTTAATTTTGCTTCATTAGTGATTCTATTGTCTGGTTTACTCAGCTCAGAGAGATAGAGTGCGTGAAAGAGAGAGAGAGAGAGAGAGTTTATTGACGTTTAAATTGTTTTATATGTGGTTAGTATGTTTGATACCCCTATTTTGTTTTTTTGTCCATGGATTTATGAGTTTTGAACAGCGTTATACAACTGTTGCCTTTATTTGAATGTTTACATTATTTTCTGACAAAAAAGCTCTCTTATCCCCCACCCCGTTATGGGTCAATGTTTAACTGTGAGTGACAACAACCTGTACCAAACACTACAAATAGCAGTGGCTTTACTTATTAGACGTTACGCACGGTATTAGTGCCACGCAGTGTTACACACGGATGTCAAGTTGGTTCAGTATTCAACAGTCAACATGCAACATTCAAATTGTTTTTTGGTTTTTTTTGTTTTTTTTTTCTTGTATCCATTTTCAACATTCAACATTCAATTTCAAAATACCACATTCGATTTCAATATTCAACATTCAAATTTTGGCTGAGTTCGTACGTAATTCGAATTTGATTCGCATTATTTAACCAATTCGAATTAGTTTAATTCGCATTCAAAACGTTTTACGTCCTAACGTCAATTCTAATTCGAATTACAATGCGCGTTAAATTCACTTTACTGTCCAAACGACGTTTACATTTAATTCGCATTGACAAAAGCGTATTTCTAATGCGAATTGGATAATTCGAATCAGCCAATTCGAATCAATTCGAATTAAAAAAAGAAGAGAGTGTGATCGCGATTAGCGAATTCGATTCGCATTCGATTCGAATTAAATGTCCGTGTGAACAAGGCATTATTTAGTTTTCTCTTCTTTCCGTTTTCAACATTCGATTTTAACATTCAACATTCGATATCAATATTCAACATTCGATTTCAATATTCAACATAACATTTTTTTTTCTTTGTCCCCGTTTTCAATATTCAAAATTCGATTCAAACGTTCAATATTCGATTTCAACCTTCAATTGAATCATTCGATTTCAATATTCAACATTCAACATATCTTTTTTTTTCCTTTTTTCCCTTGCATCACTTTCAACATTCAACTTTTGCTTTCAACATTCAACATTCGTATTCAACATTCGATTTTCAACTTTCAACATTCATTTTTAGCTTTCAACATTCGTTTTTAACATTCAACATTCGTTTTCAATATTCAACATTCGTTTCCAACATTTATTTTCAACATTCATTTTCAACATTCATTTTGAAGAGAGTAGATGTTTTTGTGTTCTGTTAAATTGTTCCCTTTAAAATTGTTAAACGATGATGACTGATGTACCCATATTTTGGCTATTTTAATTATTGTGTTTATTTTTTTAACGCCTCAATGTAAATATAGCGGAATTCGATTAGACTGTCATTAGAGTGAGAGGATTAGCGCTATAGAACCAGGTTTAATCCACATTTTTTATATTTGAAAATGCCTGTACCAAGTCAGGAAAATGACAGTTCTTGTCCATTCGTTTTTGATGCGCTTTGTTATTTGATTTTGCCATGTGATTATGGAGTTTCGAATTGATTTTCCTCTAAGTTCAGTATTTTTGAGATTTTACTTTTTTCAACATTCGATCTTCAACTTTCAACATTCGTTTTCAACATTCAACATTCCTTTTCAATATTCAACATTCGCTTCCGACATTAGTTTACAACGTTCATTTCGACATTCATTTTCAACATTCATTTTCAACATTAAACATTCGTTTTTAACTTTTGATTTTAAACTTTCAGCACTCGTTTTCAACTTTCAACATTCATCTTTTTAATATTCAACATTCGTTTTCAACATTCAACATTCGTTTTCAACATTCAGTCGTTTTATCATTCAACAGTCGTTTTTGGCATTCGATTTTCAACTTTCGTTTTTCACATTCAACAGTCGTTTTTATCAATCGATTTTCAACTTTAAACATCGTTATCAACATTCAACATTCGTTTTCAACATTCGTTTTCAACATTCGTTTTTCAACTTTCAACATTCGTTTTCAAAAATCGATTTACAACTTTCAACATTCGATTTTCAACTTTCAACATTTTTTTTCAACATTCAACAGTCGCTTTTAACATTCGATTTTTAACTTTCAACAGTCGGTTTCAACATTCAACATTCGTTTTCAACATTCGTTTTCAATACCAAACAGTCGTTTACTCATTCAACATTCGTTCTCAAGACTTCAATGAATTTGCTCGACAATACTAATAAAAACCTGCTTCTACGTGCCATACGTTGGAAAAATATATCCATCTAACAAAGTTTGAATTAACTTTTCCACAACATTCGATTTTCAACTTTCAATTTTCGATTTCAACATTCCACCTGCGTTTTCAACATTCGATTTTTAATATTCAACATTCGTTTTCTCATTCAACAGTCATTTTTAACATTCGATTTGCAACATTCGTTTTTCACATTCAACAGTCGTTTTCAACTTTCGATTTTCAACTTTCAACATTCGTTATCAACATTCAATATCGTTTTTAACATTCAACATTCGTTTTCAACATTCAACATTCGTTTTCAACATTCAACATTCGTTTTCAACATTCGTTTTCAACATTCGTTTTCAACATTAGATTTTCAACTTTCAACATTCGATTTTCAACTTTCAACATTCGTTATCGTAATTCAGAAATCGTTTTCAAATTTCGATTTTCAACTTTCAACATTCGTTTTTAACATTCAACATTCGTTTTCAACATTCGATTTTCAACTTTCAACATTCGATTTTCATCTTTTCACCTTCGTTTTCAACATTCAACATTCGTTTTCAACATTCGATTTCAACTTTCACAATTCGATTTCAACTTTCACAATTCGATTTCAACATTCAACATTCGTTCTCAATATTCAATATTCGTTTTCAACATTCGATTTTCAACTTCCAGCATTCGTTTTCAAAATTAAACATTAATTTTCAACATTCGTTTTCAACAATTGTTTTCAACATTCGTTTTCAACATTCGTTTTCAACATTCGTTTTCAACATTCGTTTTCAGCATTCGTTTTCAGCATTCATTTTCAACATTCATTTTCAACATTAAACATTCGTTTTTAACTTTTGATTTTAAACTTTCAGCACTCGTTTTCAACTTTCAACATTCGTGTTCAACATTCAACATTCGTTTTTTTAATATTCAACATTCGTTTTCAACATTCAACATTCTTTTTCAACATTCAACATTCGTTTTCAACATCCAACAGTCGTTTTCTCATTCAACAGTCGTTTTTGACATTCGATTTTCAACTTTCGTTTTTCACATTCAACAGTCGTTGTTATCATTCGATTTTCAACTTTAAACATCGTTATCAACATTCAACATTCGTTTTCAACATTCGTTTTCAACATTCGTTTTCAACATTTGTTTTCAACATTCGTTTTCAACATTCGATTTTCAACTTTCAACATTCGATTTTCAACTTTCAATATTCAATTTTCAACGTGCAACATTCGTCGTTTCCAAAATTCGATTTTCAACTTTCAACATATCTATTCAACATTAATCATTCGTTTTCAACATTCGATTTTCAACTTTCAACATTCGATTTTCAACTTTTAACGTTCGTTTTCAACATTCAACATTCGTTTTCAACATTCAACATTCGTTTTCAACATTCGATTTCAACTTTCACAATTCGATTTCAACATTCAACATTCGTTTTCAACATTCGTTTTCAACATTCGTTTTCAGCATTCGTTTTCAACATTCATTTTCAACATTCATTTTCAACATTAAACATTCGTTTTTAACTTTTGATTTTAAACTTTCAGCACTCGTTTTCCACTTTCAACATTCGTGTTCAACATTCAACATTCGTTTTTTTAATACTCAACATTCGTTTTCAACATTCAACATTCTTTTTCAACATTCAACATTCGTTTTCAACATCCAACAGTCGTTTTCTCATTCAACAGTCGTTTTTGACATTCGATTTTCAACTTTCGTTTTTTCACATTCAACAGTCGTTTTTATCATTTGATTTTCAACTGTAAACATCGTTATCAACATTCAACATTCGTTTTCAACATTCGTTTTCAACATTCGTCTTCAACATTTGTTTTCAACATTCGTTTTCAACAGTCGATTTTCAACTTTAAACATCGTTATCAACATTCAACATTCGTTTTCAACATTCGTTTTCAACATTCGTTTTCAACATTTGTTTTCAACATTCGTTTTCAACATTCGATTTTCAACTTTCAACATTCGATTTTCAACTTTCAGTATTCAATTTTCAACGTTCAACATTCGTCGTTTCCAAAATTCGATTTTCAACTTTCAACATATCTATTCAACATTAATCATTCGTTTTCAACATTCGATTTTCAACTTTCTACATTCGATTTTCAACTTTTAACCTTTGTTTTCAACATTCAACATTCGTTTTCAACATTCAACATTCGTTTTCAACATTCGATTTCAACTTTCACAATTCGATTTCAACATTCAACATTCGTTTTCAACATTCGTTTTCAACATTCGTTTTCAGCATTCGTTTTCAACATTCATTTTCAACATTCATTTTCAACATTAAACATTCGTTTTTAACTTTTGATTTTAAACTTTCAGCACTCGTTTTCCACTTTCAACATTCGTGTTCAACATTCAACATTCGTTTTTTTAATATTCAACATTCGTTTTCAACATTCAACATTCGTTTTCAACATTCAACATTCGTTTTCAACATCCAACAGTCGTTTTCTCATTAAACAGTCGTTTTTGACATTCGATTTTCAACTTTCGTTTTTCACATTCAACAGTCGTTTTTATCATTCGATTTTCAACTTTAAACATCGTTATCAACATTCAACATTCGTTTTCAGCATTCGTTTTCAATATTCCTTTTCAACATTTGTTTTCAACATTCGTTTTCAACATTCGATTTTCAACTTTCAACATTCGATTTTCAACTTTCAATATTCAATTTTCAACGTTCAACATTCGTCGTTTCCAAAATTCGATTTTCAACTTTCAACATATCTATTCAACATTCAACATTCGTTTTCAACATTTGTTTTCAACATTCGTTTTCAACATTCGTTTTCAGCATTCGTTTTCAACATTCATTATCAACATTAAACATTCGTTTTTAACTTTTGATTTTAAACTTTCAGCACTCGTTTTCAACTTTCAACATTCGTGTTCAACATTCAACATTCGTTATTCTAATATTCAACATTCGTTTTCAACATTCAACATTCTTTTTCAACGTTCAACATTCGTTTTCAATATCCAACAGTCGTTTTCTCATTCAACAGTCGTTTTTGACATTCGATTTTAAACTTTCGTTTTTCACATTCAACAGTCGTTTTTATCATTCGATTTTCAACTTTAAACATCGTTATCAACATTCAACATTTGTTTTCAACCTTCGTTTTCAACATTCGTTTTCAACATTTGTTTTCAACATTCGTTTTCAACATTCGATTTTCAACTTTCAACATTCGATTTTCAACTTTCAATATTCAATTTTCAACGTTCGATTTTCAACTTTCAATATTCAATTTTCATCGTTCAACATTCGTCGTTTCCAAAATGCGATTATCAAGCTGTACTCAAAAGAGAGTTACAATATAAAATCTTATGTAGCCCCCCAAACTGAAAAATGTGCGACTACAGTCAAACTACTTAGACCGCATAAATTGTCAGATGATTATTTAGATGAATATCTAGAGGAGAAAACTACTGAAAATAGAACAGTAGATAGAGATCTTAATATTTTAATGATCAATAGTCTTATAATATGTTATTTAAATGAAAGTCCAAAGTGTGTTGTTCCACATTCAACAGTCGTTTTCAACATTCGATTTTCAACTTTCAACATTCGTTCAGATGCGGAAAAAAACTTCACAGAATTGTTCGAAAAGGTCTACCGAAGGAATTCATACTGCAATACAAGTGGAATCTGACATTTGCTGATCTAATATGGGTCAGAATCCCTAATAGACCTTGAGATGAGGAACTCAGATGACGTAATTAAAAAACAATATTAGTCCGCCATACAATTGTGGATGCTGTGATTTTAAAAATGGACATTAATGAACAATAAGAACTGTTTTATAGAGCTGATGTGATGAGAAAAGAAATATGTAGATTTGACCTGAAATAAATTATTAGAAAGTACGATTTTTGTATTGAGTTTTTTTATCAATTTTTTTTTTATTAAGTAAGCATGCTTATTACTGTTCCTTATATCTTTTAGTAGAAAAAAAGCAAAAAATCCATATGTTATCAATTCACAATTTAGACATTAATTAAGACTTTTCATAGCTTAAAGTGCCATTCAACAAACCTTCATTACCTTACTGACTTTATTAAAATCATTATGTTTAGATGATAAAGCATGAAAATATTGTGTTTTTTACTGTAAATAAGGTAGATTTAAGGATTTTTTCACTCAGAAAATAATGTTTTTGATATTTGTTTCTTTCAAAGAAGGAATAGAACATTTCTATTTTTTTATAACTGTTAAGATCATTCACAGTCCATTCTAAAACAGGTTTTAGTTTTAAAATCCATCAAGCAATAACCATTTTAGAGTTCTTTTTGTGTGAGTGTAGACGAAACGCGCGTCTGGCGTATTAAATTATAATCCTGGTACTTTTGATAACTATTTACACCACTGGGTCGATGCCACTGCTGGTGGACGTTTCGTCCACGAGGGTATCACCAGCCCAGTAGTCAGCACTTCGGTGTTGACATGAATATCAATTATATGGTAATTTTTATAAATTTTCTGTTTTCAAAACTTTGAATTTTTCGAAAAACTAAGGATTTTCTTACCCCAGGAGTAGATTACTTAAGCCGTGTTTGGCACAACTTTTTGGAATTTTGGATCCTCAATGCTCTTCAACTTCGTATTTATTTTGCTTTTAACTATTTTGATCTGAACGTCACTGATGAGTCTTGTGTAGACGAAACGCGCGTCTGGCGTATTAAATTATAATCCTGGTACTTTTGATAACTATTTACACCACTGGGTCGATGCCACTGCTGGTGGACGTTTCGTCCCCGAGGGTATCACCAGCCCAGTAGTCAGCACTTCGGTGTTGACATGAATATCAATTATATGGTAATTTTTATAAATTTTCTGTTTTCAAAACTTTGAATTTTTCGAAAAACTAAGGATTTTCTTACCCCAGGAGTAGATTACCTCAGCCGTATTTGGCACAACTTTTTGGAATTTTGGATCCTCAATGCTCTTCAACTTCGTATTTATTTGGCTTTTTAACTATTTTGATCTGAGCGTCACTGATGAGTCTTGTGTAGACGAAACGCGCGTCTGGCGTATAAAATTATAATTCTGGTACTTTTGATAACTATATTCAAATAGGGAAAAATGGTGCTTTTCTTTGGTAAACATAACATTGTGACGTCATCGCTTTTGTAACGTCATGACTTTATGATGTCATAATTTAGAATTGTACAAACATAACAGAGTGTGTATTTATTCAATAATGAAAGGGAAAAGGAAAAGAAACCAATATAAGGTTGGTAACCAAGCCCATCTATTGCGTTTTGTATTCCTTACAACAGATCAAGGTTGTGGTGTTAATAATGGTGTTGCTCCATCTACAGCTCCATCTACACCTCCATCTACACAGGTTTTAAAAAATTTATCTCTGCAAGTTTCACCTGCACCACATAAACTTACTTTATCTAATTCCGCTACAGATTTGGCATCTAAAAACACCACAGAATCTGTCTGGTTACCCCGCCTTACAGAAAAGAAATTCAAGCTGTACTCAAAAGAGAGTTACGATATAAAATCTTATGTAGCCCCCCAAACTGAAAAAATGTGCGACTACAGTCAAACTAATAAGACCGCATAAATTGTCAGATGATTATTTAGATGAATATAATTTGATGAGACTGTCAATAAAGTGAGAGGATTAGCGCTATAGAACCAGGTTTAATCCACATTTTTTACATTTGAAAATGCCTGTACCAAGTCAGGAAAATGACAGTTCTTGTCCATTCGTTTTTGATGCGCTTTGTTATTTGATTTTGCCATGTGATTATGGAGTTTCGAATTGATTTTCCTCTAAGTTCAGTATTTTTGAGATTTTACTTTTTTCAACATTCGATCTTCAACTTTCAACATTCGTTTTCAACATTCAACATTCCTTTTCAATATTCAACATTCGCTTCCGACATTAGTTTACAACGTTCATTTCGACAGTCATTTTCAACATTCATTTTCAACATTAAACATTCGTTTTTAACTTTTGATTTTAAACTTTCAGCACTCGTTTTCAACTTTCAACATTCATCTTTTTAATATTCAACATTCGTTTTCAACATTCAACATTCGTTTTCAACATTCAACATTCGTTTTCAACATCCAACAGTCGTTTTCTCATTCAACAGTCGTTTTTGGCATTCGATTTTCAACTTTCGTTTTTCACATTCAACAGTCGTTTTTATCATTCGATTTTCAAACTTTAAACATCGTTATCAACATTCAACATTCGTTTTCAACATTTGTTTTCAACATTCGTTTTCAACATTCGTTTTCAACATTCGATTTTCAACTTTCAACATTCGTTTTCAACAATCGATTTACAACTTTCAACATTCGATTTTCAACTTTCAACATTTGTTTTCAACATTCAACAGTCGCTTTTAACATTCGATTTTCAACTTTCAACAGTCGGTTTCAACATTCAACATTCGTTTTCAACATTCGTTTTCAATACCAAACAGTCGTTTACTCATTCAACATTCGTTCTCAAGACTTCAATGAATTTGCTCGGCAATACTAATATAAACCTGCTTCTACGTGCCATACGTTGGAAAAATATATCCATCTAACAAAGTTTGAATTAACTTTTCTACAACCTTTGATTTTCAACTTTAAATTTTCGATTTCAACATTCCACCTGCGTTTTCAACATTCGATTTTCAATATTCAACATTCGTTTTCTCAGTCAACAGTCGTTTTTAACATTCGATTTGCAACATTCGTTTTTCACATTCAACAGTCGTTTTCAACTTTCGATTTTCAACTTTCAACATTCGTTATCAACATTCAATATCGTTTTTAACACTCAACATTCGTTTTCAACATTCAACATTCGTTTTCAACATTCGTTTTCAACATTAGATTTTCAACTTTCAACATTCGATTTTCGACTTTCAACATTCGTTATCGTAATTCAGAAATCGTTTTCAAATTTCGATTTTCAACTTTCAACATTCGTTTTTAACATTCAACATTCGTTTTCAACATTCGATTTTCATCTTTTCACCTTCGTTTTCAACATTCAACGTTCGTTTTCAACATTCGATTTCAACTTTCACAATTCGATTTCAACATTCAACATTCGTTCTCGACATTCACTATTCGTTTTCAACATTCGATTTTCAACTTCCAGCATTCGTTTTCAACATTCAACATTAATTTTCAACATTCGTTTTCCACAATCGTTTTCAACATTCGTTTTCAACATTCGTTTTCAACATTCGTTTTCAACATTCGTTTTCAGCATTCGTTTTCCACATTCATTTTCAACATTCATTTTCAACATTAAACATTCGTTTTTAACTTTTGATTTTAAACTTTCAGCACTCGTTTTCCACATTCAACCTTCGTGTTCAACATTCAACATTCGTTTTTTTAATTTTCAACATTCGTTTTCAACATTCAACATTCTTTTTCAACATTCAACATTCGTTTTCAACATCCAACAGTCGCTTTCTCATTCAACAGTCGTTTTTGACATTCGATTTTCAACTTTCGTTTTTTACATTCAACAGTCGTTTTTATCATTCGATTTTCAACTTTAAACATCGTTATCAACATTCAACATTTGTTTTCAACATTCGTTTTCAACATTCGTTTTCAACATTTGTTTTCAACATTCGTTTTCAACATTCGATTTTCAACTTTCAACATTCGATTTTCAACTTTCAATATTCAATTTTCAACGTTCAACATTCGTCGTTTCCAAAATTCGATTTTCAACTTTCAACATATCTATTCAACATTAAACATTCGTTTTCAACATTCGATTTTCAACTTTCAACATTCGATTTTCAACTTTTAACCTTCGTTTTCAACATTCAACATTCGTTTTCAACATTCGTTTTCAACATTCAACATTCGTTTTCAACATTCGTTTTCAACATTCGTTTTCAACATTCGTTTTCAGCATTCGTTTTCAACATTCATTATCAACATTAAACATTCGTTTTTAACTTTTGATTTTAAACTTTCAGCACTCGTTTTCAACTTTCAACATTCGTGTTCAACATTCAACATTCGTTTTTTTAATATTCAACATTCGTTTTCAACATTCAACATTCTTTTTCAACGTTCAACATTCGTTTTCAACATCCAACAGTCGTTTTCTCATTCAACAGTCGTTTTTGACATTCGATTTCAAACTTTCGTTTTTCACATTCAACAGTCGTTTTTATCATTCGATTTTCAACTTTAAACATCGTTATCAACATTCAACATTTGTTTTCAACATTCGTTTTCAACATTCGTTTTCAACATTTGTTTTCAACATTCGTTTTCAACATTCGATTTTCAACTTTCAACATTCGATTTTCAACTTTCAATATTCAATTTTCAACGTTCAACATTCGTCGTTTCCAAAATGCGATTTTCAAGCTGTACTCAAAAGAGAGTAACAATATAAAATCTTATGTAGCCCCCCAAATTGAAAAATGTGCGACTACAGTCAAACTACTAAGACCGCATAAATTGTCAGATGATTATTTAGATGAATATCTAGAGGAGAAAACTACTGAAAATAGAACAGTAGATAGAGATCTTAATATTTTAATGATCAATAGTCTTATAATATGTCATTTAAATAAAAGTCCAAAGTGTGTTGTTCCACATTTTGAACTGGTACAAGAAACTCAATGGGGTCTTGGTTGGATTTGGAAAATGAAGTGTACCAAGTGTAAATTTATTTCAGAAAAATATAAACTATTTAGAGAAATTGACACAGGACGTGCTGGTCGCAAGAGTGCTACAATTAACTATGGGTTTCAGACTGGCGTCATCAACTGTAATATTGGCAATGATAGCGCGCAACTACTTTTAACTAGTTCATGTATTCCTCCTATGTCAAAAGGAACAATGCAGAGAATAACAAATACTGTTTGTTACAAGGTTGTTAAACTTGCTGAAAATGAAACCGAACAAGTGGTTGAGAGTTTCAGAAAGAGAAATGAAACCTTAGGGTTAAATAAAATAGTCCTATAAAATTGCAAATGGATAGTACCTATCAGAGTGTGCATATAAAAAGTAGGCATAAAATGGGACAAAATGCATCACAAGTTATTGGTATTGCCTGTGAAAATGAAACTGACACTCATGATATCATTGGTTTTCACCTTGTAAACAAACTTTGCTGGGTTGGTGCATGGTTACGCGGTAAAGGTTATGACATTGAATGTCCTAATCACGAGTACTGCACTTCAAATACAAATAGGCATGATCCTTTGAATGAGAAGGATCTTTGGTATGAAATAGGTAAAAAAAAATGCTAAACTTGATTTACTTGTGGACTATTGTACTACTGATGGGGATGCAAAAAGTGTACAAGGTTTAAAAGAAGCAATGCAAGACATATTTGACCATTTATGGTCAGTAAATAGACTGGCAGATCCTATACACCGGGGTCAAAGTCAGTTCCGTGAGGTATTGCGAGCAAAATTTAGTGTCGGTATGTTCCCTGGAGCTACAAAAGCCCAGAGGAATGATATTAAAATAGCTTTTGCCAATGATTTAAAATTACGTTCGCATGGTATAATGAAATGTTTATTTGCAAAATATAATGGTGACCGACAACAAATTTCAAAATGTTTGCCACTCATTGTTAAGTCTGTCGTGAATTGTTATAGTGGTAATTGTAGCGATACGTGTAGATGGAGCATAACACTATGTAATGGTGGTATAAAAACTAGTTGGTGGTACAAATCTATTAACCTTAGCAGTCATGGTTTACAAAATGGGTCTTTGAAACCAAATAAGACTGACAAATTATTAATAGAATCATTGTTAGAAATGAAACTGTCTCAGACCGCATTAAATCAGATGCAATTTTTCAGCAATACTAATAAGTATGAGTCCGTCAAAAGGACAATTTCTACATACCTACCTAAGAATAAGAATTTTTCTCGCAATGCCTTAGGCCGTGCATCTGCAGCAGTCTTGAACGTCAATAAAAAACGGAATGTTGCATTGGCTAAGACCCTAAAAGCTGTAGGTTGTGGTCTGGGTAGAGAGTCTCGTGCTGTAGTGGCTCTGAAAAAATACGCAAACGTGAAATATATGATTGTGCATATCAAAAAAGTGTCAAATTAAACGGGTTAAAAGCTCGCAAAAAACAGGCTATCGATTTCTTGTTAAACAAGAGAGTTCGAAACAGGTTGATTATTGGATATAAAAAACATCAGTTAGAACCAAAGCTATGTCAGAATTCAAGTCCGAAAGACTTCTTTCCACAGCCAGGTTGTAGTTCTTGGCCAGATTAACATTTATATTAAAAGGTTGCACAATATATATGGTTTTTTCAGCCTTTCAGGAAGCATATTTAGTTATTTATTTATTTATTTATTTACAGAGAATACTAAACATCTTATAATACATTAAAACAAACACTTTTTCAGGAATATATGAGCATGATATGAGTTAATTGTGTTTTTTTTAAATTAAAAAGTTTGTTTATTTTAAGTTTGTTATGAAAATGGAATAATCAGTCAGGGGCATTACTTAAACAAGTAACAATTAAAATTACCTATACAAGTAATGTTGAAAACGAGGCTAATTTAAATATAACTTATATATTAAGTTATTTTTCTGAATATTATTTTTATAGGTGTCCAAGAATACAGTTTTTACAAGCTTTAAATAATTTTCACAGTTATTTAGTTAATTTTCCCTTGATAAATAAAAACTATTTCTTCAGAAACACTAATTAACTTTCCGACGCACTTATCTTTCATACCGACGCTTCTGGGTCAAAGATTGGTCTCTTGGGACTATTAAATTATCATTTTCCTCTAAAATCTTGAAAGGTAGACTGATATAAATAGATAGATACTTGTGAATTAATTAATACCTGAAGTTATTTTTAAGTTGTAACCTAAATCAATTACATATGTGCCTTAGATAAGTTTTATTGCAATTTTTTTCAAAAATATTTTAAATAACTTA
The DNA here is from genome assembly GCF_036588685.1 of Mytilus trossulus. Taxonomy (NCBI): domain Eukaryota; kingdom Metazoa; phylum Mollusca; class Bivalvia; order Mytilida; family Mytilidae; genus Mytilus; species Mytilus trossulus. The sequence goes on from NC_086382.1 coordinate 31,114,257, forward strand.
TTCAAGTAATATTTTTGTCATTATTTTCAAAGTAACCCTTTATCTCTATACTCCTCTAAAATCTGATAAATTCTTCATTTTATGATATAAAATGTTGTTTAAAATCATGAAAACTACATTTAGTCTATATTTCTATCGAAAATTAAATAACTCTATTAAGTAATTTTATTATTTTTGAAATAAAAAATTACTTATATAAGTAATTAAAAATAATAACTTGTTTAAGTAACGCCCCTGACTGATAATGGTCCAAGACACTGAAATAAACTTTGTATCAGACAAAAAGACCACTTCATATCTCCCAATATCCAACCACAGTACATACAATGACATGAAATAAAATTATAAACAAAATAAAACCATGTAAAATTAATATTACAACATTGGGTCATTCACAGTTTGTCTTTGTAACTCGATGTCATATTTGGATTTTTGTTTCTTTCTGTTATTCTTTATTTCGTTATTTGTTGTCTTATTACATCAATGACTGTCATACTTTGTTCATTGATTTGTCTCTATGTTTCACTTTCATTTAGTTCTCTACCGCATGTTTACTGCCTTTGATCAGCTGTTGATTGAATAACCGAAACCATCAAGAGTTACTCCCCTTGCACTGTAAAAATTAGTAAACACTGGCGAAAAAAACCACATAAATGTTTGACTGAGCTTATAATCTTGCATAAACATGTTTGCCATGTTTGTTTCAGTGTCTTGGGGGTATGAGGGTGGACTTTTTTCCCATTTTCGTTTTTTACTTGTGTTAAAAACTTATATTTTCAGAAATGATTAATGTGGAGGTAAATTGTGCAAGGCATGTTTACTACAAAATAATAACAAACCACAATTTCAGATTCAACATGCAGTTAGTATAGTTTGTGCCATGCACAATATGTGTGGTGCATTGGTGTGAAGCTACACATATTTTTCTTTGATTGTTAATCTCCCGAGGTTCTAAAACAATATGGTCTGTATTCACATACAATGCATTATGACAAAGGTGTGAAGCATCTAAATTTTTGGCTAAATCAGTAGATTTCAATTGCAAAATTTTTGCTAAACGTGCAACATTCATTTTAGAACGTTTGGCATTTGGGTATGTAACATTGATCATCCCTAGAACATAATTATTTCTCCTCTGAGTGGCCCCAGTCCAAATAATGCATGTCCTATTTTCTGCCTCTTCACTGTTTATAAGTATAAAATTGGTATATTTTTGATAAAAATCTAAATCATTGTAAGCCATTTTGTATTCTTTTTAATCAAATAGCACTAAAAGAGTGTAACTGACCTCCATTTCAGCAGCTCCCATCCGAAATTGTGATCATTGAACCATGAAACACTCCAACACCTTTGAAATAATAGTTCACAATTTGGGTCAACTTTTTTAATAAATTCTCCATATGCGCAATGGTAACGTTTTCCTCCATAGCTCAGTCCATATCGTTTACTTGAACATGTATGATGGCTCATATCGAAGCTGATACATTTATACATGTCTGGTTAAATTTTCGGGGTGGCAAGTGAGATTACTGTTTTCGCAAATTGCTCGACCCCGACAGATGACGAAAAATGTCACTCTCCACATGAAATAATCCCAAAATTTTGATCATAAAACTCAATAAAAAAATTGTCCTTCTAATAATTTATTTCAGGTCAAATCTACATATTTCTTTTCTCATCACACCAGCTCTATAAAACAGTTCTTATTGTTCATTAATGGCCATTTTTAAAATCACAGCATCCACAATTGTATGGCGGACTAATATTGTTTTTTAATTATATCATCTGAGTTCCTCATCTCAAGGTCTATTAGGGATCCTGACCCATTTGTTTTCACCATTCGTTTTACACGTTTCAACATTCAACATTCGTTTTCAACATTCGTTTTCTACATTCGTTTTCAACATTCGATTTTCAACTTTCAACATTCGTTTTCAACATTCAACATTCGTTTTCAACATTCACTATTCGTTTTCAATATTCGATTTTCAACTTCCAGCATTCGTTTTCAACATTCAACATTCGTTTTCAACATTCGATTTTCAACTTAAAACATTCGATTTCAACATTCAATATTCGTTTTCACCATTCGATTTTCAATTTTCAACATTCGATTTCAACATTCAACTTTTGTTTTCATCATTTGATTTTCAACTTTCAACTTATAATTCATTTTCAACATTCGATTTTCAACTTTCAATTTTCGATTTCAATATTCAACATTCCTTTTCAACATGCGATTTTAAATAATACTGTCATTAAAGTGAGAGGGTAAGCGCTATAGAACCAGGTGTAATCCACCATTTTTTACATTTGAAAATGCCTGTACCAAGTCAGAAAAATGACGGTTCTTGTCCATTCGTTTTTATGCGCTTTGTTATTTGAATTTTGCCATGTGATTATGGACTTTCCAAATTGATTTTCCTCTAAGTTCAGTATTTTTGTGATTATACTTTTTTCAACATTCGATCTTCAACTTTCAACATTCATTTTCATCTTTCAACATTCGTTTTCAACATTCAACATTCGTTTTCAATATTCAACATTCGTTTCCAACATTAATTTACAACATTCATTTTGACATTCATTTTCAACATTCATTTTCAACATTCAACATTCGTTTCTAACATTCATTTTCAACATTCAACATTCGTTTTTAACATTCGATTTTAAACTTTCAGCATTCGTTTTTAACTTTCAACATTCGTGTTCAACATTCAACATTCGTTTTTTTTAATATTCAACGTTCGTTTTCAACATTCAACATTCGTTTTTGCATTCAACAGTATTTTTTAACATTCGATTTGCAACATTCGTTGTTATCTGTACCGTTTTACGCGATTGTATTGATGTATTGCGTGTGTGTAGCATACAGGTATACGCTTGAAAAACGCCTAAGCTGGATGAAAAATTTCCAGGAGTTATATCGTTCACCAAGCGTATACTTTTGAATTTCGAGGTACTCCAAACTAATGCAAATCGCATTAAACATTTGCAAAGCGTTCTTCTGGCGTGCAACGAACGTATACCGACTTTGTCAATTTTCTCAGTCCGTCTGGTGCACGCTGGTTTATACGCCAATGTGTAACACCGGCATTAACTAATATTTTGTGTACCTTTTTTTTACTATAGGTGTAATACCACGAAATAATGGCACGTCACATCCGGTTGTTTACGAACATAGAATTTAAAAAAGAATTCCTTGAATTTGACAGTTGTAGGTAACTAATCTGACAGTTTATGCAGTCAAACATTTCTGTGTCATAAACATATGTCTTCGGTCTTTCAAAGCACCATTATTTTTTTTATTTAAACTTTCTATAGCATATTTTGTCTACTTGAGGTTGGGTTACATGGTGTACATGGTTGCTAAATCTTGTACACAGATTAAATAAGCGGGAAATTTTAATTTGTTACCTTCCAGGAATGGTTATTTTCTTATATGCAATTTAATGTTACTAGAACAAACCCGTGATTTCGCGGGTCCGTGACTGAATTAAAGTATATAACTATGCGCAAGCCTTAGATTAGTATTAGTATTGTCATCTGATGAAGTCATGCCGATTATAAGATACACAGTTTTCTCTGCTTTCAAATCGTTCTGTTTGAACCCGTCGAACTGGAACTTATCAGTTATTGGTAATATTAATTATTTGGGAAACAAAAGGTCCTGGAATGGAGTATCTTTTAATCAACAGCATTGTCCTATATTAGTTATATCAAATAAAGTTGAATTCTTTGATTCGCTGTTTTACGTCATGCCCGCTAACAAATTGAAAACTGTACCTATACGCCTTATTTTTAGTCCAGTTTTTTAGTATTCGTATTGTTATCTTAGAAAGTCTTACTGATTAAAATACTACAATAGGTAACAATTTGACAATTAAGTAGTGCCAACCCTGTGATTATGACCTGTGTATATAGCATATTAATCCTGAATACACCGTTTGGTGGTGCGTCTGGTCAGATGCGAAACGTACAGATAAGGTAATAGGTAACAGGTGATTATACTATTGGTATCGGTATCGGACTCGACCCGGAACTTCTTAATTATTGGCAATATTAATTACATGGAAAACAAAAGGACCTGGAGTGGTGTAATTTTAAATCTACACCTTTGTACTATATTAGTTGTATATAAAGTTGAATTCTTTGATTCGTCCTTTTTACGTGATGACGGCTGACAAATTGGACCTCGTAATTTTAGTATTATAGATGTGCCTTTTTTTCTATAGTACTGTTCATGAAAAAACAAATCGAGTCAAAATTAAAAGACTGTTTATGATGCATCAGTTTTATTTACAATATTACATATATACATGGTGTAATGTACATTCGTATAATAGTTTTTTGACAAACATTACATGTTACACTCAAGGTGCACCTGAGATATCCCTTGTTTTTTACTGGTTTCGTATTGCTTAGTCTTTAGATTTGTCTGGTTTGTCCTTCATGTGTACTATTGGTTTTTTTCTGTTTGACTTTTTCTTTTGTAGCCATGGCGTTGTCTGTTTATTTTTTATCTGTGAGTTTAAATGTCTCTCTTGTATGTTTTGTCCCTCTTTTACAGATTAAATGATGACGCGACGGTTACAGTTTGCTTTCAGAAATAGTATTGAATTGCCAAATTGCATTATTCTTAATAATCATTTAAATTTACAAGAATAATATACAATATGCTTTCAAAGAAGATATTAAAAAAAGATATTTTCAAAACTAATAGTATTTGAATAAAATGAAAATAAAAACAAGTAAATAGAAATAGAAAGTTTTGGTATGAGTGCCAATGAGATAATTTCCCGTCCAAGTAACAAAAGTAAACCATTATAGGTCAAATTACGGCCTTCAACACGGAGCTTTGGCTCACACCGAACAGCAAGTTATATTGGACCCCAAACATAACTAGTGTAAAACCATTTAATCTATAACTCTCAGAATCTGTTCAAGAAACTATCATAAAACCGGTTTTTATTAGTGCAGTGCTTGAATGATAAATGTTAAAACTAAAAACAAAATATGTTGTCCAATACTGTGCTAAAATATTGAATCTAAAAACAAACTGACAACGCCATGGCTAAAAATGAAAAAGAAAACAGACAAACAATAGTACAAATGACACAACACAGAAAATATAGAATAAACAACACGAACCCCACATGTTTAACCCAACCACATTCTGTATGTATGTGCCTGTCAAAAGACACGCACCTGTATTCAGTGGTTGTCGTTTGTTGATGTGTTACATATTTGCTTTGTGTTTATTTTTTGTGCAATAATTAGGTGTTTTTTTATATGTAGTAGACGATTACACTACTAATTATACTAGTAACAGGTATATATGAATGCATATATATATGATAAGCTAAACAGGTTTTGTTGTAAAAAAAAATGAAGCCAGATGCAAATTTTAAGAAATGTTTTATCATTTTGGAAATAACCAGAAATATGGCGTGCATAAACTGAAATGTACTAGGCACCAACTGCCAGTTGTAACAGGAAAGTTGTACTTGAAACGTTGACAAAAAAACTTTCGCGTCCGTGGCAATTAAATTTCAAAATCATTTATCATATACAAGGAAGCTGTCTACTAAAATGACCGATAAATCATGATTGACACATTAATCATACTAGGAAATACACACAAACATTTCCGCAATTTAAATCATTAGAATATCAATGATTCTGTTTTATATCTTTAGGAGGCACTCTGATTATTCTACATTGTTTTCAAACACAGGTAAATAACATATATAACTTGATCATCTCTAAAAAAGAAAACGCAAAAAGGTCTTGCAAATCAGAAAAAACACACTTACCGGACAAAAAAACAGCGATAAAGGTAAAGAATAAACAAGACCGATCGGTAAAAAAAAACATTGCTCCTTCTCCACCCAACCTGTCATTTAAGTTGGGACCTAATTAAAAAATACACTTGGTAGCCTGATAGTATCGGTTTGCTTTATATAATTGTATTTTTCTGTGCCTGTTTAAAGACATGTATCATGACATGAGTTCTCGTATCTCTTTTCTCAATGCTTTTTTTGATATATTTTAAGATTTTGGTTTTGACTTTTTGTAAAGATTTTCAAAAGTTTTACAGAATCGAAACAATTTGAAGCTCTACTCATTGTATATAATTTGTTTTTATTGGAGAACAAGTTATGTTTCCACCAAGATGCATTTTGGCTAATGAGGGTTGGGTTCTTGTTTTATTAACATATCACCAACAACACAAATAAATCAAAGAACGCATTAAATTGTCTTTTACATTACTGTGTAATGTATTTCCCATGTTTTCTATTTTTTCTACTTTAGGATACACATTTTTAATGCAGAAACAAAATGGAGAAATTGGCATGTGTATTTACAGCGTGCGTAGCCTTTTTAATCTTGCAACAAGGTACAATTCATCGGTATTCTCTTTCTTAATCATATAATTATGAATAGAGTTCGTCATTTAAAGAATCTGATGAGTGGTGTTTAAAAATATTTTATATTAATGAACATTAGTGGAATAAAAAACAAGTAATTAACTATAGGTATGCAAAATTAGTACTTTTTAGAATATGAATTGATTGTTGCAATAGCCATCCGCTAAACTCAAAATATGTTTGTCGATTGAATAGTCGAGCATGTTGATGTCATGATACAATCATCGATGAATTTGATTTTAAAATGAACGCTGGTTTTACAAAGAAGGATTACTCATGCCCGAAGGCAACAAATTTGCATCTTCAAATCAATTGTTTGGAACGAAAAGCTCTGGTAAATGAGCCAATCTTTCACTTTTTTCAATAAAGGTTATAAAAATTAAACGAATAAAAAGCAGAATTTTGATATACAAATGTATTTGAAATGTTGTTATTGAAGATCTTGTAGTTGTAGTTACATATTTAGCATAATAGATTTAAAAAAAATGTTTTTATAAACCTGCAAGTTTGTTTTTATTCAATAGAAAGGCCAACATCATTAACCGTTTTTAAGCCACTATTCTTTACATTTAGAATAGTGTTGAAATGTTAGTTTTGCTATACATTGCCTTATAACAGTTAATATTGACTGCTAAGTCACTAATATTTAATTCATATTTAGGTTGACTATAAAGCAATATAATTTCTGTTGTAGTTTTTACAGAGACAAATTCAATGATCTATGTGAAAGAAGGTTTAAAAGCCATTATTGAATGTCCAATGAAACCAGTATTGTATTGGAAAGACCTCAAAGGAACTATTTATTCTTTTGATTTGACAGCAAATGCCATTAAGTTCAAGAGAATTAATATTACGAATGAATACAACTTGGTTATTCAAAATGTCTCCTTGGTAGATGAACGAACATATACATGTGAAACGCTGGATGAAAACAAAATCGTCAATTTTTTTAACATTTCACTTGTAATAAGCAGTATGTTTATATATTTGTAGAAACCGCTAAACTTCAAAAATGTTCCTATTAGTGTTCTATGAAAAATAATTATCCGCAGAAATTGATAAAAATAAAATTTGTATTTACCAAAACAACAATCATGCATAACAATCATACGGATGATATTTCACGTATTATATTTGGGACAGCAGTTATTAATTCCGACGTCACTTAAAATACACATTCTAAAGTACGCAATTTTCAAGAATGTTTTAACTATCTTTATGCTTAAGAGCAGATAACTTGATCAACACACTTGTCCACTGTTGGTATATCTAAAAAATAGATTAAAGATGTCTTTGCCAAACAAAAATCATTCATAAGAAACAAACAGAAAAATTTTCACGTATTATACTTGGGACAGCAGTTTATACATTTCGACGGTACTTACAATATACATTGAACAGTATACAAATTTAAAGAGATATATTTACCATCTTCGATAATTCCATGATGATTTAGAGGACATGACCAATGTGTCCATTGTCTATATATAGAAAATGGATCTAAAAACAGTAAAACCAAATTGCTATTGTCGTAACTTCAATGCGACTTACACATGGCTGTTGTTATATATATTCTCGCAGTACTTTATCTTCTTTGTATTTTACATTCCTTTTAGAGGACCCAACACATATGAGAATTCAAAATAGCACAAACCTAACAGAAGTCTTTGCAAATGAAGGCGAACAATTTCAGCTTACATGTACAGTCAACGGTGGTATACCAGCGGGAACATTAAAGTGGTTATCAGTTCAACACATGATAGCAGTTGGTGGACCTGAAATTCTAATACATGAATTTACTGTGAAAAGATCTAACGATGGACAAAACTTCACATGTCTGGCAATGAATAACATAACAAAAACCTCTTTGAAACAGTCAATCAGTCTTCGTGTTTATTGTAAGAGATATTATCGTCTTTTATCTTATCACTTTATGAACTTTTAATATTAACAACTCTTATCGTCTTGTAAAAGGTATAGTTTATGGTCAATTGTTATGAAAAAAAATATTCAACACTATGAAGAAACAAAATAATTAAAAGCGATGTCGAAATAAGAATTATGCTTTGTAGTATAAGTTGGATAATGACTACTATTAGCATTTTGTTCTTGCATGCAGAAATTGCGTAAATAGTTATCAAAGGTACGCTAGACGCGCGTTTCGTCTACATAAGACTCATCAGTGACGCTCATATCAAAATATTTATAAAGCCAAACAAGTACAAAGTTGAAGATCATTGAGGATCCACAATTCCAAAACGTTTTGCCAAATACGTCTAAGGTAATCTATGGGAAAACTGACGATTCGTACAGAAAATGTTTGCAATAGGTATAGCTATGTCAACTTACGATATTTCGTACAGTTGATTAAATTGGTGAGCATAAAATATTTGGCAGATGAAAAAGACCTAAAATACCTAAAAAAGAATGTTATGTTGTTTTTGTGTTTACAAAACATCTTAAGATTCACAGGCCTACGTACTATTCGTTTTTTCTTCATAAAATGACTTTTCAATGCATCGCAATTGTGTACTTTTTGTCAGTTTCTTTTTTAATTTAGCTTAGAGATCAGTTCTCTTGGTAATTCGTTTTTTTATATTTTCCAGTAAAACCAAAGGTTTATGTCAAAGCATCTCCATCGACAAATGTAGAACAGGGAAAACAATTGAACTTATCATGCTCTTATGAAAGTAATATAGCGCATGACAGTGTTAACTGGTATAAGTTTCTTTACAAACAAATTAATGTTTCCATGAATGGCTCCTTCAACTTATTTATCTCCGATTCATCCAAAGACGACAGAGGAACTTATTTTTGTATAATACAAAATGAAGTTGGAATTGGAAATGCTAGCATAACAGTAACCATTAACTGTAAGTATAACCATATCAGATTTTATCTTCAAACTTCAATTTATACTGGAACTCACCCGTGATATCGCGGGTCCATGACTGAATTCAAGTATATAACTATGTGTAAGCCTTACCTAAGCCAGGATTTTTAGTACTGGTATTTTTAGTATTGGTATTGTCACCTGATAAAGTCATGCTGATTATAAGATGCACAGTTTTCTCTGCTTTCAAAATCTTTCTGTTTGAAATCGTCGACCTGGAACTTATCAGTTATTGGTTATAATAATTATTTGGAAAACAAGAGGGCCTGGAGTGGAGAATTTGTTTATCAACAGCATTGTCCTACAATGTATATTAGTTATAAATAATGTTGAATTCTTTGATTCACCGTTTTAACGTACCAAATTATAATCATGGTACCTTTTATAACTATTAACGTTATGCCGGCTAACAAATTGGAAACTGTACTTTACGCCTTAAAATAAGTCTAGATTTTAAGTATTCTTATTGTCATCTTATAAAGTCGTGCTGATTAAAATACTACAACAGGAAACAATGTGACAATGATTGAATTTAGTAGTGTCAACCCTGTGATTTTAACCCGTGTATATAGCAAATCCTAAATACACCGTTTGGTGGTGCGCCTGTCAGATGCGGAACGTACAGATAAGGGAATAGGTGAATATACTATAGGTATCGGTTACGGATTCGACCCGGAACTTGTTAATTTTTGGCAATATCAATGATGCGGAAAACAAAAGGGTCTGGAATGGTATACTTTTTAATCAACACCATTGTCCTATATCAATTATATATAAAGATACATTTTTTGATCTGTCGTTTTTACCCCCATGACGGCGAGCATATTGGATATCATTATTTTAGTATTATAGATGTGCAAAGGTATTGTAAAAAGTAGATGGAAGAAAATGTTACTGTTTTGACAATTGGCTTTCAAATTAAAAGTTTCCCAAACCTACCAACTGTTAAAAACAAAATCTTTTAAAAAGCTTGTTGTTTACCAGCAGAATTACGAACAACCTTGAATAGAAGTAAATCATGAAAATAACAGAAATCGCATGAACTATCAAGGAGAGTGTAATACCAAAGTGATATTCAAATTCATCAATCGAAAACTAAATGGCAAAACATATACGAGCCCAAGATAAACATTATTCAGGACACACCACAGACAAATTCAGATGATCACTACTACCCCAATAACAAAGGGGTGATATCAAGTGCTTTTGAAGAGTAAGCATATCCTATTTCAAAGAAGGCACCTGTAAGCATTGTTTTCAATGCATGCATCCGCTGCAATGCGTATTCAGACCCATTTTAAATAATGCCAAAATGGGGAAAAGGACACTTACACAATTAGTCGATTATTCTTTTTTTTTAAATGGCCTTAAAAGTAGAAGTAAAAATTTCAGTTGTTATTGTTCTCAGTAAACCGATATTTTGTGTATCTACAAATGTGTCAATCATTCTCATAACTCCCATTGTGCTGTTTTCGAGAATTACAACAACATGAAATAATAGAATACAAGAGAAGCCTGCAAATAAAATGACGCTGATCATTATCGACAACATTCTGTTGCATTTGTTCTACATTTTGAAAAGAAATAGAATATGAAAGTGAGACATATATTGTGAACAAATCACAACGCTACAAATACATTATGCTACAGGTAAATAATAGGAGAGTTGATAAGCACCTATTTTTATGTACCATAAAAAACCTCAGGTGCTCAAGATGAGTCTTGCATCACATGTGGCATCCGTGGAGTTGCTCATTTATGTAAAACCCTGTATAATTATGTGCATGTATGTAACGTTTTTTAGGCGGAGATTTTAGCATTGATAAAAGTTTTACTTTGCAGATGGATATTTGGACAATAAAGTTCTTGAAAAAAAAACCAACCAAACCTAGCTAAACAAATGATTCACAGCTATAAATGAGAAAACCAAACTATTCTTTAATTAACATTTTTTTCCAAATTTTATAGCAAAACAACTAAGACAGTATCTATGATAAATATAAGATTTAAATTTTATCTTTTTAATACGAGGAAAGTGCTACCTTAAATGCCAGCTTTATACCAAGACAATGTCCTATATATTGATTGGTTGTTGGTTGCTTGACATCCAGTGTCAAATATTTCATGTGTGTTCAGGACGAATGTTCTAGGCTACATTAAAATATATAGTTTTTGTCTAAAATAAAATAACAAGTTCAGATGGAAAACGGTTAAGGAACGATCATTGAACTTTAATAGGCAGAAAAGGGTATGGTATTTTTCTTTTATATAAAAAAAATTTAATTTCTAAATTGATGAAAAAAATCTGTTAATGCAGATCTATATGACAAAAAAAATATTTTGAATCCAGATCTTTACCAAAAACGATTTTATCTTTCAGATATGCAAAATGAATTTAACTTTTAATCTTTTATGTATCTAAACACATTTAAAACTTCCCGAACTGCAGAAGTAAGCCTAAACACAGTAGTTTTTTTATGTGAAAATACAGCCGTGTTCGTCAATTTGTTATGATGAAACTTAATACTAATGTTAAATTTTGACTAAATAATTTAATTGACAGCACTGAAGGGCTTCGGTGAAAAAAAATCTGACGCGAACAAAAAAATAATCATATTCCTGATGATCTTCAGTTTGTGGGTTCTACATCAATTTCATGTACTAATTCAAATTCAGTTTTGTGTCATTTCTTGCATATATATTTTTTGTTAACTTACTTTTCAAGTTTTTATATGACAGCAAAATAAAATTGAGAATGGAATGGGAAATACAAGCATGTCAAAAATTTGCTTTTGAGTAATGCTCAATCATGTCGTAGTTGTTTTCGAGACACACTTTTGGTTTCCAGACAATAACTTTAATATTATATGTGAATGCATCTCTTTGAAATTGTACTAGAAGGTTCAATACACCAAAAGGACGATAAGAATTGATTTTTGGGTAAAGGTACAATATTTTTGGGGTTTACTTAATTAATTAATTAATAAATTAATTATTTTGTCTGTAATTTGTGCATCTACGATGTGTACCACTTAATAATGTCGACGTCAGTACATGTATCATGATAAAGAAAATATATTTGGTAAGTATATTCACAATAGACATGGGCCAGTGCGCCGCAAAAAAAATCTTCTCTCCATTTAATTCCCAAAATTGCACATGATTTTTTTATGATCTTTATTATTACTGATTTGATCATCTCTATTAAATAATGTGTTTGAATGTTCGCTTACTTTCCCTTCTGTTTCAGTTCGACCAACAATTATTAGTCGCAATAAAGATTTTTCAACCCAGTTGGAAAAAGCAAAGCGAATTATACTCGAAGTTGAGTCTTTCCCAGAACCGTCTGCGTCTTGGGCTAAATTTGCAGGTGGTAAACTCGGTGTCTGGAATGTATCAAATAACAAAGATGATCATTTGCTTAACAGTAGGTTTTATTTAGATTCAAGCATAAAACCAACAAAAGAAGAACATTTTGGACTTTACGTGGTGGCTATCAGGAACAAAATCGGTAGTATAGAGTTCCCTGTGCAGTTACATGTTGAACGTATTTTAGGTGAATATTCAGTAAAGCAAATTCTTAAATATGACAACGAACATCATGATAAACTTCCTTCTGTTCGGTTTTATCAACTATTTATTAGATCAAAACATACGGTTACAAATCTAAAATCCATAAAATAAAATGAAGTAATAACCAAATTGCGTTTGATTTTGATTTTCAAATTTCAAGAAAAGAACAATAAAAAAAAATTAACAAGTTTTCTATAATCATAAAGCGTCAAAAGGATATTCTAATATTAATATCAATTGTCTGGTTTCTTTTAGGGTATAATTTCACTGTTGAAACAGTTGAGACAAAATGCATTGCTTCGTCTTCCGTAAATATCACATGCAGCGCTTTTAACGTTGATAACATGACCGTGGATATGAAATGGAAACATTACTTTCATGATGAACTTGTTCAAACATTTAAAGGAAAAATGGCAAATCAGAAAGCTACGTTACTTATAAGTCATTGTGATTATCCCGACGGAGGAGATTATGTTTGTGAATGGATGTCAAATGGTACGAGATTGTCTGCAAGGTCATCTCTAGTCGTTATTGGTAAGACACATTTGAGGAGGACATAATTTAATACAAATTTGTTAATAGTTATCAAAGGTATCAGGATTATAATTTAGTACGCCAGACGCGCGTTTCGTCTACATAAGACTCATCAGTGACGCTCATATCATAATATTGTTTAAGTCGATCAAGTACAAAGTTAAAGAGCATTGAGCATTCAAAATTCCAAAAAAAGCTGTGCCAAATACGGCTCAGGTAATCTATGTCTGGAATAAGAAAACCCTTAGTTTTTCAGAAAATCCTTACACTGAAAATTAAATGTTAATGTATTCAACTGCAGAGCATCATAAAAGTAAATGTACTTCGCGTTAGTATCTGTTTAGCTCTTACAATGGTCAAATTTACTCTTCAAATTAAGTCGATTTAACTTCCAACTCTAATACTCTTATTTCTGCTAAAATTAAAAAAAAAAGCCCATTTCTGCGATAATTGTCAAAAATTTTAACCTGATTTCTTGTTCCTCCAATATTTCTAGTCATGTCTCAAGAAGATTTCATGAGTGACAACTGTCACAACACATTTATAATAGAAAGCACAAATGTCCATTAATTCAAACAACAGCGATCTATAATTATCAAGATTACAAATACGTAATATATAAAACATGTTCCTGGATCTATTATACATTCTATAGTTTGAGGTTGGAATATAAATGTATGTGTGTGCTCATGTGTGTGTGTGTACACTCCTTAAACGATTGTTATATATCGAACTGCAAAATAGCACTATTCCCGCGATGACTTTAATTCACTTTTTTGGGAGTGAAACAAAGTTGTCTGAATTTACATATTTGAATGTTATTTGTGTCAAAAGGTTTTTAAAAATGAACTATTTATACCTATCAGTAACAACTAATTTAAGTAAAGCTTAATTACACACTTTTATATGTGTAAAAATGGAGATGTTTCAACAGCAGACTCTATCAGAAATATTATTCACACCTAAACTCCTCAAGCATATATATATCAATTAAATGTCTGATACAAACATCTTAATAAATAACAGGAGGACAGACAGCATGGTCACCAAATTATATCCTTAATTGCAAGTAATCGGGGCATGTTTGTTATTCAGTTGCTATACATTAAGTATCATAAAGTGTAGTAAAATTTAATTAAGCTAACTGTACATTGTAAATACAATCAGTTGCACATGAGGTTTTCTAAAGCAAGCCTTGTAGTTGCTCACACTTAAAAGTCATAATATTATTTAATTATTTTAGGTCCACCAGTTATTTCAAAACAGACGATTTTCATTCGAAATGAATTTGTGCTTATATCAGTTGATTTTTACTGCGAAGGGGGTGCGGTGCATCTGAGATCAATTGGTATATGAACGACATTAGATTAGATTTCAACAGTAAAGACCACCAGACATCCATAGAAGAGTCAACCATCAGTGTCCAAGTACATAGCAATGCCATAAATATTACAGGCTTTATTGCAACACTTATTTTCAACAAAGATCAAATACCAAACATAAACAAGATTAACTGTCATGTGCGAAAACATTCGTATAGTTCGGAGGTGGTTGTCAGTAAGGAGGAGTTACTGACAAACCTGTATATTTCGATTTCAGACAGGATCGAAACAACCATCTATGTAGACGTCACCAATGTCACTTTAATGTTAAATACATCAGGTTTGTATATTTAACACCAGCAATTTTCACTAAAAGCACATTTCAGAAAAAAAATTAATAAAAATTAAACGTATCCTTTAGTTCATGATAATTTACGGGTTTGATTCGTCATTCATAATGCTTGGCATAGTGAAAATAGTTAATCTTAACTTGACAACAGAATAATAAAAAGCCAAAACCCGTTTATAGGGTACATTAAAGTATAAAGAAAAACACAAGTACACATACACAATTTCATACTTAGACATATATGATGTATTTGAATTTTCTTAATCATTGCATGGTCTAAGTGAGTTTCTAATTTTAAACATATTGAGAATTACAATTGTGGTTCCTATCATGTTAGACTGATACTTATTAAATATATTAATTGAGAATAACATATCCAATTTTATATCCAATTCATGTTTAATCATTAGTTGCAATAAAGTTTGATGTTTTAAAAAAAACCACATACATTGTGTACCCCATTATGTCACAAATTCATTTGTTACAGGGAATTCGCGATCTACCTTATATATTTCTGTCCCGTTGACAACTGCGTTTCTATTGATATTAGTCATTGGAGTTGGTTATCGGATGTGGCGATCAAATAAAGGTAATTACTTAGAAAAAAAAAGAATGGAAACAGTTCTAAGCAGCACATACGTATCTAAACGTTAGATTTAACTTTAAAAGCATTAACATCAACGTAAATATATACTAGGTACTATACATGTGGTGATTGCAATGTTATTCAAGTTATAAATCTTAATTCGTTGACTCTTTATTGTTCTTGTTTTCAAAAATATTCCCATGAATATTTACAAATGTATGTTATAAGATCTGTGGACGAAAAGACTTATCGGATTAATTTGGTTAAGGTAATCGGGAAGAAATTCTGGTAAAACAGAATAAACAACCATTGAGAGTAACACGAGGCAATATAATGGTATCATGATCAGCAAAAGCTCACAATTTATCTTAACAACTGAAGACATTCTGACACTCCAGGAAGAATGAATTTAATTTTGTGTAAATGTTAACAAGGCTTTTAGTTAAGTTATTAAGTAGTTCGTTAACAACACTAAAGTACCCTAAGTTACTTACAAATCATGACCTTTCTTTATTTTTTAAGGTTTAGAGAAAGTCCTCCAACAGATGGAAATGTAAGTACATGTATATTAAGCCATATGAAACAAGAATCTATGCGTATATAATCTCCTCTCAGTAACGTACGAGTAACACATTTTCAGATTTTTTAAAAACCTGTTTGTAGATCGATATAAGGAGATGTGGTATGAGTGTCAATGAGACAATTCTCTAAGTTGATTTAGTTCTATTGCAAGATGTTGTGCTTAAAGACGGCTTATCAAATCGTTAAAATAAGATATCAAGGACAGTTCCACGAAATAAGAAGTTTAGTATGGGTATGGAAATGTTTTAGAATAACTTTTATTATTATTTATGTTAGTAAACAACATAATACAATTTTGGATAACCATTTTTAAGTGAATGCATGTTATTAATTGTATTACATATTGAAATAGAAATGTGAAGACAGACACAAAGAGATCTTATGCTACATATCAAAAAGTAAAAACTCAAAAATACTGAACTCCGAGGAAAATTCAAAAAGGAAAATCCAAAATCAAAAGGCAAAATCAAAAGTCCAAACACATCAAACGAATGGATAACAACTGTCATATTCCTGACTTGGTACAGGCATCCTCTGTTATCAAATTATTAGCCATTTTTGGAAATATAAAGTATGAGTTTACTCTTCAGGCAAAACAGAGAACCTGATCATATTCCTGTTCAAATAAGAGAGATGACAGTTTCAACTGAAGACCATTATGATGAAATATCATCTAGTGATATAGGCAGTACAAACTATCATGCAGTAGAATGGCACAACACAGTAATTGTCATAGAAAGTGATAATTAAAACATGTCTTCCTCTTAATTTTATACTTGTGGAGCGTGTGCAAACATGTACTGTTCATAGTATGTTTAAAAGACTTGACACCTTGATTATTGAACCATGCCACAAGAATACTGATTAAACGAAAAGGAAAAGACAACAAATCTAATTAAAATCCATCGTTTTAGACAGACAGGTTACAAAAACATCAACAACAAAAATCTTTATTTTTAATGTTTTTTTAAGCATTTAATATACCTGTAGATTTGCAATTCTTTCAGATAACAGTTTGCCGACAGCCTATATGAACTAATGCAATGTATTGGCTTCTATCGTTAGTCGATTAACTTGCAATGACTTAGACTATGTTATCTTAAAATCACTCACCAGGGGAAAATACTGCAAGAAACAAATTCTAAAAAAAAATATGAACAAAAATATAGGTTTGACTTTACATTTGGATGATCACTTCAAAGTTGTTATGATATCATAGTCTGAGTATGTTTTCAAATTGGTTCGTTACTCTAGTTATTGTTTGGAGTAGTCATATAGTGAAAATGGCCCTGCCTGAATTGGCGTTGGTCAGACATTCTAAATCTACATGTATAACTTGTCAATTTTCGAAAGGTTTGTTATAAATTGGACCGAAACACTGGCTTATCAGCTAATGATCACATCTTAGGCTGAAAGTCTACCATCAGTCTGGCATGCTTTTCTGATTTACCTTTATTGTGGTCGCTCAAAGTCAAATATTGAAATCCAAGGATTTGTCAGATCCAAAACAGTTGACAAATCCTTGGGACAAAAAAGGACACAAAGATAAAAACCCATATCAATAGGTTGTCAACTTTGTGCTTGGGGGAATTTACACCTAAGTATAAAGATGTATTTATAGATGAAATAAAGCCGGTGCTCGTTAGTTCGTTTGGGATCGTGTGAATTGAAAAAGAGCAAAATAACCTCTTCATTTATATATCAGCAGGGTAGCTAAAAGTCAGAAATCCTCTGCATTTCAAAAAAACAATGGTATACGAAAATCACCCGAGTAATTGGTATTTTTAATAAGCATGTTCGCAGCTTTGTCTTAAAATAACAACAACAAAAAATAATCTCTTTATTATTGATAGTGTATAAAAAAAAGGAACTTGAAAAGCAGAAAAAGGGTTCATGTTCTTATTTTTGAGATACAAAAACTAAAACAACACATAAGCACATTGAAAAGGTGGCGGGAAACAATTCTCCCTACGTTTTTTATTCATTAAATCATTAAACACTGAAATTATCCTAATCATCTGATTTCATTAATAGCATTAAAACTACATATTATAAAAGTAAAACAAAAAAAGTAGGGGTTTTCTGTAATTTTTGTAATGCACTACATGGTGAATATATGTAATAGAACAGAATCATCTAACGAACAGACACAAACAAAAGTAGCAAACACACCTAATATAAACATATGGA